>NC_047048.1:2858055-3170833 GCF_011762595.2 Tursiops truncatus
AATAAGAGTGGTGAGACTGGGCAACCTTATCTTGTTCCTGATCTTAGTGGAAATGGTTTCAGTTTTTCACCATTGAGGATGATGTTGGCTGTGGGTTTGTCATATATGGCCTTTATTATGTTGAGGAAAGTTCCCTCTATGCCTACTTTCTGCAGGGTTTTTATCATAAATGGGTGTTGAATTTTGTCGAAAGCTTTTTCTGCATCTATTGAGATGACCATATGGTTTTTCTCCTTCAATTTGTTAATATGGTGTATCACGTTGATTGATTTGCATATATTGAAGAATCCTTGCATTCCTGGAATAAACCCCACTTGATCATGGTGTATGATCCTTTTAATGTGCTGTTGGATTCTGTTTGCTAGTATTTTGATGAGGATTTTTGCATCTTTGTTCATCAGTGATATTGGCCTGTAGTTTTCTTTCTTTGTGACATCCTTGTCTGGTTTTGGTATCAGGGTGATGGTGGCCTCGTAGAATGAGTTTGGGAGGGTTCCTTCCTCTGCTATATTTTGGAAGAGTTTGAGAAGGATAGGTGTTAGCTCTTATCTAAATGTTTGATAGAATTCACCTGTGAATCCATCTGGTCCTGGGCTTTTGTTTGTTGGAAGATTTTTAATCACAGTTTCAATTTCAGTGCTTATGATTGGTCTGTTCATATTTTCTATTTCTTCCTGATTCAGTCTTGGCAGGTTGTGCATTTCTAAGAATTTGTCCATTTCTTCCAGGTTGTCCATTTTATTGGCATATAGCTGCTTGTAGTAACCTCTCATGATCTTTTGTATTTCTGCAGCGTCAGTTGTTACCTCTCCTTTTTCATTTCTAATTCTATTGATTTGAGTCTTCTCCCTTTTTGTCTTGATGAGTCTGGCTAATGGTTTATCAATTTTGTTTATCTTCTCAAAGAACCAGCTTTTAGTTTTATTGATCTTTGCTATCGTTTCCTTCGTTTCTTTTTCATTTATTTCTGATCTGATCTTTATGATTTCTTTCCTTCTGCTAACTTTGGGGGTTTTTTGTTCTTCTTTCTCTAATTGCTTTAGGTGCAAGGTTAGGTTGTTTATTCGAGATGTTTCCTGTTTCTTAAGGTAGGATTGTATTGCTATAAACTTCCCTCTTAGAACTCCTTTTGCTGCATCCCATAGGTTTTGGGTCGTCGTGTCTCCATTGTCATTTGTTTCTTGGTATTTTTTGATTTCCTCTTTGGGTTTTATCCAGTGTGGAAAGTCCTTAAGATTCAGCATGGTGAGAGGTATGCCATTCCTGTTTAAAGCAGGAGAAGGAGGATTGTGCAAGGGAAGGTGAGGCAGGGAGACCTGGAGCTTGGGAGACGTCTCAGGAAGACAGTGCTAGGGAAGAGTATGCCTGGAAATTGAGGGTCTGGACATTGATTCCTTACACTGTGCGTGCTCAGAGCAGCCCTCCTTTGGTATCCCTTCCCCAGGACACAGGTAGCCCCCTCAGGTCCGCTGCAGGCATCTCCTCTGCAGTCCCTGGCAGGTACCTGAGCCACCACGTCCCCCGCAGGGGACTTTCAGTAATGACAGTAGAGTCCTCCTGCTAAAACGTGCCAGTCCCCTTCAGAACTTAAAATCCTTACTGCTTGGCCTCCTATTTAAGACATTTCACACCTGTCCCAGCCTATGTTTAGAGTTTCAGTTTTCCATCCCAACTTTTCCCCCCACCGCTCCCCCGCTGTCCTAATCTGAACAAATCCCCTGGCCGGGAGTGCCCTCAACTCCCCTTACTTCTGCCTCTCCATCTGCAGGGTGATTTTCTGAAGCCATTTCGGGCCCCCGGGACTTTGGGTGCCTCTGCCCTGGTGCCTGGCTCATGCTGTCGGTGCTTCCGCCTCACCGGAATAGGTTTAGAGCCCCTTCCAGAGAGCACTTCCCTCTGACCCTGTATCCTCAGGTCGAGCACAATGCCCGGTATAGAGCTGGGAGTGGAACCCAGAGTTTCAGATGCTGAGAAATTAAACTTCTTGGATATTTGCAGGAAATTGGCTTATTAGTCTTTAGAAAGATCATTTTTGACGAAAATTTGTTTTGTTTAGTTTGATATTATATTCATTTATTGAGAGTAAATTTTGACTTCAGAAAATATCACAAGAAAATAAGAATTTGGAAGATCTTTGAGTCTTAGGCTGACGGGTGAATTTCAGTTTAAAGCAGGATGCAGAATTCATTTTGATGGACGATTCTGACAGGGCAGCACATTTTGATAATAGATAGGAATGTTCTGATAGCGGCCATTACCTGTATTACAATGCACAGTCCTTTGGGTAGCGGGATCATTTGTTTCTTTCCTTTTCTTGTTATTGTACCGATCTACGTAACTTTCAAATATCATAAATAAATATTTTTTAGAAGATTTATTTTAAAAATAGGGAGTATATAATAGAAAAGCCGACAGACTTTAGCTGTGAATGCAGCGCTTGGCACCATGGTGACATATTAGCTTTCGTAGAGGGAGAATTCAGACGTTTGGAATGATAATGTGTATTTAATTCACAAGCTGACAAGGGCCTAGAGGCAGAGGAGAATTTCTGGGATGTTGTCTAGCAGTTCAAAATACGGAGGCACATCCTTCCACATATGTGTGTTGCTGTCCTGTGACAGAAGCCAGTTAGGAGAGCTGGCCCTTGCGGAGTGAGGAGCGCCAGCCTGGGCACGGGCCGCCTGCCCTGGCGTCTGGCAGCACCGAGGGCTGGGGCGGCCCCGAGCCAGCCCCTGAGTCTCCCCCTGCTCTAAAGGAAGCAGCAATGACACCTAGCTCGCCGGAACCTTTTAAGTATTAAATAAATACATGTGAAGTATGTATAAGAGAGTGCCTGGCATGCTGTAAGGTGATACTTATTTTAATTATTATGGTTATTCAATTATTATTGCCTTATTTTTTTTATTTTTTACTTTTTATAAATTTATTTATTTTTGGCTGCGTTGGGTCTTTGTGGCTGTGCGTGGGCTTTCTCTAATTGCCGTGAGCGGGGGCTACTCTTCGTTGCGGCGCTCAGGCTTCTCATTGCGGTGGCTTCTCTTGTTGTGGAGCACGGGCTCTAGGCACGCAGGCTTCAGTAGTTGTGGTGCGCAGGCTCAGTAGCTGTGGCTCACGGGCTCTAGAGCGCAGGCTGAGCAGTTGTGGCGCACGGCCTTTGTTGCTCCACAACATGTGGGATCTTCCTGGACCAGGGTTTGAACCTGTGTCCCCTGCATTGGCAGGCAGATTCTTAACCACTGTGCCACTGGGGAAGTCCCTATTGCCTCATTTAATAATTAATTAAGTAAAGTGACACTTATTATATTATTGTCTTAATTGATTATCACATATTTTTATTATTAATAAGAACAAGACATCTTTTTTAATTTCTAAAAAGTGTCTGAGTTCTTGACCAAATCTGATGGACTAACTGAAAAAAATCCCACATGTGCATGATTATAATTCAAAATTATGCATCTTGGAATTTTCACTTGTTAGAGTGAAAATTATCATTTTATTGAAATGCATTTAAAGCTTGATAAAAGCAGACAAACATACTATCTACCACAAATAATAAGCTTTTAGGAGACAATGTCTCTCTTGAAGACATGATATCGTCTTTTTTTAATTGAATTATTTGATGATATTAACATTTTAATGAAGGAATTATCCTATTTTCCTATTTCTTAAGAAATTGATATTTAATTTCTGCTTCATGTTAATAATAAGTATTTAACATATTTTAAATCTCAGTTAAAACTAACTTCTACTTCATATTTCCATAAAGATAGAAGCATAATATGCTGCATTGTATTATGTGTTTGTATTCTTTCTTTGTCACCAGCATTCCCTTTAATGGAGCTGTATTTTGAAAATACTAATCCCTTGAGCATAATAATTTAGATAAGTAATATCTTTTTTTTTTGTTTTGTGGTACGCGGGCCTCCCACTGCTGTGGCCTCTCCTGTTGCGGAGCACAGGCTCCGGACGCGCAGGCTCAGCGGCCATCGCTCACGGGCCCAGCCACTCCGCGGCATGTGGGATCTTCCCGGACCGGGGCACGAACCCGCGTCCCCTGCATCGGCAGGCGGACTCCCAACCACTGCGCCACCAGGGAAGCCCTAGATAAGTAATATCTTTGATGTAAGAACTTGCTACTCATACAGGTGTCGTGAGGATGCGTGTTTTAAAAAATGAGCCTCATTTACTAGGTGAGCTTTGCTGGCGTTAGGCACTTGGTACAGGTCATTTATGGGAAAGTCTCAGAGTGATTGCCCACAGCCCACCAGTAAACCCTCCTCACACGGAGCCACTGGGAACACAGAGGATGTGTCCTTTGGAGAAAGACTGGACATTGAAACAAAATGGCTAAATGGCTTTGGACACCCCCTGGAGGAAGAAAAATAGATTTAAATTATAATTGTTAAAGAATGCGACCTGTAAATGAGGTAGCACATTCTCATATCCCTGACAGATTTTGACACATAAGAGAAATATGTGTTCCTCATAGGAAGTATGTGTTTGAAGTGTCTTTTAAACCATTTAATGCTGCCAGTGCGTTGAGAGGTTGCTTGTGGGGTTGAAGGTGAGTTAATCTGAGTGAACGAAATGAGAAGGAAGGGTTGGATCAGAGTCTGCCTTTTGATAGACAAAGTAGAGGTTGGGCCCCACTGCTGGTCCCCAGGCCTCATGTTCATGATGAACTGTGTGCAAGGGTGTGGGTCTCCTCTTGTTTGTTCTTGGGATTGTCTTGGGATAGAAAGCTGGCCAGCCCCGAGGGCTGGACGGTATAAAGTCTTTGAGGGCCAGCGCCTGTGTTTGGAAGATGTGCTTGTGGTGCTGTCATCAGCCATCCCAACTGGAAACACATCCATTTCATGGGTCTAGCAAAATGTGAGCGAGGTGCTATTGGTTTAAAAAATACGTTTCTTGAAATTTACTTCAAAACATGCTATTTAAGGAAAGAAAAACATATATTTTCTTAGTCTTTAAATACCATGTGCCTTTGTCATAGAAGTCACCCACCCCCAGAGGGTCAGCCCCTGTGAAGGCAGAATGTTCACTTGTGGTCATACTGTTTGGGTCTGTCTTCCTACATAGCAGCCTGGATGAGGGCGTGTTTCCATTTGGGTGATGCCCAGTGTGTATGTTGATTTTGCTGATTGGAAGGACGGAAGGAAATCTCTTCTTCAGACTAATCTTGCGAACAGTTTGCAGCTCTGAGGGTAGATTCTGGAGTTCGCTCATTTATTTAACAATTCCGATGGTATTTATGAGGTGTCAGCTGTTGAGGATATAGCAATAAATATGACTGTCCTTCAAAACCTCACAATCTAGTCTGTCTTATGTTTTACAATCCTTAGATTTTTTTTAATCAACTGAATTTAAATATTGAAAACTATGCTATAAACTTTTTGTAATTAGATTTTGAATATATGCATGTGTATGTATGCATTCCTTTTTTTAAAAATAAAGCTTAACAAATTTCTGAATTTGAGAATATGGAATAGGGATTATAACTGAGGAATAAAGTACTTCAGGATGATATAGTAAATCTCACTTTCTTAGAAAACTTGTTGGAGCCAAATATGATACATGATACATGATACATGATATGCTGGGAGCAGGGGTTCAAATCTCAACTCTGTTCCTTCCTCATCTTGTGACTGTGAGAGGATTACCTTCAGACTCCTGCTAAGCTAGTAGGAAAGGCAAGAATTCTCTCCAGAGGTTATCTAGATAAGCGTCCCGGTCAGCAGCAGACTCATTCCCTTCTCTCACTGCAGTGAACAGATACAGCCTATATTCTAGCATGAATTCTCAAATACTAAGATGAGCACACCACCAAGAGATGCCTCATCTGTAAAGTGTGAATAAACACAACAGTCTGTACCCTACAGAGGGTTTGTGCAACTTAAATCAGATAATATAAAAAGAGCTCCTAGAACATGGCAGACACTCAGTAAATGTTAATTATTTCCCCTCCTTCTTTCCTTACCCACACCCTCAGTATGTACTTATTACCCGTATCTGTTATTAGCTGCTAGAGATGATCTGATTACTATAGAGAACATAGCGACCATATTCCATAATGCTGACAAGAAGATCTTTCCATGAGAATGGAATGCAAATTCAAGAAACATTTTGCTCATGAAATTTTATAAAGAGTCACACAGCTGTACGTGAGGGCCTGTATTTATTAGAATACATGAAAGTGACAATTTGGATTTATTCTACAATATTTTCTTCTGAAAATATAAGAAGAATATTTGAGGGGTTTCTGATCAAATGGCAGACTAAGATCCTGCCATAGCCTTTTCCTCTCACTGTCAGTAATAGAAACAAGAACAGAGATGGATAGATGATAGATAGATGGATGATAGATAGATAAATGCATGATAAATACACAGGTAATAGATAAATAAATAGGTAGACAACACAGAAAAGAGGAAAAGGGATATATTATGAGGAATTCCTAAAGAGGAAGAGCAACCAAGAGTGGGTTGACAGGAAACTTCCAGAAGGTGGGAGCAGCGCTACAGGTGGGTGACACTGAGAGCAAGACGGCCCAGGTGCAAACGGAGGGTGATCTCTAACAGCTCCATCTATGGTATTCACGTGGTACTTCCTCACTGCTCCTCTGCTGTGGCTGCAGACGTATTTGCCTACAGGTGAGAGCTATGAGTACTGGGATTCGAGTGAAAGAGAGAGGTCAGTCCTCTAGAAAGCCAGGAGGAAAGGTGAGAACTCACTCCCAGAAGATTATCTAGACACCCATCCTGGTCAGCAGCACTTGCCTCCCTCCTCTCACTGCAGTGAGTAGATGCTACTGTGGAATCTCAAATACAAAGATGAGCACAACACCAAGAGTCACTAGACAGCCAGGAAACACCATGAAAGAGAGACGCCAGACTCCACAAAGGATATTTATGCAAGGAAACATTGAAGAGAACAAGTGAAAAAGAAGATAAATGTATTACTTTAGGAAAGATACAAGAAAACTTTCATCAGTAAAAAACTAGAGATCCAGGAAAGTAAAGATTGACTGCTGAAATAAAAATTCAGTAGACTGAAGAAAAAAGTGAACACAACTGGGAAACAAGCTTAAGGACCCTCCTAGAATACATCAATAACAAACTATGAGATATTGGGCGGGGGGTGGGAGTTAATGGTTATAGAAGATAAAGCCAGCATTTATTCAATAACAGGAGTTTTATAATAAGATAATTTGGTGTAGTTATGTGTAAAGAAATCTTAGGGAACTTTCATAACTGTAGAAAGACAAAGGAGTCATTGGGTGCCAATAAAAACAGAAGCAGACAAACCTCCCAACACAATATCCTAAAATACCCCAGAAAGAAAAATAAAATACTTCTAGTCAAGGTTCCGAGGGAAAATAACTTCGGCTGTAGAACTCTATACTGTCTTTTAACTGTCAAAATAAAAAGACATTGCAAACATTCAATGTCTCAGAAATTCCCCACCTACACAGACTATGAAAGAATTAATAAAGGATATACTCCAGCAGGAAGAAAACTATATGCAAATGAAGTAATAATGAATAAAGAATTTCCCAAATCTTAAGTCTAAATAATGTTTATTGTTGATACTATCAACATAGAACTAAGATTCTAAGAGTTATCAACACTGAGAGGTATTGGGAGTTTGGGCCCCAGAAGCAAGATGGAGTAGGGGAGAAATAAAGAAAAAGTATAATAATTCTTTAATCTTATTCATGAGAAGGAGATTCTTACTGATTTAGTCCAGATATAAGGAAAAAGTAAGTTTAAGGAAATGTTAAAATTTTAAGGACAGTCACTAGAAGAATAGAAATTGAATGCATAGCTTTTCCAGGAGAAAAAAATACTGGAATCAATTGGGTCAATCCAAGAAAGGACAGAAAAGAGAATTTTTTTTAAAAAACAAGCAACTAAGAATCCTGGCAAAATAAATATGTAAAATATCAGGATTAGTCCAAAGATTAGTAATCTCAGTGACTAATTTAAACCCACCTGTTATAAAAGACAAAGCCTTTCAGATTGGGTTTTGAAAAAACAGTAGCATATATATATGCTACTTACAGGAACTATTTTCTCAAATAATGTTAAGAAGCTTAAGATAAAAAATATAAAAACATATCAGACAAATGTTAACCATAGTCAATTAGGTTTAGCAATATTAATTAGAATATATGCGATATTAGATAAATTAGAATTCAAGGCAAATTGTATCACAAAGGACAAAGGGGGATATTTCATGTTGAAAAGGGAAGCATCTACCCAGACATTATGACAATCACAGTTAATATACCATCACCACGTAGTGATGTAAGAATATAAAAACGTAAGGAAGGTTTAGAATTACACTATGAAAAAAACTCAGCCCCCATTCACTGTAAAAACTATTCTTAGCCAACTGGGAATAGAAAAAGAAAATATTTTTAAATGATTGATATGCAGATTTAAACTTTCTAAATGATCAAAATTACTAAAACCAGAGTTCTTTCTTTAATCAAAAAAATAAAATGTATCTAACAAAAGTCTACTAGAAACAACCTATTGCTATATTATGAGATACTTTGGGTTTAAAGTCTGGATCTGGACAAGGATGCCCACTGTTACATTGTATCAATACTAAGGGCACAGTAAATGAAATAAGACCAGAGAGAGAGAGAGAGAGAGAGAGAGGGAGAGAGATGAATGGAGGGAGAAAAGAGTTATAGATATTGGAAAGAGGTCAAAGTATCATTTCAGGCAATGTAATTGCTTACACAGAAAATCTGAGGTAATCAATTGACTATTAGGATTTATAGGAGAGTTCTGAAAGATGGCTGGATACAAGATCAACATGGAAAAAATTAGCAGTTTTTCTGTTCATTGGGAGTAACTACATAGAAAAATATAGAAATGTAATAAAAATTAACGTATACCATTCGCTATAGCAAGCTAAACTTTTAAATATTTTGAATAAACCCAATAAAAGATACACAAGAATCTGTAGAACTTTACTGAAGATTCTAAAAATAGGAACAAATGGAGTTATGTACCACGTTCATGGATGGAAAGACTCAATTATGTGAAGATATCAACTGTCCTCAAATTTATAAATTCAATACAATCATGAAACGTATCAAATTGATTTTATAATTAATATGTAAGCCTTCAATGAGGAAATGACTTAATAGTCTTAGTATATTCATACTGTGGAATGCAAGGGGTCAGTTAAGGATAATGAGGTAGATTTGTGCATATGAGTATAGCTAGACCCCCAAAACATATTTCTGTGTGGGGAAGAAAGAAAGTTTCAGAGCAATACATATAGTATGATACCACTTCATTAGAAAACACAAAACAATACTTTATACATTTTATTAGTACACGAATATATAGCTAATTCATTTGAGAAACATACAAAAAAAGAATCACATTGAACTGTTTATTAACCATGGCTTTCTCAGGAGAGGGAGGATTGGGACAGAATGTAGAAAAATGTCCTAAGGTTCATTTCACCCACCTTTCAGAGTCTTATGTTTGCTTTATATATAAAACCCAGAGGGGTTAGTTGTGCTTAAGTGGAGGAACAAGGAAAATTATGTCTATGCCATCTTCTGGAAATGGAAGTTCAAAACACAAGTTTTATAAGGACTAAAAAAAGAGGAAAATTTTTCCCTGGAGTCTCAAAGCATATCATAAAGATAAAGTAATAAATTCTCAATATTGGAGCAGGAATGAACAAATGTACTATTTTTGGTTATCTAGTGTAACAACTACCCCCAAATTTACTTGCTAAATACAACCATTTTCTCCCTCTCCCTCCCCCTCCCTCTCTCTCTCCCTCTCCCTCTCTCTCTCTCTCTCTCTCTCTCTCTCTCCCCCTCCCTCTCTCTCTCTCTCCCTCCCTCCCTCCCCCTCTCCCTCCCTCCCTCCCCCCTCTCCCTCCCTCCCTCCCCCTCTCCCTCCCTCCCTCCCTCCCTCCCTCTCCCTCCCTCTCCCTCCCTCTCCCTCCCTCTCCCTCCCTCTCCCTCCCTCTCCCTCCCTCTCCCTCTCTCTCTCCCTCCCTCCCTCCCTCCTTCCCTCCCTCCCTCCCTCTCCCTCCCTCTCCCTCTCTCTCCCTCTCTCTCCCTCCCTCTCCCTCCCTCCCTCTCTCTCTCTCTCTCTCTCTCTCTCTCTCTCTCTCTCTCTCTCTCTCTGTCTTTTGCTCATGATTTTGTGGGTCGTGAACTGGGGAAGGACTCAGCTAGAGGATTTATCTCTGGCCCACCTGTGGTCAAGCTAGGTCCTGGGCTAGAAGTCTCCTTCCAAGGTGGCTTTTCCTCGTGGTGACTCTTTCTCCAGGACCTTTACTTATGGTGTCTTCAGGGTAGTGGCACTCTTATGTGGTGAAATCCACTAATCAGTTAGGTTACTTTGGACTTCAGGGAGCAGAAAAATCTCAACTCAAACTGGCTTTTAACAGTTAGGTGATTTATTATCACACGTGAAGTCCAAAAGCAGAGCAGTGTCCGGTGTGGCCCATGATGTCATCAGGGCCCCAGATTCCTCCTGCCTTTCTCAGCATCCTCAGCATCACCTTCATTCCACATCTGGTTTTCCTTGAAGTTGCAAGGTGACTGCTGGTGGCAGTTTGGGCTTCGTGCTTCCTTGTTACATTATCAGGAGAGAAAGAGAGTCACACCATGAAAATTCCTTCCCTTTTGTCTCATTCAGTCAACTGCAATTACAGCCGCCAGGGGAGAGCTCATTGGCTTGGACCGATTTCCAGGGGTCGAATCAGCATTGATGAGTCAACCACAGTGTCCATGACACGTCTTACACTGTACTTACCAAAATTCCAAATTGACCAAACACATAAAGGTAAAATATAAAACTGTTAAAGCCTTAGGAAACGTTGGCGTAGGGAAGGCCTTTATAAGAGCCAAAAACTTAAAGCAGTAAGAGAACGGATAAAATATTTTATTGCATCAAAATTTAAAATCTCTGTGTAACAAAGGGCCCTATAAACAAAGTTAAGAGACAAGAGACAGACTGGAAGAAAATGTTTGCAACATAGTTAATCTTCAAAGGTTTAATATTCTAGAGGTAATCAGTATTAAAAAAAAAAGACAACTCAGTGGAAAGAATGGGCAAAGCATATGACAAGGCAGTTGGGAGAAAATGAATACATATTGCCAGTAAACTTAGGAAAACATGGGCAAGCTCACTTTTAATTTAGGAAATCCAAATGAAAACAAAATATAAGTTTTCGCTCAAATTGCCGAACGTTTGAAAAATTGGATAGTATCCAGTGTTGAGCAGGGTGTAGAATAATGGAATTTTACAAATGCTGTTAACTAATGTATAAGTTAATAGAGCCATTTTGGAGAGGAGGTCGCTGATATCTGTTAAAATGACTAAGCCCCTGCTCTGTAACCCTTCTTTTCACTGCTCTGAGAGAGACTTGCTCGTATGACGAGGAAGTACACAGGGGGATGTTTGTACTGGTGTAAACTGGAAACAGTCCTGACACGGGCTGGTTAAGCACCCTCTGTGTGTCCAGTGTGCCCTGTTATGCATAGAGGTCAAGGCAGCACCCTGCATAAGGATCAGGAAAGAAGACTGATTCAATGTCTTTCCACTAGCTACTTAAGTCATTTTTTGTTTGTTTGTTTAAATGGGATCCACCCATTGTTTTCTTTGATGTCTTTGTAAAATCGGATCCTCTCCTGTACGTCGTGTTGCTCCGTGCTTACAGGGGGGTAGTGATACCATACAGGCGTTTTTGGGTTTGGGGAGTGGTTGTGTGCTTCAAACTGAAGAGTTTTAGTTGCCCCCCTGCTCTTGGGTGCCGCCAAAAGCAATGGAATGAGTCATTTGAACACGAATGGGAGAAAGCAAGACTCGTTTCCATCCCATGGAGAACTTGACTGTCTTCGCCAGAAGGGCTGTCTCTGTTAACTTGGTGCTGGTTCAAGACCTTATTTGGGGCTAACGCTTTTTTATAAGATGCCTTCATGTGCCTGAAGTAATTCACAGAGATGGATTTGGAAAACATTCTGAATCAGTTAAGGCTTTAATCAGCAAAGAAGGAAACTTCACGGGGCTTGTGGACTAATTTTACCCTCTCCCGTCAAAGTGAACCTAAGCTGAAAAAAGAAGACAATTAGAGGGTGCAATTATCTGTCCTGATTACTGAGTCAGAAGAGTGTGTGTTTATCGTCCCAGTGTAAAGGTGGGCATCTTCCGTGGAAAACAGTCCCAGCAGCTGCTGGGGCACAGGAGCCTCGCTGTGGAAGAGCCTCACTGTGGAGGAGCCTCTCCTTCATGCAGACCTACTGGGAGTGAGGGTTGACTTGGTATCCAGGACACTCAAGCTCTCAGCACAAAACAAAGGCTCCTGGGTATTGCTTTGTATAAACATTTTTGAGAGCAAGTTTCCAAAAACTCCTTGCCAATGGTGGGGCGAGTTTCCTGCACAGACATCTCATTTGAATGACTACATCTGCAGATCTATCTGCTTATGCAATGATTAGGAAATTGGTTTCCTTTATTTAGACAAGCGCTCAGCTGTCGTCTGCATATTAGAACCACATGGGGAGCTTTGGAAACTCCCAGAACCCACCCAGGCCTATTCCATCAGAATGTGAGGGGAGGACGCTAGGCACAGGCACTTTCTGAAGCTCCCCAGGCAATTCCAGTCTGCAGCCGAGATCGAGAACCCCTGATTGAGACAGCGTTCGCCGGGCAGTGCAGTCTCAGTCTGCGTCGCTCTGACATAGCGGCCATGTCTTTTTAGAGCAGAATAATTTTTGACAGTTCTTTTCCGTAAAGGGTGTGTGTTAAATATATAACGAAAGGTAACTTTTGTGACCTTATCAGGCTTCTTTCCCCCATATTTACGAATGAGAGATTCCTTTCTCAGATACTTTCTAATTCTCGATGAGGAAAATGTGGTCCCCTGAATTATTTGTTAGGTAAAGCTTGGATAATCGGTGACTTTCATTTAGTCTCTTCCTCGTATTTACCAGAAATGTCATCCTTTTTCTGACAAAACTAGGATCTGGGATACTGGTGGCTCCTTTGGGGCGTCTGCTCTTAGCTCCGTGTTCCAGAGCTCCTTGGGGGTGGGGCAGGGAAGTGCTGGTGAGAACACCCAGCCAATTCGTTGTCATTCTCAACCACTCACCTCTGTCTCAAACTGGAACGTTCCCCTTGGCAGTGCGACCCAGACACCTTAGGAGGGATGCAGGGAGTAGAGAGTGTCACTCCTGCTCGTCTGCAGGGCGCCTTGCCTCTCACATCAGTGCGCTTAGCAGACAACTTCCTCAGAGAGAAGTTCTGGTAGAAACTTTTCTCAACATTTCCATCGATGTCTTAGTGCCCCTTTCAGCACCCCATGGCCAGCAGGCCCTTTTGTTAAAAATTGGGATAAAGTATGCATAGCGTAAAGTTTACCATTTTATTGGGTTTTCAGTGTGCAGTTAGTGGCGTTGGGTACATTCGCATTGTTGTGCAAACATCACCACTGTCCATTTCCAGAGCTTTCCCATCTTCCCAGACTGAAACTTTGTACCCATTACACACTAACCCCTGTTCCTGCCTCCACCCATAGCTTCTATTCCACTTTCTGTCTCTGTGAATGGGGTTACTTCAGGCACCTCTTCTACGTGGAATTATACCATGTTTGTCCTTTTGTGTAGACTTCTTTTGCTCAGCATAATGTTTCCAAGCTTCGTCCGTGTTGCAGCAGGTGTCAGAATTTCCTTCCTTTTCAAGGCTGATTAATATTCCCGTGTGTGGATGGACCACATTTTGTTATCCATTCATCCGCCAATGGACACTCGGACCGTTTCCACCTTTTGGCTACTGTGAATAATGCTGTATCAACACGGATGTGCGAATATCTGCTCGAGTCTCTGCTTTCAGTTCTTTTGGTCACATACCAAGGAATGGAATTTCTGAGTCATATGAGAATTCTGTGTGTAACTTTCCGAGGAATGCCGCCTTGTCCTCCACAGTGGCTGCACCGTATCACATTCCCAACAGCGAGGCCCGAAGGATCCAGTTTCTCCACATCCTTGCCAACACTTATTTTCTGTTTTGTTTTTTATCCCAGTAGACATTCTAATGGGTGTAAAGCAGTTGGCTGTCCCATTTTTAGTACAACTGTGTCTGGAATGGGCTTACTTCTAAAATTTTCACACACAAAAATGATACTCTTTTTAGGTGACATTTGGGGAGGGGTTCCAATAGCTCTGTGTAGAGATGGGCAACAATTCTCCATTTGCACCTTAAACTCAACCGAACTTCCTGTGGTACCTGCAGCCTCCAGGGCCTACCTCTTTTTCTGGGTTCTACAGTGTTCACTTTTTAAAGGTATATTTTTAATAAACAGGCACTTAAGTTGTAACTCGCTATCAGTTCCTTTCTTCTAAGAATTTGTTGTATCTCCTCTTCCGTTTGCCTTGTACTTAGCAATAATTTTTTAAAAATCTTTTACTGTCATTCTAGAAGCATTTGGGGAGAGAGAGAGAGTAAATATACGCTAACATCTGTTCCGGTTTGAGGAGCCCAGTAAACAGTAACCCCCTTTCCTGCCTGAGTTCTCAACCTGTGGAGTCAGACAAAAGGGGAAGGCAGACAGGAGGTGAAAGTCGTATCTTTATGACTAAGAAAGCAGAGTTTGGAGGTGTGGCTGGGATCTGCAGGAAGGTGGGCTTGCTAACACCAAAACCAGAGTGGAATTTAGCCACTCAGTCCTGGGCGGCCCTGGGCAGCACGCGTGAAGCTCCAGGAGGAGCAGGAAGGAGCGGGGCAGGCGCACCTCTGTGGGCTGGGTAGCCTGCCCAGGAAAGAGGAAGAGGGGGCGCTGAGCTGAGCACACCCTGTCTATGTATTTTTCCCCAATCCACTAATTAGTGAAGTCACACGTCTCCCCAGTGAGGGAAGGAATGACAGGGCAGAAAGAGACAGAGGAAGAGATGAGGATGGATGTCCCTCTACAAACAAGGAAGCGGAAGTGAGCCAGAGCATCTTCCCCGGAAGGAGCCCTCCAGGTTTAGCAGTCTCCTTGGCTCCTACTTGAACTTCGTCTCCTGCTGCTGGGGTTGCTAGCATTTTCCAGACATTTATTCAGCTTTCCATCATTCAAACCCCTTCCCCTAGACATCAGACAGGAATAGAAAGAACATCCCCTGGCCGCTGGTCTTGGGGAGTGAAGTATGTCCAAGGAGATGAGATTTACAGGAAGCCATGTTGGAGCCACTGTGAAGCGGGCAGAGAGAGAGGGGAGGAAAAAGGGGGGTGAAAGTGGGGTTTGGGTGGACAGAGCCTCCTGACAAAGGGAGGCTGGAATTAGCCTTAAGGGAGTGAGTCTGACAAAGAGAGAGAATGGGGTAGGGCAGTGCACCCTTCTCCCTTTGAAGGGATGTTGGAAGGTGGTAGTAGTATGACCACAGGCTCAGAAATTTTTCTTACATGTGATGTGCCTTTTACCAAAATTCTGTCTGCATGAAGAAATGATGGATCAGCCCCCAGCTAGAAGCCAGGTGACTAGTCACCTCAGTTCTCAACACATCAGTTTTACGGGTTTTCTTCCGTGTAACCCACATACAATCCAAGATTCCTACCACTAATGTCTTTCCAGAAAGTATTTTGAGGTTCACAGAGAAAGGAAGCCTTTGCAGTCATAAGTCAGCAAGCTTTAAATATGCATTTGGAAAAACAGAGAGAAGAGCTGCAAACACGGCACTACATACCCCTGAAAGGAGATTTGATCCCTGCCTGAAAGGAAAGGGACCACGGTAACAGAGCGGAAGGCAAAGGGAACAGGACATCATGATTATACTGTATTAGTTGAGTCAGATGGTTTACAATGAATGACGCAGAGCCCTTTTGAGTATTGGGAAGCTGATTGCCCTCGTCTAGTTCAGCCACATCAGAAGCTCTGTTAGGTCTCAAACCACTTCGAAAGGCTGATTCATTCACATATGCATTAATTCAGCAAATATCGATTGGGCCTCTCTCTCTCTCCCTCTCCCTCTCTCTCTCTATCTCTATCTCTCTCTCTCTCTCTCTCTCTCTCTCTCTCTCTCTATCTCTATCTCTATCTCTATCTCTATCTCTATCTCTCTCTCTGCCTAGACCTGTTCCAGGCTCTGGGAGTTCAGTTGTGACCCTGCTCTGATGAGCCCCATTCCTAGAGGAAGACAGACAGCAAACAGGTGCCTCTCTGCAGCCCTTCCAGAGGCTGATGTGTGCTTTGAATGATGAAAGGGGCACAGAACAAGCACAAAAGGTTTAGGAAGGAAGGGATTTGTTAGGTTTAGGAGAAGGAGGCCAGAGCAGCTGGAGCGTCACTATGAAGGGGGAGTGTAGTGTGAGATGGTGAACGCCGCAGACCAGCTCTCCGAAACAACGCGCACACTCACACAACGGTTCACACGATCCCAGGGAGCTTATGATGCCCCACACCTCCCCCCCAGAATCCATGGACCACAGGTTAGTGCAGGAGAGAGACTGGGGGCATGCAGAAGCCAAGCTGGTTAGAGTGAGGAAGCATACCGGCCCCTGCGTGGGAACCACGTGATGCGTTTTAAGGGCGGTGACGATGGAGAAACAGTGTGAGAGAAAGAGTCAGGACCCACCGTGAAGGACTCAGTTTCCCAGCTGAAGAGTTGGGATTGGACCCCATTGGTCACGGGAGCTGGGTTGCCAAGAGAGTGAACGGCCTTGAGTCCACAGCACTCAGCTCGGTGGCCAGTGTGGTGGCGAGGCTGTGGGTTCCCTGAAGGGTTCAGGCTGGAGGACGCAGCCATCCCCTTTCCTCTGCCCTCCTGGCAAATTAACAAGGAACAGTGGGAGATTGTAGAGCTGGCTGTTGTAAGTGGGTTTTCATCCCTGGCACTGATGGAAATGTCCTACTTCTCCAAGTGATGACATGAGAACTAAGGGAAATTAAGTTTCAACCAAACACAGAAAAAGCATGTTTGGTGATTTTATTGTGTTGGATTAAGATGAAATAAGAATTGGTCTTGGTCGATCAGTCTGAGGAGATGAGCTCAAACTGGCTGAAGGAAAAAGGGGCATTTAACACAGGAGAGAAAAAAAAAGGAACTCTTAATTGAAAGCATATTTTCCCCAATCACGTTAAGAAATTAGACTTTGATTATTTTGGTGTGAAGATATATGAAAACGTAGGTCCTTTTGATTAAAACATGTTAAAGAAAACCCTTAAAATACACTTTTGGGTCTCTAGGTTATTTTCCACCTTTGAGATAGTGGGGTCTTTATAATCAGAATTTTCTTCGGAAATAACGGCGTGTTTTATTTCTAGCTGTCATCTGTTGGCTGTTCATGGTTTTCCACTGCACTGTGTGTTCTCTTTTGTGCTTGTTTTTCTTTCATGGAAGAGATAAATGCTTTCTGGCAGACCATTACTTATCCTTTATATCTTCCTAGAGATGATCGGAGTTCACAGATTACATAAAATGTCTCATAAAAACCCTATTTCATAACTCGAGAGTCATTTTGGTTTGAATGTTTAGCAGAATGTTAATTCTGGCATATTTAGCTTCCGTGACGAAGGATTGCAACTCTGTGGTGTGTGAAGTTTAGAAGAAATGCCCAAACCGATAAGTCATAGGTCAGCCTGATAAATCGGAAGGAAATACAATCAAGTAACCTGACCACTACCCACTAGGAATGTTATCGTTTATTGTTTATTAATGAACAATAAACAAACCTGTCACCAATCATTGATTCTGAAAAAAATACACTGCTTGGTTTATTTCAGTGACTGGTCTCATCTGAGCAAGGAGATTTGTCTCAGGGAAGCGCTGCGGTTATTAAATACCATCAAGAAGGCCCTTGATATAATGAGATTAAAACTGTCTGTACAGGGGAACTAGACTTTATTAATAAAGAAATAGGAAAAGAAAGCCACCTTATCAAAGTTGGCTTTACAGACTGGGTGGCATCTGGTTAATAAATTTGCTCTTTTTGTGGAAAACACAATTTGCATCACTATTAGATGAAATAAAATATGTGGAAGTCTTCACAACCAGGTAATGTAATATGCTCTGCTACTCTGGTCAAACCCTGTTCTTTCCTCTATATTTTCCTTCCACAAAAATGTACCAGTATTTTAATACTGCATTCTACCATGATAAACAGCCTGGACTTTCATTCTAATTTTAGAATTAGCATGAATATAAGTCTATACTCTTGTTTATTCTGTTTCTTCAGAAACTAAGGGCACCTCTAAGGGCACGTAAGTTACATGTTAGTATAGCATATACCTTTTTCTCCATAACAGAATTTAAATTGCAAACACTTCTGTTAATGTATGTTCAAGAGCTACTGTTTATAAAAAAGGTATCCTTTTAGCCTTCAGAGTGAGAAACATCTACATCGCTTGCTTTTGTTGCCTAGTATCCTGAGATGAATAAATGATGTGTACAGTATCATTGCTCTGTTCAAGAAAATGTAAATTACTGTATTACATTGTCGAAAGGCAGTAATACAGAAGGGAAGTATGAGGGTGATTGACATTTCTCGTTGGGGAAAAACAAAGCTAACTCTGGTGGTTCTTATAGGGGATTCCGATGGGCTGCAGAGCATTTTCAGTTGAAGATTTCTTTAAAAAACATAAATGGGAACTAACACGGTGTGCATTTTGGCACAGCTGTGTTTTTCATTTGTCTAAGATTTCCACCGGGGGAGCAAAGCCCAGAGGGAAGTGGGGCGGCAGGAAGTCAGCGTCGGCTCTGAGCTTTTCAAAGCCCCACCTCCTCTCCTGGAGAACTCCTCCAACTTCTCGTGCATGCTCCGCGCTCCACAGGCCAGGTGCGTTTTCCTTGCCGATGAGAAGATGTAGGCGCGCTGCTTTTGACTCTTTGAAATTGAAGATTTTGAGACCTCACCAGGAGGAGGACATGGGCTGTCTCGGGCAGTCACCTGGACCTGGGAGTGCCATGCTGCCCAGCAGAAGGGAGAAGGGCTCACATGGACAGTTCAGACCAGAAGCTAACATAGCTCATCGCATGCAACCTTTAACAAATCACACGTGGATTCCTTTGGTCCCACAGGGTAGAAGAAGAAAATGCTGTTTAAATAATTTTATTTGAAAGAAATGCCATCGGATATTTATCATTCCCTGAGTATTACAACTTAAGCGTCTCACGGATTTATTCCGGATCATCCATCTGAGCGTAACGTGAAAGGTTCAGTGCAAATGGAGTACATACTGTCGTTGTGTCATTAGAAGTAAAAATGATCAGAATGATAGAGGGCATTTAAAAATGCATTATTCTTTAATACAGAGCCTTTGTCAGCACTCAGAAAAGTTTATGTAAAGCTGTATAATGATTTGCTTTGAAGATTCCATAAAGATATTACAATCTAGAGGCCAGAGTTCCTATGAGTTTTTGATATGTTAAACTTAACTCTCTTTTTCTATAAATGTATTCTAATATATCAGTTGATTGCCACCTCTCATTTTTACAGCTCTTTGCCCCGTTTAAGCTAAGGCAGCTGACCTTATGTGCCAATCTCTGGGGGAAGTTGACAGCTATCAGGAATAAAATAAGTGCTCAGTGAGGGCGTAACTGTTACACTGGACAAGTTGGACATAGAAGGATGCAATAGCTTTTAAATAAATATCTTTAATTCTTGTCTCTCACTGTCATTTCAAGACATTCTCCTTAGACCAGTCTTTCCCTGACCCCTTGGGAGAAATCTCCAGCAGGTGCTATTACCTTTTTTTAAAAGAAACTAAACTTTTAATTTTAAATAATATTAGATTTATAGAAGAATTACATAGTACAGAAAGTTTTGTGTACATTTCATCTAGTTTCCCATAACATTAACATTTTTTGTAACCATAATACATTTATCAAGACTAAGAAATTAACATTAGTACAGTACCATTAACTAACCTACAGAGTTTATTCAGATTTCACCTGTTTTCCCACTTAGGTCCTTTTTCCGCTGCAGTATCCACTCCAGGCTGTCATGTTGCATTTAGTTGTTAAGTCTCCTTATTCTCCAATCTGTAAAAGTTTCTCATTCTTTCCTTGTTTTTCATGACCTTGACATTTTGGAAGGGTCAGGTATTTTGAAGAGATTATTTGGTATTGAATTGAATCTATAGGTCAAACTTGAGAGACTTTGACGTCTTCACCACGTTGATCTTCCATGAATATGGTATACCTCTCCATTTATCTAGGTGTTCTTTGAGTTCCTTCATCAGTGTTTTATAGCTTTTAGCATACAGATCCTGCACAAGTTTTGTTAGATTTATACCTATGTATTTCTTTTCTTTTCTGTTCGTTTTTGGTACTAGGGTAAGTGGTGGGTTCTTTTTTCCCCACAAATTCCTATTGTTTTTTGCTGATATGCAGGTATACAATTGACTTTCACAGATTGACCTGGTACCTTGTCATCTTGTGAAACTCACTTATTCTAGGAGCTTTTTCATAAATTCTTTAAGAGTTTCCACATAGACAGGTCATCTCATTTGTAAATAGAGACAGTTTTCTCTCCTTCTCTTCAGTCTGTATTATGTCCTTTTCTTGCCTTCCTGTATAGGTTAGGATTGAATGGGCTGTTGAATAGGAGTGGTGGAGAAGACATCCCTTCCTTATTCCTGACCTTAAATGTCCTCAGTCTTTCTCTGTTAAGTATGATGTTAGCTGTAGGTTTTTTGTGGATATCCTATGTTTGGTTAAGAAACTTTCCTTTTTTTTTTTTTTTTTTTTTTACCATTTTTTGAGAGTTTTATCATGAATGAACATTGAATTTTATTAAATTCTTTTTTTCTGCATCTATTGAGATGTTCATATGGTTTTTCTTATCTAATCTGTTAATAAGATGAATTACATTGACTGGTTTTTTTCAACATTGAACCCACCTTCCAATCCTGGGATAAACTCCACTTGGTAATGATGTATGTTTCTTTTGTACACTTTTTATATTCCTGTATTCAAGTTTTAAATATTTTGTTGAGAATATATACATCTATATTCATGAAGGGTATTCATCTGTAGTTTTCTTTGCTCGTAATGTGTTTACCTAGCTTTGGTATTGGGGTAATGCTGGCCTCATACAATGAGTTGAGAAGTCTTCCCTTCCCTTCTGTTTTTTGTAGAGTTGGTGTGTTTGGAAGATTTCACCACTGGTACTATCTGGGACTGGAATTTTGTTTCATTTTATTTTTAAATGTTTCAACTACAAATATAATTTTGTTAATACATATATGACTTTTTTGATGAATTAATACTTTTGTCATCATAAAATGTCCACCTTTATTTGTGATAATATGCCGTGCCGTGTTTTGAAGTACGCTTTGTTTTAAGTTTTAAATGAAATTAATATGATAAGCATTAAGAAAAAAGATATATGACTATTCAGGTTATGTTTTTCTTCTTGAGTGAGCTTTGGTAACTTGTTTCTTTCAAGGAGTTAGTCCTTGTCATCTGAGTTATCAAATTTATTGGTGTAGAATTGTTTGTGGCATTTCTTTATTATCTTTTTAGTATATATGGTATCAGTAGTAACGTTCCCTCTCTCTTTTCAGTATTTGTAAATTTGTGTCTTCTCTCTTTTCTCAATCATCCTGCCTAGACGTTTATTACTTTTTTTATATATATTTTTAAAAAAACAACTTTTGGTTTCATTGACTCTGTACCTCTTTTCTGAAAACTCTTATCATGACTGCTATGGAGTTTATAATACACATTTGAAAATAATTTGAATCTACCTTCAAACAGTGTTATACTGTTTCATGTATAGTATAAAGATCTTTTGACAGTATATTTCCAATTCTTCTCTCTCATCTCTTTTACTATTATCATCATAATATTACTTTTAAATATGCTACAACACACAATACATTCTTACCATTACAGCTTTAAACAGTCAGTAGTCTTTTACATAATTTAAAAATAAGAAAAGTATTTTAGGACTTCCCTGGTGGCGCAGTGATTAAGAATCCGCCTGCCAATTCAGGGGACACAGGTTCGAGCCCTGGTCCAGGAAGATCCCACATGCCGCGGAGCAACTAAGCCCGTGAGCCGCAGCTACTGAGCCTGCGCTCTGGAGCCCGTGAACCACAGCTACTGAGCCTGCGCTCTAGAGCCCGCAAGTCACAACTACTGAGCCTGTGAGCCACAACTACTGAAGCCCGCACGCCTAGAGCCCGTGCTCCACAACATGAGAAGCCACCGCAATGAGAAGCCCGTGCACCGCAACGAAGAGTAGCCCCCGCTCGCCGCAACTAGAGAAAGCCCACGTGCAGCAATGAAGACCCAACACAGCCAAAAATATTTAATTAATTAATTTTAAAGAAAGAAAAGTATTTTAATTTACCTTCATTTATTTCTTTGCTGATGCTCTTTGTTTCTTTGTGTGTATTCAAGTTCCAGAGAACTGAAGCTGCAGGGCAAACAACTAACTCCAAATCTAGGAAGAGACAGGCACCTCCAGGGAGAAACAGTACCTGAGCATTGCAGTGCTTACCTGGGACAGACGCCACTGGACAGGACTGAAGCCCACAGGAAGATTCAGCTGCAAGTTGTGAGAAATTGTTTACGGTCAAGTGTGGCCTGGTGCGACTGTGCAGCCCTAAGGGCCACAGGCGTGCAGGCGCTCACAGCCTAGTGCAGAGTTTCCTCCAGAGCCCTACAGGGCGCTCACAGGGAAGGTCGACGGGAGACTTAAGAAAGCTCCCCTCCTGGGGCTGGCGGGGGGAGAAGAACAGCAGCTGCTGCTGAAACTCTGCCCAGACCCATCTCTTCTATTCCCGCAAGAACAAAACCCCTCACCTGCAGGGGGAAGGACGGCACAACCACAGCCTTTAGGCACTGGTGGAAACCTACAGCAGCCGGAAGAGGCAAATGACAGTCACCATCGATGCTTCCCATACCCATCTCCTCTAATCCCCCTAAAAAACAAAAGCCTTACTATTCATGTGAAAGAGCAACGAAACTGTAGCAGGAGAACACTGTGGAACCTAGTCGGGTCGGGGGCTCTGCCTCTGGGGGAGAGACAGAAACACATGCCAGGCCAGCATGGCACATAGGGGAGGAACAGGGACACCTGTTAGGGCCACAACCCTGAGCCCCAGGTTCACAGGGCCCTGCAGCTTCAGCTCTCTGGCAGTTTCAAGAAAAGTCATTAGTTTGCGCTTCATCCGGCATTTTTCTTGTTCTAATCGTGGAGGTGGCGCTCTTTACACGCAGGAGCTGACACCAGAGTTGTACGATATCCAGTTCCTACCATTTACCTTCCAAGTCACTCTCAGAAAAATAAACACTCCTTCCCTCCCTTTAATACCGCAGATAATCCCCAGTTCAGAAATTACACTGACAGAACACACAGGAAACGCTCTGGAAGCTCTTCGTTCCCCCTGCTCTTTTCAGGCTTGTGTGGAACAGGCAGCCTGCAGTGGGAAAGGGGTTCGTGGCTGGCTTCTCCCGTTTCCCCACTTCTGTTTCTCCTCTCTCTGTCTCCCAGCTAGCTCAACCCTCCCCGTCTGCGGACTTGCGGACAGAGGAAGGAAAGATTGACTAGAGGTTGGGTTGGGGAAGGGATATAAAGAGGGTGCAGGAAAGTTCTTATTTGACTAGTACTTTCTTGAACGTGCATAGGTGTTTAAAAAAGCGAAGTTCTCCCGTGAGAGCCCTTGTGAATCCTGAGACCAATTCATGTTGGGAATCTTCAGCTATAGATCCCTCAATATGGAAGAATGCACCTCCTCCAGCCTGCAGGTCCTTGTGTTCCCTTCCTTAGCCCCTAGGTACCCGCTGCTACCTTCTTTCACTTTCCAGGCAGTTCTCTTGGGCAAGGTCCAAGACGATGCCACACTGGCTCATACACGATCCATGGGAGACTTCCACACTGCCAGGCGTGGGAGGGTGGTTGCATTCCCAGGGGCAGCTCTTGCACTGTAGGCACTTTCTCCCGTCCTTTCGCCTGGTCTGATGTGAGCTGGACACCAGCTTGTTGTTTACCCTCAAATTGCCAGGGGCGCATGACCAAACTCTGCCGGGGGTCTGCTGCAGCCCCAGTCGCTTGACTTGAGGTGAACTGGGATAAAGGTTAGATTCCCAGCATTCTGATAACTTTCTCCAAAATTTTTTTCTAATCTCCAGCTTTTTTGGTGCTACTTTCCCCAGTCTCCTTTAGGTTGCAAATTTGCAGAACAGGTTTCTGCAGCTGAAAGGTGCAGAACAGATTTTTTACATCCAATGTTGCAGGTCTGGTTTTGAGATCTCACACTGTGGGATACGGAAGGAATCATTACTTCAATTTTTTGGGGCCTCAACAGAACTAAGACAGGAAGAATCCAGTATTATCATCCTCTTATCATCACTTATTCTATTTAAGAGAATGGATGCTTTTAGTAACTGGTTGCAGGACATTACCTTTTCTCTGGATGTTATTTTTACAATTTTAAAATGTGAAATAGATGACTCGTAGCATCCTAAGATACTTCAACTTTAAGATACTAAAGATTACATTTCGGATTTCAAAACTCAAAATACAGTGCTGTAGTGGATCTGCAGTGGCCAAAGGAAAGGTTTTTTTAAAGGGGCATGGATACTTCCTTTCTCTTGACATGGTGGCGCTTCTAATCAAGATAAGTGACCATGCTTCCACGTGAAGTAGCTAAGGTGGGGTATAGATACTGAGCTGCATTCAGCAAACCTTAGCATTTTAATACTTTACTCTGTGTCCCCAAAACAATTTTGGGGGGTTGAAATGTATCTTAATGTTAACAGGGATTGGTAAAAATAAATTATACATTGTTCTTTCTGTGACACAAAGACTTATTGGATAAGGTAAATAACCTCTCTCTCTGTCCTCCCGTTGGTCTTATGTGTAAATTTTAATTCTCAGATTGAGAGGTAGCATGTTCCTAGATGAAACGGCACAGTTAAAAGATCCAGCTTCAGAATTAGAGAGAACTAGATTCAAATTCCAGCCAGGAACAGGTCCTAACCAATCAGAATGAACTCTGGCTAATCAGAATGGTCACCTGACCTATCAGAGAGCCCCTAACCCTTAGGCTGTTGTGGCCTCAAGCCGCTGGGCATCATCCCTTCTCTACTGTCCCTGCACTCAGCCTCTCTGAGCCTTGGTTTCTTCCAGATGTGGGGACAATAATCTCTGTCTGGCAGAGCTGTTATGAGGATTAACCGAGGGACAGTGGCTCCCTGCACACAGTAGGCCCTCAGCAGAAGGTAGCTGTTATGGCGTTGTTGGATGTCAGATATCTCAAAGAGATAAAGAGCAAATGCTCCTCAGCTGCGTCCGACCTCTGTGTGCCTGCCCTGCGTCCGTGTCATTTGGGGGCTGGTTAATCCATTAGAGATGTGAACTATATCTGATGGAGACTTCTCTCTGTTTTCCAATTAGGAATCTTTAGGCGATTTTCCCATTTTAATTATGGCTATAAAAGTATGAAAAAGTGAGAGAATACAGAAAAAGTAAGAAAAAGAAATGTGAAATCACCTGTATGCTATCATAGAGGATCAGCCACTGTCAACTTTGGAGGTGTATCCTTCCAGATGTTTTTTGAAAATATGCAAATAGGTACAGGAATGGTATTATATGAAATACAATGTTTTATAATCTCCTCTTCACTTAATGCTGTATCATAGACATGTTTCCACGTCAGTATATAACATCATCATAGAATGTCATTATATGGATTTTCCAAATTAAATAAATTTGGAATAATGTCCATCAGTGGACATTTAGCTTACTTCCAGTGAACTGCAGTGATCTCCCTTATACGTATGTCTTTTCATACATATATGGTTATTTTCTTAGAAAACAGTTTTAGAAGTGGATTTGCCGGACAGAAGGAAAGCATATTTTAAATGTGACATATTATCAAGTTCACTTGGAAAGGCTGTTGTAAGTTACACTCCCATTAAAGCATATGTAGCATTCAGATCTCCACATTTGAGAGTTTTAGAATAAAATAAAATATTTCTATATTCTTCGATAAGTGAGAGCATTTTCTTCACATTTTCTCCCTAAAATCAAATAGCATGTTTTAAAAAATTTTTTTCATATTAAAGTTTTTAAAAATTCACTTATCTAAAAAATAAAAGCTTTTAACTGCAAACCGAATCCTTTGGTCGTAGTGACTATTAAAACTGTGCTCATCGGAATCATAGTGGGGTCTTAAATTCCGTCTTGGAGAAGCGTCTCTCTTTAGAGATGAGCAAAGTGAGATCTGAAGTCAGAGGGTTGGACAGTGTCCTAAATCCTCCTTTCACTTCCTGTCACCTGCCTCCTCATCTTGGAATAGTCATCCTTTCTACTCCTAGATGAAATATTATTTTTCTCTTAACCTGAGGGCTGCCCAGTGACATTTAAGTTGTTTTAATAGAAGAGTATAACATGCATACAGAAAAGTATAAAAATCTCAGCTGAATGAATTGCTACAGAGTAAACACACCTGTGTAATCACCACCCAGGTCAAGAGCAAAAAAAATTTTTATTAACATTTTCTAATACAGGTGACCATAATGAAAAATGTACAATTGTCCTGCGTATTCCTTAAACTGTGACCTTTACATCAGACAGTCAATAATTTCTCTTTGAGAGGATGCACCCAATTGGTCTCCCCTCCTCTATGCTTCTCTGGGGGCGATTAATTCTCAGTATTCTGTGTGTAGTAACTTGCCTGGTTTTTAGATTATCCACAGCACTGAAAAAGCTCTCAATATTCTTACTCTTTGACAGTGAAACCAGACCACGAAATTGTAAGGGCAGAACACGGCAGTAGGCAAAAGCATGTAATTGAAGGTACGTTGCTGTACATGCTGGCCAGAAACCAGATATGAACCGTTTAGCAGAAGTTATTATTTGGCTAAAGGTGGAGGTACAATAAGGAATTGTGCACTTTGCATCAGGGAACGTGGCAGGGAATTAGAAGTGCCTGTGAGATTATATGGTGCAGCAGCCAGCAACACAGGCCTGGGAGCTCAGCCGTTTGCCTGCAGCCGCAGTGCTCGATGGGTGCAGAGGCCGTAGCCTGCCTCCTGGACCAGGTGCCAGGCTGTGCCTCACAACTGGAGCGGAGAAGATTCGAAGTCGGCCTCACCTCCCAGCCCCTCCAGCCTCCCTTCACCCTTCCCTGCCTGTTAAGGATGGACACCCGCCTTAATCTTGTTGTTCAGTCAGTAGCTGTTGCATCATGTTTCTTTTTAGTGGTGAATGTACCCTTTTTCTTCTCTTTTTTCCTGCACGAACACCGCCTTGCCTGCACTGCTTCCCCTGCCTGTAGAAAAGTTACAGCCTGGTCTGTAGCGGAACAGTGCTCTGATTAAAGTGATTAAAACTATATACAGCATGCATAATTAACCTTTGTGCGGCTGTCACCGAGCTGATGCACGGAGCTGATACTGTATCTGTCTGTGGCAGCCGGCGTATGCCACGTGACCGTTTTTTTTTTTTCCTGCAGAATTTTAATCACTTGAGATAAAGAGCCAGGAGAGAGAGATCGAGGCTGTATTAATCCTCTCAATGGCTTTATAATTTCCCTTCTATTCTGCTGCTGGTAATCAAGAAAAATAATGCCGCCTTAATCCCAGATGCCAAGGTCAATCACCTCCGTGCCCTCTGATAGCAAGGATGTCATTATGAAAAGATTTTAATGAACGTAATTCTTGCCGTGCTTCGCAGAGAGAAGGGTGTGTTCTGCGACCCCAGGATGGTGAGGTGGGCCTTCATTTCTGGCAAAAATAATTGTTAAGTGTTAGCCCTATTAGAAATGAATGCCTAATAGCTGGTCAGGGCTGCAGCCCAGCCACACGCAGCAGCAGGCGAGTGAAGAACTGGGGGGTGAGTGGCACCGGCTGCTAGGCGAAGAGGGCCTGACCGGGTGATGCGCAGTCGGGCCGCACTGCCGGCTGGCGGCAGGCGCAGGGCAGCAGGGACCCGGCCCTGCGTGCGCTCTGCCAGCTCCCCGGGGGGCTGCCAAGAGCAAAATACAAGTGCAGCAACGCACAGATGTGTGGTGACATCTTAAAACAATGCCCTGTTGTTCTTTTTAAGAACATGCAGACAGGTGAAAATCAGAAATCCTTCCAGCTCAGAAGCACCCGAGCTAAATTCCCAGACGGCTGCCTGCTGCTACTTCACCCACGCCCCCTCTTATTTGGTTTTCCCCAAAACCCGTCCCCTCGGTCGAGGCGGCCCAAAGGGAGCTGACAGGGCCTCGACAGGAAGTCACACCGCAGGCAGCTGAGCGCAAGGCCAGCGCCAAGGCCAGCTGGGGCCGCAGGGCGGGTCATTTATCCTGCTGAGAAAAGGCGGAGGGAGGCCGAGCGCAGACTGGGAGGGGATCGGAAGGACATGAGGAACTGGCTGCATCCACCCTCGAGAATAAAAGAGAGCGGCACCTTGGCTGCAGACGCCAGGATCCCAGCGCGGCTCGGGGAGGTTCTGAAGGGATCCACCACCAGCGTGGTTAATCCACACGGCTTTTCAACGTGTCTCTACAAACGTTAGCTTCACCTTCTCCTGAGAGGTCGCTGTGCAGTTTCCCTCCACGTTAGGGGTGGGCCGCGGACCCAGGCGGCGCAGGGGGGTAGCAGAAGACCCTTCCTGGGGTGGTGCAGGCGGGTTGACCGGCCAGCGTTGACCAAGAAACACCGTCCTGTCAGGGCTCTCGTCTTTCTTCTCTCCTTCGTAACCTGACCCCAAACCCAGATTCTGTCCTCCTGGAATTTGTGCTCAGACACCGTAAGCCTCACGCTTAGGGTTTATGGTCACCTGGCCTGGCCTGGGGTGACCCTTCCCCTCGCCCCATCTGTGAGACAGAGAGCCAGTTTGGACTGTAAATAGCGTTGCAGGGGCACCTGTGGCCTGCTTACCAGAACAGACTCTTCTTAAGGGCTTAGGCGCCACTGATGTCACTCCTACCGCTGAACTTCCTCTTTATTCAAGTGGCCTTGGCAGGGCCTTTTTCTGGAACCACTTCGTTAGCAATTCATTTGAGCCGTTAAAATGAATGAAACTAATTTAAAAGAAAATATTCTATGATTTAGACTTCCTCTGCGTCCTCTGAGTTACTGTACTGTACTGATGCAGAAAACAATTGAGTCACGCATTCCCAAGAGATGGTTCCGGCTTTTGTTCTCTTCACGTGCAATTTCGGTAATGCAGCTTTTGCCCCATTCCCATAGGTCAGTGCGAGTGCTGCCCGGAGGAGCCGCACAGATGTGGCCCTCGTCTGAGCTACTGGCGTGACTGATGGAGCCCAGGGGCTTTTCTGCGGGGTGCTGCAGAGCCCAGGGGTCCTGGGAAGGCGCCAAGAGGCCCCCAGGCATAAAGCAGATTTCCCGGGTGGCATCGGGCGGGGCTTCAGGCATGTCCAGCACACACACTTCGTCCGGCGTGGCCCCCGTGTTCCTCTGTTTTCTACGTTGAAGTTCCTCCTAAGATTTTTGTAGGAAGAAAAAAAATGTTTCTTAAAAGTTTAAGAGCATGCACAGCCCTTTTTGTATAGTCCTTTGCTCTGTCTCAAAGGAAGTTATAAAGGACAGGGTGGTCTCCTTCCTGAGAGCCGTGAGGAAGGGGCGTATGCAAAGGACAAAGTTCTTTGGGCAGACTCCCATAGGTTGATCCAGGTGTGTGTGTGTGTGTGTGTGTGTGCGCGTGTGTGTGTGTGTGTGTGTGTGTGTGTGTGTGAAGCTCTGCTGTCCGAGGCTGCCTCATTGCAAAAGTGAGTTTCAGAAATTCACCCTGAAGGCTAACCAGGGCTCCTGGGGGCCAGTGGAAGACTTTGAGGACCCCAGGGTACGAAGGCCTTTCATCTCCCTGCTGAGAAGTGTAGACTTTACCATGAAGACGGAGCCAGACGCCTGAGAGTTATTCCCCGGGCCCCATTCTCATCGTCAGCCCCCGTGGTAGTCACTCTGCCCAGTGATTCAAGGCGCTGGGTCTAGAACCCGGCCCCTCCTCTCTGCTCCAGACGCCCTGAATCTAATCTTCCTCAGGGTGTGAGCTGCTCATCCTTCTACTGTCCCGGCCTCTTCCCTCTCCTCAGGCTCCACGTGGCCTCAAGAATCCTACGTTAAAAATAGATGCGATCGAGTCACCACCCTTAAAGATAATACTGTCGGATACTGTCCAAGCCTCCTAACCAGGTGTGCAAGGCTCCTCCCAAGGCACGCAGTCTTCTTCTGAGGGCTTCCTTGGTGGACAGCTTTTGTTGGCCTTGCGTCTTTTATATGCCACCAGGCGGAGGCTCCCTGAGGGCCTCCTGCATTTGAATCCCTGTGCCATGCGCATAAAAGGTGTTCAGTGTGTTTGAAGGGGATTCCCCAGTGCTTTGCTGTCGCTGCTGTTCCCTGGCATTGCTGTGTGCTGGCCTCTGACTTAGGGACCTGGGCCTCTTTGTAACTCCTCTCGAGAACCCTGCGCAGTGGAGTGGCGAACTCCGTCTCTTAGATGAGGAGACATCAGTGCCTGCCTGCCTATCTTTATTTAACATCCTTTCATTGAGCCATTTGGGAGCACCGATTGGGTGCCAGGCCCCTGCTGGGGACACAGGAGGCTCACAGGCTGGTGGGGGGACAGAGGGAGAAGCTCTGAGGCAGAGGAAGTACGGGGCACGTGGGGCAGCCTGTGCTGCGGCTCCTTCAGACTTGCAGAGGGAAAGGCGACCCCACCCCAAGTAGGTCATTACAGATGGGGTGGAGGCTTCCGTACTCATGAGCAGGCCTGGGCTCGAGGCCTGGGTTTGGGTAGGTGAGAGCTCGTCCCCTCTCCTTTCCATTGGCCCCTGTCACTCCAGGTGGGAAAATCAGAAAGGGCGGGAAGGAAGGTGCTCTCCTCGACCTCCTGCTCCCCCAGCCTTCTCCGACAGCAACACCAGGGGCGGTCCTGGGGGTGGTGGGAGGGGCGGGTCAGGTATACCTGAACCTGACGTACCTGAGCCTGAACCTGCCCGCAGGTGAGACGGCTGCAGCTGGCCGGAGTGCAGTGCGTGTGCGGCACAGGGAGAGCTGGAGATGCAAACGAGCGGCAGGTCCTCAGGGCTGGCCGCTTCCTGAGTTAACACATGCAAACCGGCCGGTGCCCTTCGGGCTGGTCCCCCAGTGCAGCTAACTGGGCCGACAGCACCAGTGTGGGGCTGGAAGTATGGCACGCCCTCGCATTCTGTAGAGGATGCAGTGCAGACCTCTGATGGCTGTCCCCTTCACGCTGGGTGTTTCTTATTCATAGGCTTTCTGTGCATGTGTCACTTTTATATCGAGTCAGCACGTGCCTCGCACCCTGGCCATCGTTTCGGCAGCCACGCCCAGCCCTCCGCGGAGCTGGGGCGTGTTTGTGTGCCTGTTGTCTCTCCTACGTTGGTGAAGCCTGTAGCATATGTATTATCATGTCTTCCAGTAAACAGGGTGGGTGCTGCTGGCCTGCTTCCTCCCCCATCATTGCACAGTGCCGGCCTTCTTTGGTTGTACAGTTTCATTGGAGCCTTTCCTCTCTCTTATTTCCTCCCAGAGTTCATAGTAAATAACGATGACAGTGATAAACGCTAGCGTCTAGTAAGCACTTTCTGCAGACAGGACACAGGACCGTGCGTTTTGTGTGTCGTTTTATTTTGAATTCTCCCTCTTCTACCCTAAGCTGAGTTCTGAGTTTTGAATGTCCCAGAGGCATCCCCTGAGACAAGGATTTCAATGCAAGTGGTTTATCCAAGAGGCAGTCCTAGGACAGGGGTGACGTGTGACACAGCGAAGGGAAGGCGGCCCGGCGGAGGCTTCTTATCAGGCACGGTAGCAGGTAGTGCCGTAGACGAGCAGCGCTTAATCCCTCTGGGGGACTCTGGAGTCAGTGCAGGGGAGGGGGAGGGGGCCGAGGTGTGTATATGACTTGTGATCGTTGGTTTGACAGTGGTGCGTGGGGGGAGCGAATTCTCTGGCATGTCTGGCCACTGTGGGTGAAGGCAGAGCAGGCTCCGGCCCCCAGAGAAAGCTGTCAGGGAGGGATACAGACACCGGCCTTGGGAGGTTGCCAGTGGGCACTGCCGCGGGGGGCGGAGGGGATGGATGCAGGCAGGGGTCCACAGCATCTGCTGCATGAGGCCGTCATGTCACTTTCATTTAACAGATATAGTGAGTCCCCTACACACAGTCCTTCAAGTCGCGAACTTTCAAACGTGTGCACGTGCATTCCATCAACGGCAGGCGTGAGTGACATTGCAGCTTGCCCTCCATCTCCCGTTGCTGACGACCCTTCAGCTCTACCATCTCCCACCTCCTCTCCCCACTGCAGTCAGTACCTCTTCTTGCCTGTTCCCTCGATGCCAGCCCCTGTGTGCCAGCTGTTGTGCTGCACTGCTGTACTTGCCAAGGTACTGTACTGTAAGATGAAAGATGTTTACTTTTTGTGTATGTTTTTTATGTATGATTTGTGTGAAAAGTATTATCGGCCTCTTACAGTACAGTACTGTGCAGCCGATCTTCTTATTTGGGTACCTAGGCTCACTTTGTTGGACTTAACAAACGCGCTCTTGGAACGGAACTCGTTCGTATGTACGGGACTTACTGTAATAAAACTGAGTCTTAATGGCCTAAGTGACTTGCTTTAGGTGACACTCGTAGGTCATTCATGTTCTTTTCTCTGTGGAAACTCCCCTTCCTTCCTGCCAACCCAAGGATTTAACTAGCAGTTCAGCTCAACAGTGGCTTCATGGGCTTGGTACCTCCTCCATCTGGGTTAGGGGTCTTCTCCACCTGACTCTGACCCAAAAGTTGACTCTTGAGATGCTGAGCCTACTTGCTTCAGTGAAGGACTTGCCTACTCTGAAGAGAAACGGATGAGGCTGGGGAAATACTTCTGTTGGAGTGACGTGTTTTTAATTTAAACTTCGAGTAGTGAGTAGACTAGGTTCCACGGCTGTCACAAATAACCCCGTGGTCTCAGTGGCTTGACGACAACACTGGTTTATCGCTCACCCACACAGAGTCCACTGCGGGTCCACGTGGTGACTCGGGGAGCTGGGCGGTGTCGATCCTGTGGCTCCCCTGCCCCGAGCCCATCGGGCCTTTGCAGGTCACAGGAATGAATGGACGCTCCCACTGGGGCCTCTCACTGATTCAGCCCTGAAATGAAGATGCCGCTTCTAGTTCCATTGTATTCACCACATCTTGTCACATGGCCCAGCTAGTTACGAGAAGGCTGGGAAGTGCAGTCTTCCGAGTGCCCAGCAAGGGCAGGGGAGGGACTGCTGGGTCTTAGTGAACCCCAGAAACCCAGAAACGTCTTCCCCAGTAAGAGAAGTACCATTAATTAAGCAGTCGTGATCAAGGCCCGCCTACGGCCTTTTCTGGGGATTTCTGAAAGGCTGGAAGAATTTTGCCTTGGGTGTGTCAGTTGCTCATTAATTCCTCAGAAATGCCCAGAGACAGGCTGCTCTTGCTCATAAGATATATTTGTTTGGTTATTTAACAAATCAAGAAAAGCGTGTTGTTATTTAAAAATTCGAAAGAGCATGTTGTCATTTCCCTCGTCTTTATGGTTCTTTAAGCAGATGTGTTCTCTTCACTTTATACGTCGTATTAGTTGTAACATCTTTTTCTCTCCTATCCCTCTGAGTTATGCTTGGAAATAAATCTTCTTGGCATGAAATATCATCGTGGGGTAGTAATAAACCATTGTTCTCACAGCTGTCTTGAAACCTAAACAACTAAAAAATGCATTTTAAAAAAATTTTTTGTTGGAATATAGTTGATTTACAATGTTGTGTTAGTTTCAGGTGTACAGCAAAGTGAATCAGTTATACATATCCACGTATCCACTCTTTTTTAGATTCTTTTCCCATAGAGGCCATTACAGAGTACTGAGTAGAGTTCCCTGTGCTCTACAGTAGGTCCTTGCTGATTGTCTATTTTACGTATAGTGGTCTGTATATGTCCATTCCAATCTCCCAGTTTATCCCCCTGCCCACCCCCCACCCCCCGTAACCGTAAGTTTGTCTTCTACATCTGCGGCCCTACTTCTCTTTCCCGCGGACATGCACAGATTCTGTCTGCTGAGGGAGGAAACCGTATTTTTACAGCTGTTCCCAGGCTGTCCTCACTCAGCGATTTGTGGTGAAAACTGTGGAAATAATTTCTTGCTCTGAGTGAGAAGGGCTCCTCCCACCGTCCGATGCTGTTTTCATAAGTGTGCCCCATCCTACAGCCTGGTCTCTGGCCCCTGAGAGCAGGACAGGACAGGAACCCCACTCTGCTCTGGAGGGTTTGTGCGGTTACTTGCCCTGCTGTAGAGTGGATTTACAAAGGCTTTTGAGGACCCAAAGAGAAAATGTGTCCAATAAATCAATGGTAATGCATTAACAGACTGCTACTGAATTCATTGTTCACAGAATGTAATTCCTTGATAATAGCATTTTGTACAGTATATCATCACAAAACAATGGTGATATCACCACAGTGGGAATGACTCTGATAAATCATACACTAATAGGATCTTAGGATTCTAGTGTAGATCTAATTTGGGGCTATCAGGATTTGTGGAGCAGTAGACTTCATTTCTGCATTGTACAGAGGCAAAACAATCTTGCGCATATTGTGAGAAGCCAGTGTTTTCCATAATAAGGTATTGGTGCAGAATCGGCAAGGTTTTCATATCTTTTGAATCATTCTCTTCGTATTCTATATGATAAGCTATGTTCACTTTAGTTCTTTCATTTTATCTAAAAATGAATCTGTGAGCACTTCTGATAATTGCAAGAATTTTAAAAGGAACAATGAAATTTGATTTCTTTTAAGTGGCGATATGGGAATAGCATAATCTTGTTGCTCTTAATTTTTTAATGAGATGCATTGAGACGACTTCAGGGATCCTGACAAAATTGCCCATAGCACTGTTGTCCTCTAGGACCTGGAAATTCAAAAACCCACTAAAGTGATGTCTAATCAATGCCACCAGGATCCTTGAGGATAGAAAATATGTAATTGAATTTTTGCATACTTCCTAATACTAAGACAAGTGCCTTATGTCCAAAAGCACTTGCATTGGTGAAGATGGCAGTGAGATCCTGTAGGGACGTGATGCTCCCATCCTGCCACCTGGCACCCAGGAACCCAGATCTCTCAGGACACGGGGTAGCCTGGGTGACACAAAGACAAAGGGAGGGCTGGGTTCCTCTACCTAAGGCGCTGTAGCTGCTTTAGAACTCACCGTGGCTGTGCCCAAAGGTGGCAAGTCCTACAGCAGTGCCACTGACATCCTCTCCAGACCGTGCCGACTAGAAGGTGTTGACTGTAGGCTGTCTTAGACATACCTTAGCTCCTGTTTGTCTGTCTTCTAAGACTGCCTGGCCAGACTCTCACTGGTTTTGTGAACTCCTGAGAACCTTCCTGGGAACCTCCCACCCCTTGCTTTACATAAGTTAGCCTGAGTTGGTTTCTATCGTTTATAACCAAGAACTCCCGAGTGATTGAGCAGTCAGTATTGGTTTGACATTTCCTAAGTGCTCAAAGCAGAGAGAAACTCGGGAAATGGTCTCATCTCTCATTTTAAGATGACTCCCAGACATATTCCTTGCTCAGAGTTCTGTAGAGAGTTGGCAGCTGGAGCTGGTGCTGGCATTCTCTGCTTTTCACTCGTGGAAGTTCTAATAAGGAAGAAGAGTCATTCTGGAGACCTGTACTGTTCAGTGTGGCAGCCCCCAGCCACGTGTGGCTATCGAGTACTTAAAATGTGGCTCACACAAGTTGTGACGTGCTGTACCAAAACGCTGTCAGGTCCTGAAGGCTTAGTATCAAAAATAGGAGACTATCTCAAGTTTACGTTTTTGTATCGATCACATTTTGTTTTGTTTTGTTTTGTTTTGTTTGCGGTACGGGGGCCTCTCACTGTTGGGGCCTCTCCCATTGCGGAACACAGGCTCCGGACGCGCAGGCTCAGCGGCCATGGCTCCCGGTCCCAGCCGCTCCGCGGCATGTGGGATCCTCCCGGACCGGGGCACGAGCCCACGTCCCCTGCATCGGCAGGCGGACTCTCAACCACTGCGCCACCAGGGAAGCCCCTCGATCACATTTTGAATGATTATATTTTAGACATACTGGATGAGATAGAATATATTTTTAAACTTCTTACCGTTTAATTTTGTCAGTGTGGCTGCCAGTAGAACTAAAGATACACGTGTGAGCTGGAGTATGTTTCTCTTGAGCAAAGCTGCTGAACACAGCCGTGAGAGACGCTGACGTGCGATTCTCTGGGGGTGGCCTTGGGTCTGTGGTTATTATGCTTGAATAGTAGTCAGTGTTTGCTGCGGTAACGAATATTGCAGCAATTCCGGGGCTTACAGCAGCGCACACTTGTTTCTCACTGGTCTCCCAGTCAGCTGTGGCTTGGCCGGGCTGGGCCAGGCTGGGCGCCTCTAGCCTGGGCTGCACGTGCTCTTCGCTTGGGACCCAGGCTCTCGTGGAGCAGCTGCTCGCGGGGGCACGTTCTCCTCACTGCAGAAGCTCCAGCGCGGGAGCAGCAACACCCGGTGCCTCTTGAAGCCTCTGCTGGGAACTGGTGCGCCGTCACTTCTCTCACGTTCCCTTGGTCAAAGCAGCTCGCGTGCCCAAGTCCACAGTAGACGTGGCAGGGCTGTGTACCTGCCTGCTGGAAAAACACAGCCAGAGCAGGGAGGTCACGAGCGGTTGTGAGCATGTGATGTGCCGGTCACGCGTGTGCACTCTCCCCCACATGAAAGACTCTCACACGTTCATGGCGTCACGCGGTCAAGGTCCGCACTGTGTCCAGTCAGCCCCTCCTGACGCGGAGTCTCGTGAACCAAAAGGCAGGACCACTGCTTCCCCACTTCGGAAAGAGGAAGGGCAGGAGACCCACCACAGCCCACGCCAGTCCTGATACCCTGCTGGGCAAATACTTCAGACCCGAGGCAAGGGTTCGGGTGTTCCTTGATTAGGAGAGCGCCCCAGTCTGCCGTTTGCATGACTCTGGATCACCCTCTGGAAGTTACACTCTTCTCTCATCCTCCCCGCCTCCCTCTGAGGAAGGCGCTAGAAGAAATGCCCTCCCCGATGGCAAGCAGACTTCTTAACTTGTCTCCTACCCATAGGAAAGGTGGAAGCTGAGGATCATTTGAGACGGCGAATGGCCACAGTCTGTTTTCATTCAGGTTCAAAGTGTGTTTGGCGCTTCGTGAAACCATTGTTTGTTTTTAATCTTTGATCCCAGGTCCTCTCTCTACGCTCAGTCACAAGTACTTTGAGCTTTTGGTGCTTCCAAGAGACCAAATTCCGGGTCTTTCTCCCGGGGCCATTTTGTGCAACTGAGAAGATTCCACTGGGGGATTTCGATAAAGGGAGTTAACAGTCATACGTTTGATTTAGTCTTTACCAGGAGGCTGTGCCTTAATGGCCAACCTTGATTTGGTGAGAAGTATAATAGTTCCATTTGCAAATCCTTCGAGTCCTGGAATTTTTGGATTTTCTATATTCCCTTTCAGTTGCAAAGCAGTGGGTTGTTTTTTTTTGTTTTTGTTTTGGGGTGGGGGGCTTCCTTCCCTGCATAGGATATAAAGGTATCCTGTAACAATCAATTCGCACTGGTAACGTTCTGAAAACAAGTTTAGTGGGTGCATTTTTTACCTTCTGAGTTATCACAGGCGCTATTTGTTGGCAGGTGTGTCAGTGCCGCATACCTTGGGTTGCCATTTTGCCAACTTCCTGCAAGAGTTCTCTGGTACCCTATCACCTAGACCCAGAACCAATGCCACCGATTTCAGGTTTCTGTCATGGCAGCCCCTCCTTCTGTGCACCGGTTTCTGCATTAGTCAGCTTTTGCTACAGTAACTAACAGCCCCCAAATCTCTGTGGCATCCAACAGCCAACATTTATTTTTCACCTAAGAATCCTGCAAGTCAGCTGCAGCTCTGCTGAGCCTGGCCTAAGGTACGCTTGTAAGTGGTGGTGTCGCAACTCCCCACAGGGTTCTCCCCACGTGCTTCCCATGTCTCTTTTGCGTGGGCACCGCAACGAAGAGTAGCCCCCGCTCGACGCAACTAGAGAAGGGCCGTGCACAGCAACAAAGACCCAGTGCAACCAAAAATAAATAAAAATTTAAAAAAAAAGATTCGGGAATAAATTCACTAAAAGACAGGGGAACTTTCTTAAGCCATGTCTCCTGAGATTCCTCTCTAGATAGGGCCAGGCGTGTTTTAAGTACTTTAAGCTGGGAACTTTCCATGCTTTCCACCATTGGAGTTGGACCAGTTTGGGAAAATACGTGTCATAAATCATCTTCAGAACATTTTAATATACTGCCGATAGTATTAAAAGTCAAAGCTTTCATAAAACTTAGTTTACTTCTCCCTGTAACTTAAATCTGGAGCAGGTTTAAAAACGTTCATGGCTCCAGCTGAATTACGGCCTCCGCTTTAGCCTTCTGGGGCTGGGGGCTGCCCAGCCTGGGCCTGGACGCTTGCTGGCTCCGGCCCCCTGAAGCTCTGTGCTCTGCGCTGGACTGACACCTCCTCACAGCCCTGGCAGAGCCGGTGGCTCCCGGCCCCGCCCCTCACCACTTCCCCCTGCTGACCTTCGTGTACTCTGTTTCTGAACTTGCGTAAAGTGGATTCTCAGGTCACTGATTTGAGACCTTTCTTCTTTTGTAACGTAAACCTTTGATGCTGTGAATAGCTCTCTAAGCACTGATTTAGGTGCATCCCAGGTTTTTGATATGTTGGGTTTTCATTTTCATTCATGACAAAATATTTTCTAATAGCCTTTGTAATTTCTCCTTTGACCTGTGGGTTATTTATGTGTGTTGTTAAGTTCCAACTGTTTGGAGATTGTCCAGATTGTCTTTCTGTTACTGATTGCTGATTTAATTCTGTTGTGGTCAGAGAACATACTTTGCATGATTTCAGTCCTTTTAAATTTATTGACATTTGTTTTATGGCCCACAATATTTTGGCAAATGTTCTGTGTGCACTTGAAAAGACTTTGTATTTTGCTGTGGTTGTGTGGAATGTTCTATAAATATCAATTAGGTCAAGTAGGTTATGATGCTGTTGAAGTCTTCTATATCTTTACTGCTTCTCTCACTTTTCTTTCAAAGAAATTTTTTTAAATGAGAAACAAAAGTCTTTTAGATCTACTCACATTCTTAGCGTCTGGGGGCTCTCTATTCTCTTGTGTGCATCCAGCTTTCTGTCTGGCATCCTTTTCCTTCTCCCTGAGGCATTGCTTTGACCTTTCTGGTGGAGCTGGTCTGCTGGTGATGAAGTCTGCCCAATGCCGGCTGTCATGGAGCACAAACTCCTTCTGGCCTTGTTGGGCTCCTGGGGGTGTACTGCCTACTCCTCGCCCCTGCCCCTCCCTGGCCTGGATGGCCTCCTTACCTGGACCACAGATGCACAGGCCAGCACTCAGCAGAAGACGGGAGGGGACTCCCCTTCAGATCTCTGGATGTCGTGTCTGTGCTCTTACCTTCTCTCTGGGGTTCGGGCCCACAAGCTTTAGCCTCCTTGCCTCCCCAAAGTCTGAAGTCTGTCTTGTCAACTCAGGAAGCCCAAAGGGATGTGTTTGGGTCCTTCGCCCTGGGATGGACACTCTGGAAGCAGTGAGCTGGGGCAGCCGCACACCGTCTCTCCCAGGGATCAGTGCTCTTCGCTGCCTGTGGGCCAACATCTGAAAATCATTGTTTCATACGTTTCATTCGGTTTTCTAGCTAAGGTGAGGAAATACATTTGATTCCTCTAAGTCCTTCACAGCTGAAAGCAAAAGTCCTTTCCATCTACTTTTTCAATATAAGAATTTTAATTGTGATAAATACACAGGACATAAAATTTACCATCGTAACCATTTTAAGTGTACAGTTCGGTAGTGTTAACTGCATTCACGTTGCTGTGCACCTATCACCAGCATCCTCTCCAGAACTTTTTCATCTTCCCAAATTGAAACTCTGTCCCCATTGAACACTAACTCCCCATTCCGCCTTCCCCCGCCCCTGGCACCCACCCTTCTACTTTCTGCCTCTATGAATTCAATAACTTCTAGATCCCTCATATGTGTAGAATCATATCCTATGTGTCTGACTCACTTTGCTCCGCGTAACGTCCTGAAGGTTCATCCACGTTGTAGCACGTGTTAGATTTACCTTCCTTTCAAAGGCTGAATTTCCGTTGTACGGATGGAGCACATTTTGTTCATTCGCTGATCTGTCAGCAAACACTTGGGCTGCTTCCACCTTTTGGCCATTGTGGACAATGCTGCTGTTCTCTAGGGACCCGTAACATGCCACAAGCTTGTTAAGGCTCTTCGCGTATTGATAGCCATCTCACCAGATCGTCCAGTTTGTTTTTACAGGTGCATGTGAGTGTGCATATTTTCTTATATAAAATTCTCATGGGAAAAAGAAGAGATAAATGAATATAGTTCATTAGCCAACTTTGATCAAGTCCCCTTTCCTTGCCATTTTCAGTTTCTTTTTTTCTCTCCTTTCCATTTTCTCTTTATCACCTTCTCCCCTTTCTCCCTCCTTTTTCTCTTTTTCTTTTTCCCTCATTCTGGGTTTTTCCTTTCCTCTTCTTAGCCCATCTCTTTGCCCTCTCTTCCTTCGGTGAAGGTGTGGCTACATGAAGCCGCTTTGTGTGCGGAGACCAGTCAACACAGTTGACAGGCCGACGTGCCAACAGGAAGCAGCTCACATTCCAGGAGGGAACAGGAGGCATGAGCATCAGTGACTGCAGCCTGAAATGAAAAGAAGTACAGATGTAGCAGTTCAGTTATTCAGTGAGGGAGGTTATTTTTGACTTTCGATGATCCAGGAAGGCTTCACTGAAGTACTGATAGTTGACGTGGGTCCTAGGAATTGGGCGCAGTCGGGCTTACCGATGATGGCAGAGCCGTTCTAGGTCGAAGAAATGATGTGAGCCAAAGCTGAAAACCTTCTGCCTTCTCGTACAATGTTCTTGTCATTATGTCATTCAGCTCTCTTATCCCAAGAATTCTTTTCAGCTAACTTTTTAAATTTCAAAGCAATATATGGAAAATTATATATGTATGCGATAATTTAAATTGGACAATGAAAATTAAGTTGTTTCTTCTTCATGCACTTTGCCGGTTTTTTGAATGGTTTTAGATGTTGTGCATTGCACATATTTGTTCAGTTTTATCATTTGTCTTTTGCTTTTTACATCCTATTGTTCTGAAGAAAATAATTGCTTCTGAAACAAAAGAGCAGCCTCGCAGTAATTCTGACTAACGATAAGTCATCTGAATTAGTAAAAAATCAGAATGACTAATTTAGGGTTCTGGTTTTATTATTTTGAAGGCGTTTTGTCACCCTTGGTTGTCAAACTAAGTCTTAGCAATTAGAGCTCTTTGGGAACATGTTTTATTAAATAGATGGTAATTTTATCACAGCGAACATCTTTCATTTGTAAGTGCAAAGAGGTTATTCCCGACATCTTGTTTATATTGTTGATTTGCTGAGAAAAGGTTTTATCTTTAAACAAATGTCGATTTTTTAACCCAATCCCTACTAAATGAGTTATCATCAATTCTGAATTAACGGTTTTCCAATAATATAGTGAGATAAAACAGCCCATATGTACCTCATTTTATTATTATATCAGTATAGTTCTACGTTTCTTTTTGATTCCAACTTTAATCATGAGAAATTTATTAAAATCTATTTCCTGCAATCCTCCCAGATTTACTGTCAATGTCAAGTGGACCAGTGTGTGAAAATTGTCTTGGAAAACAAAGACACTTACCTCCTTGGTCTGGCGTTGAGAGACCTCCAGACTAGCCTTGATTTTTTAACTGCTCACCCGCAGTTCCCCTACAGTGATGTTCTGCTTTAACACTTCCACAGGGCTGTCCCATGGCACATCTGTCCATGCCTCCTCTGTTTGAGGTTCTCTCATATCTCCCCATCACCTACAGGTTAACATCTTTTTAAGAACGGAGCTCCGAAGTCAAAAAGACCTGTGTGCAAATCCTATGCCTGCCCCGTACTATGTGACTTACAGGAATGCTCATCTTCTCGAAGCATCAGTTTCCTTGTCTGTAAAATGGGAGTAACTGAGGTTCCCATAGAGGATCGTTGGGGAGACTGAATGAGAATGCAGGTGAAGCCCTCAGCTCCTCTGGTCCAGACGTGGTGTCACTGCCTCCACACTCCCTCACAGGCCGGCAGCAACATCCTCCCCTCTGCACCAGCACTTCGTCACGCTCAGCCGCGCCGTGGTCCAAACGCCCGGCTCTGTTGCATCTTTGTGTTTTTGCCACCCTGTTTCTCTGTCCTGGACACCCTTGTCTTCAATGTCAGTGTTTTCAGGCGGCAGTGCAGGCTGACACAGCTGCAGGGGGAGCTCCCTGACCCCGAGCGCCCCTGCCCCAGGCTTTGCGCACATCTCAGCTGCAGGAGTTGTCACAGCAAAGCGCAGTTCTTCCCTTGGCTTTTGGTTCCCTCACTCACATGGTGCCTCACCATATAAACTGTTATGTATTCGAATGGATTCTCTTATAAAAAAATTAACTGTAAATATCACTCTCCCCTGCCGCCTCTTCCTCTCTTTGCTGAGGGAACCAGTAACTTGAACTTGGTGTTACTCCTTCTAATCCGTGTTTTCCTATTTTCTTACACATTTACTTCCCCCCAGATTCTATAGAATATAGAATGTGTGTATTTTTCAATTTACATAAAGATTTCCATTTTATAGTGGTTACCCTCAAATGTCTAACATGCATAACGGACCTAATGGAGATCAGGCAGCATGTTCTGAACAGAAAGGGACCGACTTCAGTACTGGCCAACTTCTCCTCCACATCTCACGTCTGTGGGGCCTCCCGTATGGGTTCTGTCCTGTTTTTAATCCCCAAGTTAGTTACAATAATGACACAAAATTCCTTTTCCCGGTTAGTGCTCGTTCAGATTACGCATCATTTCTTCTGCCCCCCCCCCCCCCGGGTTTGGTATCCTTCTTACACAAGTACCGTCTTTGGAAGTCATTTTCTACTGAAAGTCTGAAAATATCTTTATTTCACTTCACTCTTTGGTTCTCCCACTTTTATTTGGGAAAATTGTAACCTGCAGAAATGTAAGATGATAAAGTGTGCATGTTACAGCCTTCACCGAGATTTACAGATTCTTAGTGTTTTCCACTTACGCTCTCTCTCTCTCTCTCTCTCACACACACACCCATTTTAGACTAAAGCATCTGGAAATTTGTCGCGCTATTCCCCCTAAGTACTCCGACACCTATCAACTGTAAGTAGGAGCATTCTCCTCCATAATCACGGTAGAAATGTCGCTCTTTAAATTTTAACATTATTTAGCACTATTATCTAGTACCTAGTTCATATCCAAATGTCCCTTATTATAACAATAAAGAACTTCATAGCTTTTTTCTGTTCTGGCATCCAGTTAATGATTATTCATTGCATTAGTTCTCATGTCCTCTTCATCTCCTTATCCTTAATCTAAGAGTTCCTGGCCTTTTGTTCGACCTAACGTTGACATTTTCGAAAACTCCAGACTAGCTGTTTTGTAGAATGTTCTTCAGTCTTGAGTTTGTCTGATTGTTTTATCTTCATTAGATTCAGGTTAAACATTCTGGTGATACTATGCCCTTCTCAGTGCACCACATCAGAGGTCACTGGATGTCTGTTTGTTCATTATTGATGATTTTTGATTAAGGGATTATTTGGTTAAATGGAGGCCAACAGATTTTTCCACATGTAAAGATGCATTTCTTTTCCTTTGTGATTAGTTAAAAATCTGTGTGGCAATACTTTGAAACTATGTGACTATTCTGTTGCCCAACGGTTTTAACATTTATTGATGACTCTTGCTTCAGTCAAATGCCAGTGAATTTTTAAACATCTACCATTCTATGTTTTTAAAGTTAGCATTCTTCTGTAAAGAACTGCTTTTCCTTCTCCATACCTCCGCCCTTTAAAAAAATGTTTAGAACGGACTCATGTGCTCTCTGTTAGTTCAACGTGTTATAATATAATCCTTCAGTTATTCATTCTGATGCTCAAATTGTTCCACATTTGGCTGGCGAGGGTCCATTCAAAGTGTGTCCTATAGCCTTTCAACATGTTCTCATCTGATTTTGAGAATTTCTCACCTTCTGGCACAAGAAGGTGCTCACCTTGTATTTTCCCTGCCCACGGCCCTGGAATCAGCCAAGGTTCCAAGAGGCCATGGTTCCTTTAAGTAGAGTATGGTATTTAGAAACCAAGATCTGGGAACTGGGTGTGCTCATTACTACTGAGGTATTATTGCTTTTAAGCTCTTTCAGTGGACAGAGCAAGGAGATATATAAGATATACATAGTAAGATAATATAAGATATATAAGACATATTATATAAGATATATATATATCTCCTTCCTCTATCCACTGAAAAATATATTTATATTTTTATATATTATATATATAAGTTATATATAAATTCATGCACTTACACTGGCACTTCTGAATTTCATTTAGTACTGATATCACAGGGTTCTTTCTCCCCTCCCTGCATTACGTATTTGTATCTCCCTTATTCCACAGTGAGAACACTGATTTCCAACAAAATTAATATATTTATTTATTTTCTCAATTCTATAATTCACACTAAATTGTTTGCAATTGCTATACTAATACCACTACCTACTATAAAGTCATTAAGTACAATTCAGGATTTCTTTCTAGGTTTTTGTGTGTGTGTGTGCATAAAAGACGTCCCACTGAGGAGGGAGGGATACATTGGGAGATTGGGATTGACATATACACACTACTGTATATAAAATAGGTAACTAATAAGAACCTGCTGCACAGCACAGGGAACTCTACTCAATACTCTGTAATGGCCTACATGAGAAAAGAATCTAAAACAAAAATAGAGTGAATATGTGTATGTATAGCTGGTTCACTTTGCTGTACACCCGAAACTAGCACAACATTGTAAATCAACCCCACTCCAATAAAAATTAAAAAAAAAAAAGATATCCCACTGAGAGTTACAGCCAGTTACTGGGTTCCAAACTTTCTTGGATTAATTCTTTTTTTTCTTATGCAGATTATAATTATCTATTTGATGTAGAATTAGGTTGATTAGTTTCTGTCTGAATCAACTGTAGGAAAATTTCCTATCTCCGTTGATTTAGTAATATAGTTTTGCATATGTAAATCATTAGCATAGTTCAAAAGTTAAAACTCCATGAAAAGATACACTCAGAGAAGCCCAGTCCTGTTTCCTATCTCTACATCGTACCCCGTTCTCAGCCATGCCCCATAAACAGCCATTTTGCTAAGTTTCTGTTATATCCTTTCTGTGTTTCTTTTTGCAATAACAAGCGTGTACCACAGAATAGGAGGAAATATTTGCAAGTCATATATCTGGTAAAGTGTGTCGTCCAGAATAGGTAAAGAAGTCTTACAATTCAACAATAAAAATACAAATAACCTAATTTTAAAAGGGACAAAGTGTTTGTTTTTTTTGTTTATATCAAAATATAATTGACCTGCCATGGTGTGAGCTCCGGGAGCACAGCATAGCGATTCGATGTTTCTGTATGTTACCAAATGGTCACCACCATAAATCTAGTTAGTCCGTCACCATAAAAAGTTCTTGCAATATTATTGACTAGACCCCCCATGCTGGACATTTTACCCCCGTGACACATTTATTTCATAACTGGAAGTTTGCTCCTCTTAATCTCCCTGGCCTATATCACTCATGCCCCGAGCCCCTCCCTTCTGGCAACCACCTGTTCGTTCTCTGTGAGTTTGTTTCTCTTTTGTTGGTTTGTTTTATTTTTTTTATTTCATGTCTGAGTGAAATCGTACGGTGTTTGTCGTTCTCTGTCTGGCTTATTTCACTCAGTATAATACCCTCTGAGTGCATCCACATGGTGGCAACTGGCAGGAGTTCACCCCTTTTATGACTAATATTCCATTTTACATAAATAACACATCTTCTTTGTCCATTTGTCTAATAGTGGTTGCTTAGGTTGCTTTCACATCTTGGCTGTTGTAAATAATGTTGAAGTGAACATAGGTGTACATACATCTTTTCAAATTAGTGGCTTTTTTTTCTTCTTCAGAAAAATACCCAGAAGTGGAACTGCTGGATCGTGTGGTGGTTGTATTTTTAATTTTTTGAGGAACCTCCATACCAATTTCCACAGAGGCTGTACCACTTTATGTTCCCACCAATATACATGACAGATCCCTTGTCTCCACACCCTCTACAACAATTATTCTTTGTTGTCTTTTTGGTAATAGCTGTTCTGACAAGTGTGAGGTGATACCTCCTTGTGGGTTTTATTTGCATTTCCATGAAGACTAGGGATGTTGAACACCTTTTCATGTGTCTGTTGGCCATCTGTATATGTTCTTTGGAAAAATGTCTATTCAGGTCCTCTGCCTATTTTTAAATTGGGTTATTTGTTATTTTGAAGTTGCATCCTCTGAGTTCTTTGCATATTTTGAATATTAACCCCTTATCAGATATATAGTTTGCATATACCTTCTCCTATTCGGTAGGTGGCCTTTTCATTTTATTGATAGTTTTCTTTGCTGTACAAAAGCTTTCTAGTAGTTAGATGTAGTCCCATTTGTTTATTTTTGCTTTTGTTTCCCTTGCCTGAGGAGATATATGCAAAATAATATTGCTAAGACCAATGCTGAAGAGCTTACTGCCTATGTTTTCTTCTAGGAGTTTTGTGGTTTCTGGGATTAGGTAGTATTGATTGTTGCAGAACCTTGTGATAATAAAAACCACTCAATTGTGCACTTTAAAATGGTGACTTTTATGGTATACGAATTATATCAATATATCAATATTGATATATCAATTATATCAATTGATATACCAATATATATCAATTATATCAATATATCAATATATATCAATATATCAATAAAATATATCAATAAAAATCTAAACTTTTTTTATACATTAATGAGCACCTTGCTTTGTTTTCAGTTAATATCCTGGAAATCAATTCATAAAAACCTTCATTCCTTTTTAACAGCAGCTACAAATTCATTGTACCATAGTTTATTCTATAGTCTCCTGTATATTGACATTTAAATTATTTTCATTATTTTTCTATTGTAAGTAATGCCACAATGAACGTTTGTGCATATGTTTGGGTATCGTTAGGGGTGATTTTCCCTTCAGTCTTGAATGAAGTCTGGATGTGTATAAAGTTCTAGGTTGATAGTTTATTTTCTTTCAGCCCCTTGATGCTAGTATTCCATTTTCTTTAGCCACCTTATTTTTCCGATAAGGAAACTCCTGCCAGTTCAATTATTCTTTTGTGGGTAATCTTTCTCTATGGTTGTTTTTAAGATCTTTCCCGTCACCTTTGCTGTCTGCAGTTTCGCTAGGTAGTTTATTTCCTCCTGTTTAAGAGACACTACGTTTCATAAGTCTGAAGAATCGCATCTTTTATCAATTCCAAGATTCTTAGGGTTCTTCTTTTCATGGACACTGTTTTTCTTCTTCTTATTGTAGTCTCTCTTTCTAGAACTCCTAGTTAAGCATGTATTGAACCTTCTTCTTTTACCTTACTTTCTCTTAAGCCTCATTTTCATCGTTTCTATCTCTTCTGTCTTTGCTATATTCTGGGAAATTTTCTTGATCTCTCTTCCATTTGATTATTTTCACTTTAGCTCTGTCTTACTAATATTTATCCTCACCTCTGAATTTTTAATTTCAATGACAATATTTTTCATTTGGAGAAGTTCTATTTGCTACTTTTTAAATCTGCCTTTTCTTTTCATAATATTTTATTATTTTGTTAGAATTTCCATTTTTTCTTTTATGTTTAATCATCTGAAGCTTTCTTATTTTATAGGCTCTCTGAAATTACTCTCTTGCCGCATGTTCAGGGGGTTTAAAGCTTATTTTTGACTCTACTGACTCTTCCTGCTGGTGGCTGTATTTTGTGTGTGTGAGAGCTCATCTTCATTAGTACTTCCTTCTCCTATTCATGAATTCTACGAAGTGTTATTATGGAATGTTTTTGCATTGTGTGTGTCATTGTCCCACTGGTTTCATTGTTCTGGAAATGGTTTAAATTAATCTTTCAGGTTAAGGAGTCCTACAAAACACAAGTAACATTTCTTTGTCTTTTTGATATTTCTTATTTTCTGGCATATACTAATTGTCTTCTTTTTTTCTATCAGGCTTTGCTCTGCATTTTAAATTTCTTTCTTATATTTCACCTAGAACTTTATGTGCTTATAGCAGGAATGGGTCCATGATAGCTCATTCTGCCAGGTAGCTAAAATCAGAAATCTTTAAATCGGTATTTTTTAATTTTTATTTTACATTGGAGCATAGTCTATTAACAATGTTGTGTTAATTTCAGGTGTACAGCACAGTGATTCAGTTATACGTGTACATGTACTATTCTTTTTCAAATTCTTTTCCCATTTAGATTATTACAAATACTGAGCAGAGTTCCCTGTGCTCCACAGTAGGACCTTGTTTGTTATCTATTTTAAATACAGCAGTGTGTGCACGTCAATCCCCAACTCCCAAGGTATCCCTCTCCCCCACCCTTCCCCTCAGTAAGCATAACTTCTGTTCTCTAAGTCTGTGAGTCTGTTTCTGTTTTGTAAATAAGTTCATTTGTATCCTTTTTTTTTAAGATTACGCATATAAGCGATACCATATGATATTTGTCTTTCTCTGTCTGACTTACTTCACTTAGTATGATAATCTCCAGGTCCATCCATGTTGCTGCAAATGGCATTATTTCATCCTTTGTTATGGCTGAGTGGTATTCCATCACATATATGTGCCACATCTTCCTTATGCATTCATCTGTTGTTGGACATTTAGGTTGCTTCCATGACTTGGCTGTTGTAAACAGTGCTGCAGTGAACACTGTGTGCATGTATCCTTTGAAACCATGTTTTTCTCTGGATGTGTGCCTAGGAGTGGGATTGCTGGATCTTTAAAATAGATCTTAAAAAAAATAGATCTTTAAAAAAAACTTTAAATAGATTTTTTATTGTAGTAAAATACGTATAACATAAAACTTGCTATTTTAACCATTTTTAAGTGTACCATTCAGTGGCATTAATTATATTCACAATGTCGTCCAGCCATCACCAATACCTATTTCCAAAATATTTTCATCACCCCAGACAGACACTTTTTACCTGTTAAGCGTTAACTCCCCATTCCGTCTTCCCCCACCACCCCTGGTAACCTCTAATCTACTTTCTATCTCAATGAATGTTCATAGTTTAGATATTTCATCGAAGTGGAATCATACAATATTTGTCATTTTGTATCTGGCTTATCTCACTTAGCATAATGTTTTCAAGGTTCATCCACACTGTAGCGTATATCAGAACTTCATTCCTTTTCCTGGCTGAATACTATTCCATTGAGTAGCGTATATCAGAACTTCATTCCTTTTCCTGGCTGAATACTATTCCATTGAATGACCGTCCCACAACTTGTCTATTCATTCACCTGTCAGCATGCTTTGGGGTTGTTCCCACCTTTCTGCTGTTGTGAATAGTGCTACAGTGAACACTCACTGTGTTTTAGTCCCTGTTTTTGATCCTTCGGGGTATACACCTAGGAGTGGAAATGCTGCATCATATGGTAATTTTGTGTTTTTTAAATATATTCTTAGCAAAATAAAATAAATCACAAAAGATGTAGCACTCAAACAGCAGAGATAGTGAGGGTCTTCTATCAAGTTTCCTCTGTCTAGGTTAACATTTATGATATTCAGAGTTAAGACCATACTTTTTAGCTCTGGAATTGCCCAGTTATTGCTACATGTTGCCGTGTGCATCCAATGTGATTCTCTGTGGAACTACAGTAATTTGATTGAGCGAGTGCTTGTGTACATACTGCTCGGTTTTTTATTCTTATTTCAGGAGGGGTGGTTCGTTTGCTTAGGGCTTGGGGTGATGCTGAATTCGCGCTATATTCATTCCTGCTTCACAGTTATCCCCTGGCCTTTCTCATCACTTCTCTGCTGCTTAGCTTTCCTTCACTTAAACCTGTGTTAGTGTCTACAATACACTCGATTCTGTGATAGCAGTGAGTTAAGACGTGGGTCCTAAAACAGAGACAGAGAGAGAAGATTACAGTGCGGTGTGGTGAAGGCGGTGATAGAAGCAGCACGGCATGTCCGCGGAACTGGATTTCTAACCCAGATGACGCCTGCTGTGTGTCTAACGCAGTCCACACGTGGGGCTGCAGAAAAAGCAGACACTCATTTGGGTTCCAGAGAGTGACAGAGAATTCACTGCTCAGGTCCGTGTGGAAATAAGGAAGGCAGGGTTTGAGGGAAGTCACCCAATCCAGGTGAAGATCTTCTTGGTCTAGGTTCCCACCATGACCTCGTGCCCAGGTGACACTGGCAGATCCCTTCACAGACTGCTGGCCAGATGCCCACCCACGGCCCAGTCAGCTGTGAGCAGAAAGGGTGGGTCACATGGAAACAACATCATGACTTTAGGGGAGCGACCCCTAAAGCGTGTGGTGGACGTGTCAGGGTGTTCTGACCCTTAGTCCTTCTGCTACAACTGGCCATTAGCAAGCCCTTCCTTCCTTTAAGTACCCTGGCACCTGGTCAGCTCAGCTGCTTATCACCCCTAGGTTTATAGTGACGGCTGTCTTCTTCCTCCAAATCACTTTTAAGATATTTTTGATGTCAAAGAGGAAATCATGCTCTTTTGTAAGAGAAAATGTAGTTGTGTTTTACCTGTGTCTTCCCTGGTCTCTAGAGCAGGGGTGAGGGAAAGGCAGCATTCTTTGGGGGATTCAGGAGGAAAAGAAATCATTTTTTGGATGCCTTCGAATAAAGAAGGAATGAGCCCTATTTGAAAGGCACGGGTTGAGGTCCCCTGCATCTGTAGGTGTCCTTTCCACCAACACAGGTAATCTTGGGGTTCTAAGACGGTCCGTCAGGAGATGAGAGTGAGGCCACATCTAGATGGTCTTTCTCTACTCAGGGGGACAGGGGGGCGGGAAGGAGATCAGGAAGGGGGCCCCTTTGACTGTGCCTCTTGGCCCATTTTCCTCCTGGTTCCCCTGAAGGTTATTTATTCCTGGAACTGGCTTTACAAATGAATAGGGAATTTCTTGGCACAGGTAATGGGGGGTCCAGGGGCAGACTGTCTTCAGACACAGCTGTACCTGCATGCTCGACTTCCTCGGACTGGGTTTCTTTCCATGTCTGCCTCTGCTGTCCTCCGGTTTGGCTGCATTCTCAAGCTCTCAGGTGGTGACCCGACGGCCACCAGAAACTCCAATCTTAACTCCTGCCTCGGCCCTGGGCCCGCGCTCCATCTACTCTGTGGGTGGCGCTGTGGACTGGTGTTAGGTGCAGCTGGTGGAGCGGGCATGGGCCTGGATCCTCCTGTGTGGCCTCTCCTGAGGGCGGTGTGGCCACTGACAGCACTGACTGACCCTTAAGACTTTAGTGTGTCCCTAGCCCTCCCAGAGGTGATAGGCCTGGGAAACGCCTGGAGGCCAGGGACCATCTGCGTGGTCCCCACAGGGCCTGGTGCAGTGTCTTCCAGGCATCAAGTGTGTGCAGATGGATTTGTTCTATATGCGCTACAGAGAAGCTCAATGATTAAAGAATCCTCTCAATTCACGTGATCTGTGGCTTTCTCTTTTTGTATACCTCACTTGCTTAAAGTCCCTCTTAATACATAAATCAGCCTCTTTTGGATAAACGTTAAATGCAACAGGCTTGAAACACAGCCTTGAAAACATAAATGAGCAGTAAGGATCATTACGCATCGACACCCCCGGGGAAGTAAATCTTTTATAGGAGAAGTAGAAGCCGAGGGTAAGGTTCGTTTAAAATGTATAAAAATAATAAAAACGCCCATGGATTGAAAGGCCATCTGAAGGGACTGCTGGCTTTTTGGTGATGCTGATGTGGAAGCACTGTTTCTCTGCAGGGAAAACAATGACCTAGTGTACGATGCTTCCCCTCTTGCTGCGTCAGCAGACAGTCGCACTATTTTCCGGTGGAATGTGCAGAGCTCGGTACCTCTGTTCTCTCTGCAGCTCACAGAGCCTCAGCAGAGAGACAATCGGAACATTTCAAAGAGAGACGAGACAAAAACAGATTATTCTGCTGTGCTGCCACATTGCCACAGCACAATACTCTGTTCAAAATTGTCTCATACATTTTACCAGCCGTACTCTGTCTATGAAGGCTCTCTGTGTTGGAGAATTCGCCTGTGTAGGAAAAACAGCTGCATGTTGCAGAGTATTGCCTCAGGAGGCCAGATTCTTCTGGCCAGGGAATCTGTTTCCTTAACATTCTGAAAGGTGCCTGAGCTTTCCAAGGTCACGAAAAAGTATTAACTGACTGCACTGTTCTGTCACACTGGTGCTACCATCCTGGTCTGAAGCCTCCCTGGGCCACTATGAAGGTCTGCCCCAACGGTGTTTTCTGCACACACACACACACACACACACACACCTCTTCCTGCACTCAGGGTATATGGTCACCATTAGAAGATGAGAAGATTTAGGGCTCAGGGATTCTAAGCAAAGTCTCAATAAAGCAGAAGCAGCTTCGTTTTTAATTCTAGTTTTCTGTTTCAGGGCCCAAGAAACTCAGTTTCACGGGCCTCCTAAGGAATCCATAGTTTCGTAGGAGTTCCCATCTAGGCAGAGATCACGGCAATACTTTCCTTGGCTGGATGTCGGATCAGCTGCCCCAGGCGCTGCCTTCCCAGCCCAAACTCAGGGGACGACTGGGAACCCCAGAAGTAGCGGGGGCCCCTGTGTCCCCCATCTCCACACCATGCTGACTGGGAACACTCGGGAAGCATCTGTGGGTTACTCAAGTTCGTCTGTAGGAAAGGACATTGGATATCAGTTCTACCTAAAGCCTTCCTTGTTTAGCTGGCCCAATCTATCCTCTAATAATTTTCCACATACGTGGTTTCTCGCACCCTTTTTCTCATGAATACATCTGTACCACTTATGGTGTTGTATTCTGCTTCTTTTCAGATTGATCTGTTAGCATAGAATTATTCTTCTATCCATTATTATTACAACATTCAATGCAATCATCATTAGCCCATGAGTTCATAACTATTACTATCAATGCTAATATAATGACTATTTACTAAATATGAATAATTCAAGCTATCACTAATATAATTACTATTATTAACTATATCCCATCTCACACGATCTGTCTTTGGTACCTCACCTCCCTCTACCCCCTTTTACCTTCTCCCTGCCTTGCCTGACAGACCAGACCACCTAGGGTTCCTGGCACATCCTGAGATCCAGCCTTCCCTCCCCGGGACATAACGATGTGTGTCACTGACCAGTGGACGGTTAGTTCGTCCGCAGAGGCAAGACCTAGGGTGAACGCTGGCTATGCGGCCCGGAGGTGTGCACCAGTACTGCCCTTGCCTTCACGTCAGATTTTGTCTTTGCTGAGGCCAGGGGGCCCACCTGAAGGTGCAGGTCAAGAAGCAGAGACGGGTCACGTGCCCGGCCCTCCGCACTCATCCAGTGAGGATGGAACGGAGGGCAGCTGGAGGGGGAGGTGGGGGGCAGAGGCGCTAGAGTGGCTTTCTCACTCTCGCTGGTGAACGGAGACAGTTAGCAGGGAGCACTGATCACATCAAGGCGTTGACCATCCCCATGCGTTTCTCACCCGTGGAGTCAGCCTCTGAGCGCAGCATCGGCCTTCAGGGCACTTAAAGTTCTGAGTGATCACCTGACGGCGAGCGTGCTGTCGCAATGGGCCCTGTGGGGTGGCTAGGGGCTGCTGACTTGACGGAACCTACAGTCTAGTCGAGGACCTCACGGTGTAATTCACTGGGACCCACTGCACGTCAGAGACTGCACGAGACCCGGGCTGCGCACACGCCTCACATCCCAGACGCAGACTGGACCTCAGAGAGGCCTCAGTCCTCCCGGGAAGAGACCAAGCAGAACCACAGTTAGGCAGGTGATCAGCGCTACTGACCCCTAGAGTGAGCCCCAGGGGCTCTGAGGTCACAGGGGGGCCCCCAGTTAGCCTGAGGAGGTGCCAGTTCTGAGGAAGCTTTACCGAGGAGAGGACAATTCGCTGAGCCTTTCGGGATGAAAAAGAAGCAGTGGGGAGGACTAGGTGAAAGGACAGTGCCGGCAGGGAGCCGCCTGCAGAGGCGGGAAAGACACCCCGGGAATGGCAGTCACTCCACCATAGCTGGCGGCCAGTTTGTGTTCAGGGAGGTGATGGAATATGGGCCTGGGGCTCAATATGGGAAGATCCTGCTGTGCATGCTGGGACTTTTGGACTTTCCTCCGTGGGTCATGGTAACTCATTCAGGGCTACAGACCTGTGCGTGTCTTAAGACCATGCTGGCTGCAGCACTTGGGCAAACTGGAAGAAGGCTTTGCAGCATGTCGGATGAGATAGCCCCAGGGCTTGGACTCCGAGTGGCAGAGAGGGTAGAGGGAACGGATCACACTTGTGAGTTTGGGGGAGAATGTCGAGTCAGCAGGATTTATCATACCCTAATTTATGGGGCTAGAGAGAGGGAAGTGTCTGGTATGACTTTCTAGCTTGATTTCTCATTATTATTAATGTGTTATGGTGGTCTGCCATCAGTGATCTTGGTGTTTTTACATCTTTATTGAAGTATAATTGCTTTACAATGGTGTGTTAGTTTCTCGTTTATAACAAAGTGAATCAGTTATACGTATACATATGTTCCCATATCTCTTCCATCTTGCGTCTCCCTCCCTCCCACCCTCCCTATCCCACCCCTCTAGGTGGTCACAAAGCACCGAGCTGATCTCCCTGAGCTATGCGGCTGCTTCCCACTAGCTATCTATTTTACGTTTGGTAGTGTATATATGTCCATGCCACTCTCTCACGTCGTCCCAGCTTACCCTTCCCTCTCCCCATACCCTCAAGTCCATTCTCTAGTAGGTCTGCGTCTTTATTCCTTTCTTACCCCTAGGTTCTTCATGACATTTATTTTCTTATATTCCATATATATGTGTTAGCATACAGTATTTGTTTTTCTCTTTCTGACTAACTTCACTCTGTATGACAGACTCTAGGTCCATCCACCTCACTACAAATAACTCAATTTCTTTTCCTTTTATGGCTATACTAAATAGAGCTGCAATGAACATTTTGGTACATGACTCTTTTTGAATTATGGTTTTCTCAGGGTATATGCCCAGTAGTGGGATTGCTGGGTCATATGGTGGTTCTATTTGTAGTTTTTTAAGGAACCTCCATACTGTTCTCCATAGTGGCTGTACCAATTCACATTCCCACCAGCAGTGCAAGAGTGTTCCCTTTTCTCCACATCCTCTCCAGCATTTATTGTTTCTAGATTTTTTGATGATGGCCATTCTGACCCGTGTGAGATGATATCTCATTGTAGTTTTGATTTGCATTTCTCTAATGATTAGTGATGTTGAGCATCCTTTCACGTGTCTGTTGGCAGTCTGTATATCTTCTTTGGAGAAATGTCTATTTAGCTCTTCTGCCCATTTTTGGATTGGGTTGTTTGTTTTTTTTGTTATTGAGCTGCATGAGCTGCTTATAAATTTTAGAGACTAATCCTTTGTCAGTTGCTTCATTTGAAAATATTTTCTCCCATTCTGAGGGTTGTCTTTTGGTCTTGTTTATGGTTTCCTTTGCTGTGCAAAAGCTTTGCAGTTTCATTAGGTCCCATTTGTTTATTTTTGTTCTTATTTCCATTTCTCTAGGAGGTGAGTCAAAAAGGATCTTGCTGTGATTTATGTCATAGAGTGTTCTGCCTGTTTTCCTCTAAGAGTTTGATAGTTTCTGACCTTATATTTAGGTCTTTAATCCATTCTGAGTTTATTTTTGTGTATGGTGTTAGGGAGTGTTCTAAAGTCATACTTTTACATGTACCTGTCCATTTCCCCAGCACCACTTATTGAAGAGGCTGTCCTTTCTCCACTGTACATTCCTGCCTCCTTTATCAAAGATAAGGTGACCATATGTGTGTGCGTTTATCTCTGGGCTTTCTATCCTGTTCCATTGATCTATATTTCTGTTTTTGTGCCAGTACCATACTGTCTTGATTACTGTAGCTTTGTAGTATAGGCTGAAGTCAGGGAGCCTGATAACCTCCAGCTCCATTTTTCGTTCTCAAGATTGCTTTGGCTATTCGGGATCTTTTGTGTTTCATTACAAATTGTAAAATTTTTTGTTCTAGTTCTGTGAAAAATGCCAGTGGTAGTTTGATAGGGATTGCATTGAATCTGTAGATTGCTTTGGGTAGCAGAGTCATTTTCACATTGTTGATTCTTCCGATCCAAGAATATGGTATATCTCTCCATCTATTTGTATCATCTTTAATTTCTTTCATCAGTGTCTTATAATTTTCTGCATACAGGTCTTTTGTCTCCTTAGGTAGGTTTATTCCTAGATATTTTATTCTTTTTGTTGTAATGGTAAATGGGAGTGTTTTCTTGATTTCACTTTCAGATTTTTCATCATTAGTGTATAGGAATGCCAGAGATTGCTGTGCATTAATTTTGTATCTTGCTACTTTACCAGATTCATTGATTAGCTCTAGTAGTTTTCTGGTAGAATCTTTAGGATTCTCTGTGTATAGTCATGTCATCTGCAAACAGTGACAGCTTTACTTCTTCTTTTCCGATTTGTATTCCTTTTATTTCTTTTTCTTCTCTGGTTGCTGTGGTTAAAACTTCCAAAACTATGTTGAATAAGAGTGGTGAGACTGGGCAACCTTGTCTTGTTCCTGATCTTAGTGGAAATGGTTTCAGTTTTTCACCATTGAGGATGATGTTGGCTGTGGGTTTGTCATATATGGCCTTTATTATGTTGAGGAAAGTTCCCTTTATGCCTACTTTCTGCAGGGTTTTTATCATAAATGGGTGTTGAATTTTGTCAAAAGCTTTCTTTGCATCTATTGAGATGATCATGTGGTTTTTCTCCTTCAGTCTGTTAATATGGTTTATCACGTTGATTGATTTGCATATATTGAAGAATTCTTGCATTCCTGGAATAAACCCCACTTGATCATGGTGTATGATCCTTTTAATGTGCTGTTGGATTCTGTTTGCTAGTATTTTCTTGAGGATTTTTGCATCTATGTTCATCAGTGATATTGGCCTGTAGTTTTCTTTCTTTGTGACATCCTTGTCTGGTTTTGGTATCAGGGTGATGGTGGCCTCGTAGAATGAGTTTGGGAGTGTTCCTCCCTCTGCTATATTTTGGAAGAGTTTGAGAAGGATAGGTGTTAGCTCTTCTCTAAATGTTTGATAGAATTCGCCTGTGAATCCATCTGGTCCTGGGCTTTTGTTTGTTGGAAGATTTTTAATCACAGTTTCAATTTCAGTGCTTGTGATTGGTCTGTTCATATTTTCTATTTCTTCCTGATTCAGTCTTGGCAGGTTGTGCATTTCTAAGAATTTGTCCATTTCTTCCAGGTTGTCCATTTTATTGGCATAGAGTTGCTTGTAGTAATCTCTCATGATCTTTTGTATTTCTGCAGTGTCAGTTGTTACCTCTCCTTCTTCATTTCTAATTCTATTGATTTGAGTCTTCTCCCTTTTTGTCTTGATGACTCTGGCTAATGGTTTATCAATTTTGTTTATCTTCTCAAAGATCCAGCTTTTAGTTTTATTGATCTTTGCTATCGTTTCCTTCATTTCTTTTTCATTTATTTCTGATCTGATCTTTATGATTTCTTTCCTTCTGCTAACTTTGGGTTTTTTTTGTTCTTCTTTCTCTAATTGCTTTAGGTGCAAGGTTAGGTTGTTTATTCGAGATGTTTCCTGTTTCTTAAGGTAGGATTGTATTGCTATAGACTTCCCTCTTAGAACTGCTTTTGCTGCATCCCATAGGTTTTGGGTTGTCGTGTCTCCATTGTCATTTGTTTCTAGGTATTTTTTTATTTACTCTTTGACTTCTTCAGTGATCACTTTGTTATTAAGTAGTGTATTGTTTAGCCTCCATGCATTTGTATTTTTTACAGATCTTTTCCTGTAATTGATATCTAGTCTCATAGCATTGTGGTCGGAAAAGATACTTGATACAATTTCAATTTTCTTAAATTTACCAAGGCTTGATTTGTGACCCAAGGTATGATCTATCCTGGAGAATGTTCCATGAGCACTTGAGAAAAATGTGTATTCTGTTGTTTTTGGATGGAATGTCCTATAAATATCAATTAAGTCTATCTTGTTTAATGTATCATTTAAAGCTTGTGCTTCCTTATTTATTTTCGTTTTGGATGATCTGTCCATTGGTGAAAGTGGGGTGTTAAAGTCCCCTTCTATGAATGTGTTACTGTCGATTTCCCCTTTTATTGCTGTTAGTATTTGTCTGATGTATTGAGGTGCCCCTATGTTGGGTGCATAAATATTTACAATTGTTATATCTTCTTCTTGGATCGATCCCTTGATCATTATGTAGTGTCCTTTGTCTCTTCTAATAGTCTTTATTTTAAAGTCTATTTTGTCTGATATGAGAATTGCTACTCCAGCTTTCTTTTGGTTTCCATTTGCATGGAATATCTTTTTCCCTCCCCTCACTTTCAGTCTTTATGTGTCTCTAGGTCTGAAGTGGGTCTCCTGTAGACAGCATATATACGGGTCTTGTTTTTGTATCCATTCAGCCAGTCTGTGTCTTTTGGTGGGAGCATTTAATCCATTTACATTTAAGGTAATTATCGATATGTATGTTCCTATTCCCATTTTCTTAATTGTTTTGGGTTTGTTATTGTAGGTCTTTTCCTTCTCTTGTGTTTCTTGCCTAGAGAAGTTCCTTTAGCTTTTTTTGTAAAGCTGGTTTGGTGGTGCTGAACTCTCTCAGCTTTTTCTTGTCTGTAAAGGTTTTAATTTCTCCATCAAATCTGAATGAGATCCTTGCTGGGTAGAGTAATCTTGGTTGTAGGTTTTTCCCTTTCATCACTTTAAATATGTCCTGCCACTCCCTTCTGGCTTGCAGAGTTTCTGCTGAAAGATCAGCTGTTAACCTTATGGGGATTCCCTTGTGTGTTATTTGTTGTTTTTCCCTTGCTGCTTTTAATATGTTTCTTTGTATTTAATATATGACAGTTTGATTAATATGTGTCTTGGCGTGTTTCTCCTTGTATTTATCCTGTATGGGACTCTCTGTGCTTCCTGGACTTGATTAACTATTTCCTTTCCCATATTAGGGAAGTTTTCAACTATAATCTCTTCAAATATTTTCTCAGTCCCTCTCTTTTTCTCTTCTTCTTCTGGAACCCCTATAATTCAAATGTTGGTACATTTAATGTTGTCCCAGAGGTCTCTGGGGCTGTCCTCAGTTCTTTTCATTCTTTTTTCTTTATTCTGCTCTGCAGTAGTTATTTCCACTATTTTATCTTCCAGGTCACTTATCCGTTCTTCTGCCTCAGTTATTCTGCTATTGATCCCATCTAGAGTATTTTTAATTTCATTTATTGTGTTGTTCATCATTGCTTGTTTCATCTTTAGTTCTTCTAGGTCCCTGTTAAATGTTTCTTGCATTTTCTCTATTCTATTTCCAAGATTTTGGATCATCTTTACTATCATTATTCTGAATTCTTTTTCAGGTAGACTGCCTATTTCCTCTTCATTTGTTAGGTCTGGTGGGTTTCTATCTTGCTCCTTCATCTCCTGTGTGTTTTTCTGTCTTCTCATTTTGCTTATCTTACTGTGTTTGGGGTCTCCTTTTTAAAGGCTGCAGGTTCGTAGTTCCCATTGTTTTTGGTGTCTGTCCCCAGTGGCTAAAGTTGGTTCAGTGGGTTGTGTAGGCTTCCTGGTGGAGGGAACTAGTGCCTGTGTTCTGGTGGATGAGGCTGGATCTTGTCTTTCTGGTGGGCAGGTCCACATCTGGTGGTGTGTTTTGGGGTGTCTGTGGCCTTATTATGATTTTAGGCAGCCTCTCTGCTAATGGATGGGGCTGTGTTCCTGTCTTGCTAGTTGTTTGGCATAGGGTGTCCAGCACTATAGCTTGCTGGTCATTGAGTGAAGCTGGGTCTTGGCATTGAGATGGAGATCTCTGGGAGATTTTCACCGTTTGATATTACGTGGAGCTGGGAGGTCTCTTGTGGACCAGTGTCCTGAAGTTGGCTCTCCCACCTCAGAGGCACAGCACTGACTCCTGGCTGCAACACCAAGAGCCTTTCATCCACACGGCTCAGAAGAAAAGGGAGAAAAAGTAGAAAGAAAGAAAGAAAGAAAGAAAGAAAGAGGATAAAATAAAATAAAGTAAGATAAAATAAAATAAAATAATTAAAATAAAAAATGATTATTAAGAAAAAAATTTTTTTAAGAAAAACAAACCAAAAAAAAAAAAAAACAGACGGATAGAACCCTAGGACAAATGGTGAAAGCAAAGCTATACAGACAAAACCACGAACCACACCCACGTAAGGCAACAAACTTAACTGATAAACGCTGTGTGTGTTCTGACTGTTCCAGTGACCGCTGTTCCCCCATCTCTCTCCCTCTCCTCGGGTTTCCCTGTTCTCCGAGACACAACAGTATTGAAATTAGGCCACTTAATAATCCCACAGTCACTTCTAAGAGTTCAAGTGAAAGGAAGAGTGGCACCTCTGTCACTTTAAATCAAAAGCTAGACGTGATTAAGCTCAGTGAGGAAGGCATGTCAGACACTGAGACAGGCTGAAAGCTAGGCCTCTTGCACCTCTTGCTTTAATTTGAAAGTCAATTCAAAGTGCTACTCCAGTGAACACGACTGATAAGGAAGCAAAACAGCCTTACGGCTGATGTGGAGAAAGTTTTAGTGGTCTGGACAGAAGATCAAACCAGCCACGACATTCCCTTAATGCCAATGCCAAATCCAGAGGAAGACCCTAACTCTCTTCAACTCTATAAAGGCTGAGAGAGGTGAGGAAGCTGCAGAAGAAAAGTTTGAAGACAGCAGAGGTTGGTTTAATGAGGTTTAAGGAAAGAAGTCATATCCATAACATAAAAGTGCAAGGTGGGGCTTCCCTGGTGGTGCAGTGGTTGAGAGTCCACCTGCCGATGCAGGGGTCACGGGTTCGTGCCCTGGTCCGGGAAGATCCCACATGCCACAGAGCGGCTGGGCCCGTGAGCCATGGCCGCTGAGCCTGCGCATCCGGAGCCTGGGCTCCGCAACGGGAGAGGCCACAACAGTGAGAGGCCCGCGTACCGCAAAAAAAAAAAAAAAAAAAAGAAGTGCAAGGTGAAGCAGCAGGTGCTGACGTAGAAGCTGCAGCAGGTAATCCAGAAGATCCAGGTAAGTTAATTCATGAAGCTGGCCACAGGAAGCAACAGATTTTCAGTGTAGATGAAACAGCCTTATATTGGAAGTAGATGCCATCTAGGACTTTCATAGCAAGAGAGGAAAAGTCAACGCCTGGCTTCAAAGCTTAAAAGGACAGGCTGACTCTCTTGTTAGGGGTGACTTTAAGTTGAAGACAGTTACCATCCGAAAGTCCTAGGGCCCTTAAGAATTATAATTAATCTACTCTGCGCGTGCTCTATAAGTGGAAGAACAAAGCTTGGATGATAGCACATCTGTTTAGAATGTGATGTGCTGAATATCTCAAGCCCAGTGTTGAGACCTACTGCTCAGAAAAAAAGAATCCTTTCAAAATATTCCTGCTCAGACAATGCACCTGGTCACCCAAGAGCTCTGATGGAGATGTGCAATGAGATTAATGTTTTCATGCCAGTTTCATGCACAACATCCATTCCGCAGTCCATGGATCAAGGAGTCATTTCAAATTTCAAGTCTTATTATTTAAGAAATACATTTCATAAGGCTGTAGCCGCCATAGATAGTGATTCCTCTGATGGATCTGGGCAAAGTCAATTGAACACCTCCTGGAAAGGAGTCACCATTCTAGATGCCATTAAGAACATTCCTGGTTCATGGGATGATGTCAAGATATCAACAGTAACAGGGGTTTAGAAGAAGTTGATACCAACCCTCATGGATGACATTGAGAGGTTCGAGATTACAGTGGAGGAAATAACTGCATATGTAGTGGAAACAGCAAGAGAACCAGAATTAGAAATGGAGCCTGAAGATGGGACTGAATTGCTATAATCTCATGACAAAACTTTCACGGATAAGAGGTGTTCCTTATGGATGAGCCAAGAAAGTGGTTTCTTGAGCTGGAATCTACTAGTGAAGATGCTGTGAAGACTGTTGCAGTGAAACAAAGGATTTAGAATAGTACACACTCTTAGTTGATAAAGGAGCAACAGGGTTTGAGAGGATTGACTCCAATTTTGAAAGAAGTTCTGCTCTGAGTAAAATGCTGTCATACAGCACTGCAGGCTACAGAGAAATCCTTCGTGAAAGGAGATCAGTCAGTGCAGCAGACTTCTTAGCTGTCTCATTTTGAGATCGCCACCCACCTGCAGCAGTCACAACCCTGATCAGTCAGCAGCCGTCCACATCGAGGCAGGACCTTCCACCAGCAAAAAGATTGCAACTTGCTGACGGCTCAGATGATGATTAGCATTTTTAAGCAATAAAGTATTTTCTTATTAAGATATTACATTGTTTTTAAGACATAATGCTATTGCACACTTAATAGACTGCAGCATAGCGTAAACATAACTATGTTCCATATGCTCTGGGAAACCAGAAGATTCATGTGACTTGCTTTATTGTGATATTCCCTTTATAGTGGTGGTCTGGAACCAAACCAGCAATATCTCCAAGGTCTGCCTGTATATGTTTCATACAAATAAAAAATAGACATTTCTAGTGAAATTCGATCATACTGTATGTACTATTTTGTAAACTTGTTCACTTAATATCTTATTACTTATGCAGTATTAGCTATCTACCTTATCATTTTAAATAGCTGCGTAGTGTTCTTTATTTAAGTAAGCATCATGATTCATCAGCCTAATTCTCAATCGTTGGACATTTAGGTGGTTTCCAGATTTTCACCATTATAGACAGAATGATGAATAGCCTTTTAGCTGCATCTGTGTGAACATCAAAATTATTTCTTCACACTAAATTCCTAGAAGTGGAGCTGTTGTTTTAAGGGTGTTCTAGTAGAGCTTTTTTTTTTTTTTTTTTTTTTTTTTTTTGCGGTACGCGGGCCTCTCACTGCTGTGGCCTCTCCAGTTGCGGAGCACAGGCTCCGGACGCGTGGGCCCAGCCGCTCCACGGCATGTGGGATCTTCCCGGACCGGGGCACGAATCCGTGTCCCCTGCATCGGCAGGCGGACTCTCAACCACTGCGCCACCAGGGAAGCCCTAGTAGAGCTTTTTGATCGCAAGAAATAGATACCCATAAAAACCTGCTGGCTCCAGTGTGAAAATGGGGTTCATATGAACAAAAGGAATGAGGGAATCTCATGGAGCTCGGAACAAGATACCTGCAGGCCTCTTGAGAAACTGAAAGTACAAACTCCCTGGACCCAAAGGACTTCCCAGCTCCTCGGGAGCCGGGCGGCCTCATCTCTGCTGCTCTGTGCCTCTTGGCACCCTCCTCTGGTTCACCAGCCCGTTTTGCCTACTTCTGCCACCAGCCTCAGTTTTACATCATGACCACTCAGATTCAGTGGCTGACAGTCGTCTCTGTTTCTTTGCTAAAATTCCTGAGAAGGTAAGTCTGATTGCCAGATTCCTACCCGTTGTAGTCCTGGCCTGGTAACTTTGGGCAGCCTTGGGTTGGGGGCTTGAGGGTGGGGTTTCAGTCAGTCTTGTGCTAGTGAGTACTGACTATAGGTGTACATGTAGCCTGAGATATGCCAGGGTGGGAGTCACTGGCGAATACTGCAGATCGGGGCCGGCTGCTAAATGTTTATCACAAAACCACTGGGTGTGACGTGGGATAAAACTGTCAGATTCCTTGAGAAGGGATGGCCCGTGATTGACATCTTTAGGATATTTGCGATACAATTTAACTCCATTAAAGCTCTGTAGATGTCACTTCATCCTCTTTTAGCATTTAATGTTGTAGAGGAGAAGTCTGGCGGGTTTCGGTTTTCGTTTTTGTTTCCTTTGGGTTGATACCTTGCTTTATCTATCTTGACTCTTGTAAGTTTTATTTCTCCATGAAGCTCCAACATTCTACTGGGACATGACTGTAGTGGCTCTCTCTTTCCTGGTACTCCGGAAGCCCTTTTGTTTTTTTTTTTTTTGAAGACGCAGATCTTCTGTGTTCATGTCAGGGAATTTTTCCACATTGTTAATGTGATTAACATTTTTCTTTCACTGGCTCTACTTCTCCCATCTGGAATCCCTATTGTGCTTATAGTGGACCAGTCTTCCATTTTGCTCATCCTCTCACAGCTCGTTTAATCTATCTTCTCTGAATTCTAGGAAGAGCTCTCAATCCCAGCCAAATTCACTGATTTGATTTTATGCACTATTTTGATCTGTTCTTCTGGGATTCTATTGCATTTTTCATTTTGGCAATTGTATTCTCATCTAAAAACAATCTTTCCTGATCTCCGATTATTCCATTTTCAAATTTATAGTATATTATTGACTCTTCTCAATGAGTTTTTTATTCGATTCAGATTTTCTGACTCATCTGAATCAGTGTGATTCAGAAATTTCCTGAAGTGTTCCGTTTCATAAAGGAGATGTTCCTCCACATGCTTTAAAATGAAGACTGCTCATTCTGACCTTGGCCACACTTATGCGGTTCCCCAGGGGGTGAGGTGGGAGTCCCTTTGACTTTTCTTCTGCAGATGGGAATTCAGATCAGTAAGCCTTTGCCCCCTCAGGGCTCATTCCTACCACCTTGCAAAAACTCTCCTGTGGATGGAAGCAATCCTGATTTTCAGTACTGATACAGTTATTTCCCTATTTTGTTCCTTTGGAAATTTCTATAGGGATTTAAGAAGCACAAAATGGGTGAGTTCAAATCACCTAGGGGCAGGAGTTTGATTTTTTTTAACGGCAGCATTCAGGGTGACCCAAGGGCATGTAACCACAGAGACTCACAGGACCCGGGAAGCTGCCGTATCCGCCAGGTGGTCAGTGAGACTGGCCTTTGCAGCAGTGAGCGATGCTGGTGGCGGGGAGAAGTTGGGCTCCCACGTGTTTCTGAGCAACAGTGGCTCAACTTGATGGCAGTGGCCTGTGAGGAGTGTGAGAGAGGATGGAGCTGAGGACAGCTACGTGTGCTAGAAAGTGCAGTTTGGCTCCTGGATGATTTCTTGGAAGACATTCAGTTGTACCTGGCTTGGACAGAATGATGCTCTGCATATGGGAATGGAAAAAGGAGGCCCTTCCTGACCAGGGGTGCCATAGCCAGGACAGCAGGATAGGCATCCGCTGGGCGTGGTGACGGGTGCAGCCTCCCCCGCCAGCGGCGCATCCCGGGCCACCCTGGCCACGCGCACAGCCGCTGTCGGACAGCAAGCGGGATGCAAGCAGGACACAGGCCGATGCCGGCACATCCCCTTCAGTTCTATTACGTTCAGCCTGTTGCTGAGGAGAAGAGTGCTCAGAACGTTTCTCCAGGGGCGCTGACAGGTGACCGAGGAGGGGCAGCCCTTTTCCTTAGGCGCGCGGACCCTCCACTCTGTGGATTAGTTTGCAGTGTCCCACCAGCCATCCCGCAGGGAGCTGCGGCGTGTTAATTTTCAGGTTTACCAAGTGGCACTAAAGATAATAATGAATTTCTTCACCCATCGCCCTCCTCCTGTCTGTCATAACTCTTCCCGCTCAAAATGTTTGTTTTCTTGTTGCCGTGTTTGTGACAGTTTATGGTGAAGGGGCCACAGCCTTCACCGTAAACAGCCCACTTGTCTGGGACCTCAGGTCCTGGACTCTCACTCCTCATTACGGCTGTTGTCGTTTCCCCGCTGGTCTTGTGGGGACGGGAGCTGGAGTCTGTCACTCGCTCCACGACGTGCCACATGCTGCCCTCCAGACTGACCCTCGAGGTCTGGTCTGCCAGCCACCTTCCCCTTCTCCCTGTCCCGCTGTAGCTCGGAGGCCACCCGCTCTTCCTGAGCGTATGACGGACCAAAGCGAGCAGCCCAGTGTCGCGGCGCAGGGCTGGGAGGCTTCAGACCCACGTGAGAACGGGAGGCACCACCCCCTTGCCGTGGGGACGGTGACATCACTGCAGCAGAGGACTGAGACCTCGAGGTCGGTTCACCCTCTCTTAACGTGGCCGGCACTAGACATGAGGAAGAGCCCCGCGGGGACTCTGGGCAGGGAGCCCTGCCCCGCTCTGCTGGGCGGGATGGCGGCCAGTGATGCTACAGCGCCCCAAGGCTCGGCGTGTCCCCTGCGCGGAAGCCACCACGGTCCAACTCCGGTCGCCGAGGCGGCGGTGCTGGTCGGGGTGGAGCGGAGGGGGCCTCCCTGCGCCCCGCGGGTCCCACCCTGCAGACCTCGGAAGGGCTGGCCCGCGCTCCTCGCAGGGACCCTTCGGGCACGAGGACCTCGCTTCTGTCTTCAGCCGAGGGAAGGTGTCCTGAGGGTCGCCGCTGTCCCGGAATAGAAGGTGACCGGGCGGAGCGCCTGCTGGGAAAGGCCGCGCGTGCCGCCCCGTCTGCTGAGGGGCCCCCAGCGCAGCCTCCCTGTGCGCGGGCACGTCACCTGCACTCCCTGTCTTCTGGGCCGTCATCGCGCCACCTCTTCCCATTCATGATGTGGAAGTCCTCCTTTAGGAATTGTGTTTTCAGCAGTCCTTTGTGTTTCCGCGGTTTTAGAGGTTTGTACGGTAATAAGCGGTACAAACACTTTACCCCTTTCTGCGTCCTAAAGTACAGGGGCCCGAGACGAGCCTGTGACGAGTATTTGGAGCTTCTGCAGGGGGAGTGGATCAGCTCTGCCCAGGCACAGCCACGGTGTCTTTTCTAATCCTCCAGACCCCGAATAAGCGCCTCTTTAAACACACACGAATGGAGGTCACAGGAGCGTGAGTTACAGCAGAAAGAACACTGGCCGCGGTGCTGAGCAGACCTGTAGATGGTACTCCTGCCTCGCCATGAGAGGACCCTCGGAGGCGGGAGAACGCGGTTGATGTCAACAGTGACTGGGTGATGTGTGAATAGACACGTAGCCTAAGGCCTGGCAGAGAGTAGGTGCTCTGCAAACGGTGCTCTGGGGCTGGTTCCAGGGAAATGGCACTAAATTGTTTTGACTTCAGAGTCACCCCTCAGAGCACAGGCTGTCATATACCAGCCATGTGTGTCTCAGGGGCAGCGAGGCGTGGTGGTCAGGGACACGGGCTGGGGCATCACACAGATCTGGGTTCACCTTCCGTCCCAGCCACCTCGTAACTCGGTGACTAGGCCAACTTACCTGACTTCTCCCCTTATGTCAAGCAGGAGCAATAATCCTTTCAGGATTAATCCATTTCGGGAGCGAGCAGGCAGAAGCCCCATTTCCCACAGGACATGTGGGGACCTGAACTTACATAAAGGTCAGTCTCGATAGCCTGGTCATTCCTAGGACTTAAGCGGGGTCCTCAGTCCTGGGCTTCAGGCCTCAGACCGGCTCCTGATCCGTCCACCGACGGCTCTCCATCGGCTCACGCTGTGCGTGAGGGGCAGGTAGGGGCCGACACCGTTCTGTTCCTCAGATTTCATAGTTTGGACTTGGGAGGCTCAGAAGTTGAGGTCTTAATGAACCAGGTCTGACTAAACATTATACGGAAAAGGTGATAAACATGTTGGTATTTGAGAATCTTTTAAAAAATGTATGACGTTCTAAAGCAGTCACATGACTTAGCGGAAAAAACCTTTTTTAATCCAGCAAATGTTGGGTTCTGTAGTTTTTCTCCTGTTTTGTAGTTAGTATTTTGAGGCGCTCCCTTTATTGAGCACCTACCGCATGCTAGCCGCTGTTATAAGCACCTACATGCGTTCTTTCACTTAGTCCTCACAGCAGCGCAGCCCCATTTCTCCTGTAGTAAGAGGAAGCTGGAGGGGAACAAGCTTGCCAGGGTCAGAGAGTGGGCAGCAAAGCCGGAACAAACCACAAGGCCCTTGGAGGCCAAGCGTGGGCTCTTTCTGTGACACCGTCATTCAGCGGGCGTGTGGTGTACCAGGGCTCTGGATGAAGTTCAGGCACTGGCTGGCGCAGGAAGTGCCCCATCTGCGCCATCTTATGCTGTCCTGTCCAGCTTGCCTGTCTGGACGTGCCTTAGGTCACTGTAGAGAGATCTGCTCGGCAGTAAAAACAATACCCTCTAATCTCATAAGTAGATGGGATTTTGAGGTGTATTTCTTTGCAGGAATCTAGCTTCATTTAATGTCTTTAGATGGTGGAAATCGTGGTTGTGACTGAGGCTCATACCTGAGTTAACAAATGACTGTTCCTCACCACAGAACTACAGCAATGACCCTTCTAAACGAACACATGCTCTGTGTGTCCTCAATTGCTGACAGCAGCTGCTGTGAGTCCTGAGGAGAAGCGTATTTAGTGACAAAAGCCAGCCTAGTGTTGCAGCAGAGGGAAAAAATAGGGAATTGATGAATTATCTTTCTATTTGCACCTTCAGAAATAGGTTAATTGTTTCAGTGACTGGCTCTGTCTTGATTAGGAAGCATTAATAGCCATTCATGATATAACTTCAAAAAGGTATAGGAAAATTAATAGAATTCTCCACTAACATAAACTATAGTCATTATCTACCGTATCCAGAGCCATTAGGGCTGCTAGGCTAGTTGATTAAAGTGCAAGTGGATTTTTTGGTCGAATTCTCTAGATTGTTGAACAGATCCTTTCTTCACTTTTTCAGTATAGAATTCCATGTCGTGAGCTAATACTGTTACTTAGTTTAAGTGCCTCAATTCTACGACTTAATTAAAAACCTTTCACAAGTTAATTTTATCAGTAAATGCACATTTTATCTACATGTGCAAATATTATTTGATTATGATGATTAAACTTTTTTTTAGTAAAAAAAAAAAGAAACTGCTCAAAAGTGGCAAAGAACAGGTCAGGTCCAAAAACACCAAGCTGCAAGACAGTTTTATGCACCTTTGGTTCTACCCAGCAGCAGAAGTGGACATATTTTCTTTGGAAAGACCAATAATACAGAGAATGACGGCAGCAGCAACAGCAGATAGAAACGCAGAAACTAACACTGAAAACACCCTCAGTCCGTACCTGGGATCGGATCCCATGCTTCACATGCCCTTTCATCTTCACATTTACGGCAACCTTTGAGGCAGGAGCTATTGTTCCACTTTCCAGATGAGGAAACTAGGACTTGGAGACGGTCGGGAATGTGTCCACGTTCGCACAGCCGAGTGGGAAGCCAAGGGTTAGACTCAGGTGGGGTGTCCCCAGCTCCCCCCGCATGCCCTCTCAGCCGCTGGGCCAGACTGCCGTGTGGAGGGTGACTTCTTTTTTTTTTTTTTTTAAGTAATAATACGTTGCTTTTATTTATTGATTTATTTATGGCTGCGTTGGGTCTTCGTTGCTGCGCGCGGGCTGTCTCTAGTTGCGGCGAGCGGGGGCTACTCTTCATTGCAGTGCGCGGGCTTCTCATTGCGGTCGCTTCTCTTTGTTGTGGAGCACGGGCTCTAGGCGCGCAGACTTCAGTAGTTGTGGCATGTGGGCTCAGTAGTTGTGGCGCACTGGCTTAGTTGTTACGCGGCATGTGGGATCTTCCCGGGCCAGGGCCCGAACCTGTGTCGCCTGCATTGGCAGGTGGATTCTTAACCACTGCGCCACCAGGGAACCCCTGACTTCTTTCAAGAAGATAAAATTTACCTTGCTGGACCCAACTCTCTGTCCCATCTGATGCTCTGTCTCAGTGTCATCAGGAGACATTAGATATAGCTGTCCTTGCCAGTGTCAGCTCTAGACACACAGGAGTCTTCCTCAAAGGGGTCTAAGCTGCCTTAAAAGTTTATTATGGGCTAGGAACAACTGTGTTTATCTTCACTCCTGGTCAAGCTATGATCTGGGCAGAGTTGGCCCCTACTTGCCCTCTTATGTGTCCTTAAAGTCCAGACTTGCCCCTGACTTCTGTCCCTTGTTGCTGAGACTCGATGGTGCCGTCCCTGTTGACCCTGGACACAGGCTTCAGGGGTTTATGGACGGTGACCATCTGCCCAGCCTGCATCTGCCAGATGGAACGCAGTGCCCTTCACAGACCAGACGACCCCGCCTGTGCCATCGCCCTGGCTGTTTTGTGTCCTTCTCAAACCTTTCTGCCCTTCTTTCCTGGAGACCAGCAACCAGAAGGCCATTCCAGATTTGTGCCTTAACCTACAAGGAACATACAAGCAGTGCCGTGTTTCCCCCACTCCCAGGGGTGTTCTGAAGGTTAATCTCAGGATTCTGTTGGCATTTTTCGACAAGGCAGCAGAGCTGGTCTTCTAAATTCCTTTGAACAAAATGTTTATTGAAGTGTTACCTTGTGTAATGGGTTCTGTGAGGGTCTTATGGATTTGGAAGAAGGGTCAGAGTGATTAGGGAAAATTTCAGAGGTGGGGGAGTTTGGTCTGGCCCTTGAAGGATGTCTGTGGAACTAGATGGCCTATGAGGTCATTCGTAGATCGGTTGGGAGGGGTGGAGGGGCGGATACGGGCCAGGAGCAGAGCAGCAGACGTGGGCCAGGTGCGAGGAAACCAGCATGACCAGAGTTGAGGAGGGATGCTGGGGAGAAGTGGAGAACACAGTCGGATTATTTGGGGGGAATGGACTAGAGGGGTTCTTGGAAGCCGAGTGAATCCATCAGGGTAGACAGAGCAACACTGCAATAAAGACAACCTGAAGGTCTCAGGGGCCTAAACAGCACAGTTTATTTCTCACTCACGTTGCATGTGCAGCAGAGGTTCTGTGTGGGAGAGGAGTCTGCGCACTGTACAGTGCTCAGACCCAGGCTGTCAAGTGTGTCACTGTTCTAAGATGTGGCGTGCCCGCAGGTTCACTGCAGGGGCCCAGGGGGTCGCACAGAGGCACTTGAATGCATCTGCCTGGAAATGACGTAGATCCCTTCCACTCACATTTCATGGGCCAAAACCAGTTATCGATACATGGCTGACTGGTACCTACACCTAACTCACTGGGAAAAGAGAAGGATCCTCCCCTCATATCTAGAAGGAGCAGAGAGCTCAACATTTTGTGAACCATGATAATGTCTCCCACCCAAGGTAGGGGTGTGTAGACTCAAAGTGGCGGGTCCTGGAGCAGTTATCAGGGTCTGAGTGTGACAAGCCTGGGTTCTAGGAAGACTGGCCTGAGTTCAGCATTTGAAATGACCACTCTGGCTACAGGATTTCTCAGCCTTCTCTCTGTGGACTTTCATCTCTGCTACTTGTGTGTGACCACACCTGGGACCTCCTCATTGGGGTTAGGATGGGGTAGGAGTTAAGAGCACAGATTCTAGTCATAAAGCCCTGGGTGTGTATCCAGCTCTGTGCTGTGATATTGGGCAGGAAAGCTACCTTGTGAGTCTGTTTCCTTATCTGTCAAAGTGTGAACAATAGAAACAGACATGATCATGGACCACAGTGAGTAGCACAGTGAGTCTGGCCCGCACTCAGCAGTTCATAAATGGCTGTAATCCTTATAATCTCTGAAAGTGTTCTGCCTTTGGGATCTTTAATTCTGTTCGTGGTCATCCTTCCCTTCCACTCTTCCTGCCCTTGTCCTTGTTACTTCATCAATCCCTAGCTCATCTCTCCTGCCCAGTTTGTTAGCCCTCTCCTAGCATCCTTTCCTTCCTCCACACCGCGGTGTCTGCATTCTAATCATTCCCGTGTGGTATCAGTCCTCTCCTGACCTTCCAGCACACCAGATCGCCGAGGCTCGGCCCACCTTCCACCTGCTTCCTCCTCCGCAGGACTGAAGTTCCCCCAGACTGGTAGCTTCTAGAGTCTCTGGAGATGGCAGCGCTGCGCAGAAATCCTCGGCCTCACCCCAAGCTTCCTCCTGCCTCTTTTCCCCGGTAGTTGTTCCAGACCTTGCATCCTTCCACCCCCAGCAGGACTACTTCCTGCTGAGTCACATTCATGAATACAGAGTATTTTTATATGTTTTCTTTTATGTAATTGATGATAAACATGGGAAAATAATCCTAATTGAAGAGTAAGATCACCTAGCACAGAGCTTCTCAAATTGAATGAGCTTACACATCACTCAGAGAGTTTAACATTTAGGTCCTGATTCAGTAGGCCCAGGGTATGGCCCAAGACTCTGCCCCTCTAACCGGCTCCCAGAAGAGGTCTGTACTGCAGGTCCCAGCACCACTCTGAGGAGCAATGAGTTGGTTGATATGTATTGAAAACTCACCATGTGCTGAAAAGCATGATCTTTTCCTTCTAAGTAGTGAGAGCTCTGCTGTCAGAGCACAGGCAGCAGGACAGGCTTCACCTGGGAGCTGAGTGATGTGGGATCTAGCTCTGCCCAGACGTGCTGCTTTAGAGTCTGCTTTGGAACAGGCTCCCAGATGACTTGTGTGCATATGAAGGTTTGAGAAGCACCGGTTTAGAAGATATAAATAAAAAGGTCTTAAGAATGTTTGTAAAACTGTACGTGTTTTGGAAACTGAAAATATTGATGTCAAATTAAGCTAATTAGTGAGTGGGTTGAAATTAATTAATCAGAAAAGACACTCTGAGGAAAATAAATTCTGTACCAGGTTTAGAAGAAGAAAAGTATGTTTATAAATATATTTGATTTGTATTTTTATCATCATTTAGAAGGTCTTATCTCTAGCCATTTCTTAGAAAAGCCTAGTTGTAAAAGAAAAATGATTCCTGCATCTGTCTTACTGATTTTTATTTTTATTCCATTATTTTTCTTTATGTAAATAACAGCAAATATGCATGCATAGTCTTATTTCTTCCTTCTCTCCTACCCCAAAAGGAACGTGTCATATTTGCTGTTCAGCACTTTGCTTTTTCATTTATCAGTACATCTTAGAGGTCTTTCTATATCAGTCTATAAAGAGCTTCCTCGGCGTTTTTAACTGCTGGGTAACATCCAACAGTGTGGATGTACCACATTAACATTTTGCTTTTCCAAATGATATTTAAACGCCTTTCAGAACAATAACCAACACTTATAAGTGGGAGCAAATTACTAACCCTATGTTAAATTTCTACATCTTTCTAAAAACTGATTCCTTCCAGGTAACCACCACATGTTTCAATTGGGGTTATTTTAGGCTAATGTGTCTTTCCCAAGCAGTACTTAATTTTCAAAACAAAGAAATAAAGAGAGACTTTTAAAGGACTCAACCAAAGGCAGCTCCCACTTTGGGGGGAAGTAATTTGGGGGAAGATTCTTGCCTCTATCCAGGCATGTGGGGTGGGTTCTAAGTTCCTTGAGCTCCCCTCTGCCTTCCTCGGTGAGTTCCACCCACATCTGTGTGCTGGCTGATCCCATGCTGGTTAAAGAGACACTGTCCTAGCTCCAGTTCCGTTCTGTCTCCTGCTCTGTGCAAGCTTCTGGGGGCATTTCACTGCCAATAAATGAGCAGTTCCATGGATTGACCAGACACTAAGGTAGATTTAAATAAACAGATGGATCGTCTTATTGGAAGCTTTGGGAGAGGTTTGGTGGAAGTGCCTGTTGTTTAAAGATTTGCCATAATTACTTTTGGATCTCCTATAAATTCTCTCTAAATCTGTTATTCGTGCTGTCACGCAGAAAGCTGAGTGGCCATGCTGCTTTCAAACTACAGCAGACTGCTAAGTGCGTGAAACACGCGAAGCGCTTATTTGTTTGAATTGATAGTTTGCACTGTCCAGATTTGCTGAGTAATCATCAACCTTGCACGTTTTAAACAGGTCCACAATGGCCAGCTTCTTTCTTAGTATATTTGAACAAGCCCATACATGGGATTAGGAGTTTATTTTTTATCCACCTGCCTTCCAGGTTATGTGAACAGACGTCCTATGTTTCTACCAGCAGCGCACTCCCCTCTCATAGCACCTGCAGTAATTAATTTTAAGTAGGTATCTTAAGCGGGACCTTAGCTGCGTTTGGTGGGCTTAGTTCTTTATATCCACAGCTTCTGCTCTTCATGTGCTCTCCCTCTTTCTGTCATCAGCCTTAGATTTATTGTTGGTGTTGATTTTAGACCAAAATATAAATGAGACTGTGTTGACATTTAAAAAAAAGAAAAAAACTTGCTTCCTAGCAGATTGAGTAGGGGAGCAGTTGGCTTAAATAGATAACCTCGGGTCATATCAGAAAACGTCTTTTTTTGCTGAGGACTCTATTCTTGCACTGTGGGACTGACTTTATTCATTTGAAGGAAGCTAGGGCAGACAGGAAGAGAAATATTTTCTTCTCTTAAGATTTCCTGATTTCTTTGTACCTCTGTTATGACACCCAAGGGTAATTCTGATACAGCAACACTAGCAAAAAGAAAAGAGATGCGAAAACAGAAGGGGAGATTCCTCCACAGTTACGAGCTCTCATCCGTCACTATCGAAGCCTCCCTATGCCCCGGCTCATTCTGTGGTCTTGTCTGCTGTGCTCCCCATCAAGGACAAGGACCCACCAAATTTCCGGAGACGGGAGAGAGAGCGCACACGTGAGCAGGAGTGAGAGGGAGAGAGAGTTAGACCAAGACACAAGCCAAGCCCCCCACTCCTGTCTCACCTGTGCGCTCAGATTGTGTGTGGCGCTGCTCTCTAGTGAATGTCCCCAGCCTGATTATTTATTCTTCTTGGGGCCAGCGCTCTCCAGTCAGAATGATGAATCTCCAAATAGACCGAGCCCAGAACCTGCGCTGGTACGTTGGGAGCGGTCAGCCCCGCCATGTTGGTAGAGATACAGCCCTGCCTGGCCCACCTAGAGATGAGCTGGGGTAAAGTCCTCACTCCATCCTCCAGAGAGAAATGCTCCTTGATCCTAATGTTAGGAAACAGAATACGGTTCTATTCCTGGAATTAGCTTGGAATGAATATGGTTGGTGGACATGGTTATCCATCAGGTTGTTTACTTACCGTTTATTGCTTTGGAACATGTAGTACTCTCGGTTGCTCTGTGCTGGTTAGGACACCTGCAAGATTTCCTGCCTCAGAGTTTGCTCTCCTCTAAGATGGAATAAATAAGAAATTGATTACCTAAAAACACAGCAGAGGAAGTGTTCATCAATATATTTGTATGAACACTTGCATTTAAGGTGGGAAACAGAAGAAAATACCACACGCTCGATAAAATATTTCTCCAGTTCTGGGTATAACCACCTTGCGGCATTGCAGTTTTATGAAACACTAAATATGTAAGTGAGAGGTTTTATTGGTCTTGGATTTCTCATTTGAGAAGCTCTGGTTTTATTTAGGATATCAGTCTTACATGAAAAAATAAAAAGAAGGTCATCTGTTGGTCTGTGGGGTGCCCCTCCTGGGAAGGAGCTGAAACATTGAGAAACCTGTTTCTCAAACTATTGGCCCCTCAGCTCTTTGTGTTTTCACGTGGCTGGGGGAGCTGTAGAATACAAAGCTTTCAGTTGTATGTTGTTCCAGTCAAACAGAGTCTTCCGAAAGTAACAGCCCTGGGAGTGTTCACCTGCGGTCTGGCTTCCCGAGCAGGCGTCTTTATAACTAGACCATGAATTTACTTTCAGCTTCAATTGCCGTAATTCCTAGTCTGTGAGTTGAACAATGGTATCCGTAGCAAGGAAAATAACTTCAATTTAGTCTGGTTTTCTAAAGATCTTTATTGTATTTTAAGGAGGAGGGCACAACTGTGGTTTTCCTGATATATTCTGCTTAACATACTGTGGCCCCTTTCTCTCTTATTTATCTCCTTTTTTTTCTTTTTTCTCTCACGTGCTCACAGCGTTTGTTAAGATAATTTTCTGTTTTCTCCAGGGACTCAGGATTGCATTTCTTTGTTCTTGGTTTTATCTGTGAGGCACTTTTCTAGTTACAGATTCTGTTTGTGATTCACGCTATGTAAAGACAATCTGACGTTCAGCAGGACTGGAGCCTGACAGAGGGTCATAAACATGTCTCAGGAGCAGAGCTGTGCTACTCTCCAGAAACTTACATGCAAAACTCTTGTCCTGGGAAGAGATTTGATTATTTTAGGAACAGATATTGGTGTCTGTTTGGAAATTCGATCTGGCAAGCATCTGTTAGGCACTGACTGTTTCCAGAGGCTCTGAAGACTAAGAATCGCACACCTTAAGGAGATTACAGTGGATGGGGCAGATGTGTGCTTGTACAGGTGCCCTGGTCTGAAGGAGACCAAGGTTTGTCTCACTTTCCCCCAGAAGCAGAGCATGTGGGTTCAGTGAAAATGTGGGTCCAGGCGTTTAGTTAGAGGTGGTCCCAGGAACTATGGGCAAAGGAGTGGGCAAAGTGCAGGTGCATCAGTGAGTGAGCCCATCCCCTCAGTGAACATCTGTCCTGGGTCCCCCAGGAGCCTCAGGGAGACTGCATAGAAGCCACCGTAGTGTCGCTGACTGAGGGAGAAAGTGCAGGGATTTACTCATCAGCTCCTATGCTTTATTCCTTGAGAACGACTTCCAGGGACATTAACGTCCAGGCATGCAGGCTTATCTCTCCACCTCACCCTTCTAGGCCAGTCATACCCCTGGCCAGAGAATGACCTCAGATAGGAACTGGCAGGTGTTTGCAGAAAGTCGTGGGTTTGTAAGTAAGCGGCAGGTGACAGAGACTGTGGGCAGGGCACGGGCAACACCAGCTCCAGAGCGATACTAACCAAGTGTGGAAAGTGCACTGCGTGCCTTACACCGCGTACCCCAGGGCCAGGGTCAGAGCGGGTCAAAGGACCTACAGCTGAGACCGAGAACTGTCCAACTCCTTGAAGAAAACAGGGGGGAAAGCTTGATGACATTGGATTTGTCAGTGATTTCTTAGATATGACACCAAAATCACAGGCAAAGAAAACACAGATGAATTGGACTTCATCAAAATTAAACACTTTTGCGCATCAAAGGACACTATCAACAGAGTGAAAAGGCAACCCATGGAATAGGGGGAAGTACTTGTAAATCCTACACCTGATAAGGGATTAATGTTCAGAAAATATAAAGGACTCCTGCAACTCAACAACCAAACAAACAACCTGATTTAAGAACTGAGCAAAGGGGCTTCCCTGGTGGCACAGTGGTTGAGAGTCCGCCTGCCGATGCAGGGGACGCGGGTTCGTGCCCCGGTCCGGGAAGATCCCACGTGCCGCGGAGCGGCTGGGCCCGTGAGCCATGGCCACTGAGCCTGCGCGTCCGGAGCCTGTGCTCCACAACGGGAGAGGCCACAGCAGTGAGAGGCCCATGTACCACAAAAAAAAAAAAAAAAAAAAAAACTGAGCAAAGGACTGGAATAGATGTTTCTCCAAAGATGATATACAAATGGCTAATTGAGCACATGGGAAAATGCTCTACTCCACTAATCAGTAGGGAAATCAAATCAAGTGATACACCACTCCCACCCATTAGGACGGCTACTCTGAAGACAGTCTACACAAAGAAAAAACAACAAGTGTTGGTGAGGGTGTGGAGAAGTTGGAACTCTTTTTTGCCTTGCTGGTGGGAGTGTATAATTGCACAGCCACTGTGGAAAATGGTATGATGTGTCCTTAAACACTTAATCGCAGAATTACCATCTGATTCAGCAGTTCTACTTCTGGATATATACCCCAAAGAACTGAAAACAGAGACTGAAACAGATACTCACACACCCATGTTCATAACAGCAGTATTCACAACAGCCAACAGGCGGAAGCAACAACCTAAGTGTCTATCTGCAGATGAATGGATAAATGAAATGTGGTCCGTCCATACAATGGACCGTTATTCAGCCTTAAAAAAGAATGAAATTCTGATCCACGTTACCACATACATGAACCTTGAAGGCATTACGCTCTGTGAGCCGAGCCAGTCATGAAAGAACAAATCCCGTGTGATTCCATTTACGTGAGGTACCTGGAGTCAAACTCACAGAGACAGAGAGCAGGAGAGGGGGAGGGGGCTGGGGGGCAAGGGATGAGGAGCAGGTGTCTAATGGGGACAGAGTCTCAGTCTGGGGAGATGAGGTTCTGGAAAGGGATGCTGGGGGCGGCTGCACAATGGTGTCAGTTGATGCCACGGTTCTGTGCACTTAAAAATGGTTAAAATGGTACATTTCATGGTATATATATTTAGCCACAACTTTTAAAAAGCAGCAGCAGGCACCGAGAGGGACGGGCACTTTAACTGAGGGCCTGGGAAGCCTTCCTGGAGGAGGTGGCATGCTCCCTGGCCCCGATGGATGGTGGACTTCGGCAGGCTGCAGTGCAGGCGGGGGGTAGGAATGGGGAAAGTTGTCGCAGGCGGAGGCGCTCAGGTCGGAGGAGGGCGGCTGAGATGTTTCAGAGAGCGCCTGCCACACGGCGGGTGAAGCACAGGAACCCAAGCCCTTCTCTCCGTGTTCAGTCAACAGATACTTACTGGATACCTGCTGTGCACGAGGCACTGTGTAGGCCTGGAGAGAGTGGCTAAGACAGAACAGACGAAAGTGCCTGTGCTCCTGGTCTCCTGCGGGGAGAGACAGACACAAACCAAACAAGCATAGTGAGTGGAGGGTCCCGTGGAGCGCGGAGCAAGGGAAGAGCTCGGCTGGGAGGGGTGGGCTCGCCATTGTCAGAGGGCCCCCCAGCCTGCGGAGGCAGAGGCCCCCGTCAGCGTAGCTCCGGTCCTCCAAATGCTGGCTTTATGGTCACTAAAGAAACCAGATGTGGTTTTGATTCCTCTGCTCGAGGTTGCTCAAGGCAGTGGTGTTCTTCCTGCAGATCTACCAACCTCTAAATACTTTGTGTCTCGTGGGAACTTTGAAAAAAACTTTTTCCTTGGAACTCCTCCAGCTGCGGCTGGAAGGGACCAAGGCTTCAGAGGGCCCTTGCCAAGGGGTCCTGCAGTTCCCCGTTGTCCTTGCTAATAGCCTCAGATGGGCATCAGTCGCCCCGGTGGGCTTGGGCTCCACGCCCAGATTGGCACGTTTGGCAAAATTATTCAAGGGCATTTCTCACTGAAGCTAAAAGTGATCTGCTGTTGTGCCTAGGTACCTTCTCAATAATTTCAGTAGGCCGTTTGGAAAATTGCCCTAACTTCCTGAAGAACACCCTCTTACTTCTCTGTCCCACCGAAACTACACGTGGCCCCAGTTTCTCTGTTGGTTGTTGTTCTTTTGCATTAAACGGTAGGTTATGCGTTTATATGCTTGAATGGAAAGCTGCTGTCTCTGTTCGTTTGGATCGCTCCAGGGTCCAGCCATGCAGTTCCTAAATCCACACTCCTGTTCTGTGTTCTATCAATCAATAAATAAACGAATAGGCCTGCTGCAGAGTTGCCTTTTATCACCTTCATTTTCCTCTGCTGATGAACATACATTCTTGGTAACATTCCATTGATTTCCAAATGTGCACGTTTTCAAACATGTTATAAATGAGAAGAAAAGAAGCTGCTGGGTTGTTTGTCGAGCTGTCACATTATTTCATTCATCCTCTCTCGTCAATAGAAAAGCCCAGAAGTGTATTGAGATAAAAATGGGAGTACACGTAAAGATAAAATTGTGAATGGGGTATACGGCTGTGTTCCCTCCCACCGTTGCACAGTAAACAAGGAGTGAGTCGGCGGTGCAGACTCTCCTCGGAGGGAGCAGCAGGGCTTCTGGGACGGGGCTCGCCCAGCGGCACTGCCCAGCGCCTTCGCGGCCGTGAGCGGGTTCTCGCTCACTGAGCGACACAGCGTTTAGGATAGGAGAGTCTGCTTCGGCAGCTCCGCACACAAGGGATTATTAACGCAGGAATTTACACGCCTGCTTCGCCCGTTCGGGAGCCGGGGGCACAGAAGCTAAAAAGTGGGTTTGGGGAAAGTGAAAGGTGGGAGGGACTTTCTATTTGGTGAACAAGAGTTTTCCAATCAGGAGAAAATTCATGCTGTTTATTTCACTTTTCACAATAAAGTGCGTCTTAAAATTGCCCAGGTTCTGCCTTGAGAAACTCACCTCTTGGAATCTGAGGGAATGACCTGGTTTGCCTGCTGCCTATACACCTTCTACTGTAGCACATGTTAACAACAACAAAAGTAATAATTTCTACGGGTTCTTGGAGATTATATATATATAATACACACACACACACACACACACACACACACACACACACACACACACATCTCTCTCTCCTAGTCTCTTAAAACGTACGTGCCCTGGAGGGTTCAGCTCTGCAGGATCTGAGCTATCAAGACGCCAGCTCCCATGGTGGCAAGCCATCAGACACACCTGCTGAGATGCTTTGCAGGCAGGAGAGCGCTTAGTCCCTTTGCCAGGCCGTTTTAATTTAAAATTCCGAGAAAGATGACAGACTCCGAAGGGTTGCAAAAGCAACTGATGAGTGGAAAAGCCACTGGAGCCCAACCACCGCCCCCCCCACCCCCAGGAAAGCCGGGCTCCCAGGCACGCACTCGCCCTCCTTGCTCCACGTACTTGGTGGAGGGCGGTGCCGGGGGGCCGAGCCGAAAAGATGCTCTTGCTGCCTCTTCCGGCTGCCGCGAGAGTCGCCTGTCCGACATCTGAGCGGGAAGCACTTCTGGGGACCCGGTCCAGCCGCCGCAGACAAGACGAAGGGCCTTGTTTTAGGAATCTGTGGCAAAGAAAAAGAAGATGATGTGCCCCAGTTTATAAGCGCAGGAGAGAATTTTAATAAATTGGTGTCTGGAAAGCTGAGAGATCTCTTGAACATATCTGGACCACCCCTGAAGGCAGGCAAAACCCAAACCGTTTATGGTCAGCATGAGGGCTTCTCCAGCATGGTGTGGTTGGCCTCGGCAAAAAGACGGCCGGAGTTGATGACCAGGAAAACCGGCACGAAGGCAAAGAGAACATCAGAGCCGCTGTTGCAGCGGGGTGCAGACAGGTTCAGGACCCGGAGATCCCGTCCGTGGAGGTGGACCCCTGCGGAGACGCCCATGCGCGAGGAGTGGTGCCTGGGCTCTACGAGTATGACGACCTGACGCAGAAAAAGAAGGTGGCTTCATGGAAGTGGGTATCAGGAGGCCTGGCAAAGGGGAGTCCTCTTTGCTTCCGGGCAGAACCTGGCGTGCCACTTGGTGAGACGCCCGCCAATGAGATGACGCCAACCAGATTTTCCGGAATTACTGAGAAGAATCTCAAAAGTGCTAGTAGTGAAACAGACGTCCACCTCAGACCCAAGCCTTGGATTCAGGAACAGGAAGTGGGGTCATTCCTCAGTGTGGCCAGAGGGTCCGAAGAGCCTCCAGTCTTCCTGGAAATTCACGACAAAGGCAATGCAGGTGACCCTCCTTTGGTGTTTGTTGGGAAGGGGATTAGCTTTGACAGCGGTGGCATCTCCCTCAAGGCGGCTGCAAACATGGACCTCATGAGGGCTGACATGGGAGGAGCCGCCAATGTCTGTTCAGCCATCGTGCCTGCCGCCAAGCTCGACCTGCCCTTCAGCGTCGTAGGTTTGGCCCCTCTTTGTGAAAATATGCCCAGCGGGAAGGCCAACAAGCCTGGGGATGTTGTTAGCGCCAAGACCGGGAAGACCATACAGGTGGATGACACTGCTGCTGAGGGGAGACTCCTCCTGGCCGATGTGCTCTGCTGCGCGCACACTTTTAACCCAAAGGTCGTCATCAGTGCCGCCACCCTGACAGGTGCCATGGATGTAGCTTTGGAGTCCGGTGCCACTGGGGTCTTTACCAGTTCTTCCTGGCTGTGGAACAAACTATTTGAGGCCAGCATTGAAATGGGAGACCGTGTCTGGAGGATGCCTGTCTTTGAACCTTACACAGCACAGATTGTAGGTTGCCAACTAGCTGATGTTAATAGCATTGGAAAATACAGATCTGCAGGAGCATGGACGGCTGCAGCATTTCGGAAAGAATTTGTGACTGTCCTAAGTGGGCGCATGTAGACATAGCAGGAGTGATGACCAACAAAGATGGTTCCTTACCTGTGCAAAGGCATGGCTGGGAGGCCCGCGAGGACCCTGATCGAGTTCCCGCTTCGGTTCCGTCAAGACAGCACTCAGTTCAGATGCTCTAAATGCCTTCATTCTGTCTTAAACGGGCAGTAGAGCTTCAGAATACTTTTGAATGAATAGATCAAAACCTCTCAAGGGAAACAAAGGATGGTATTTAAAAACATAGAACAAAATGAAATCTGTATGCCTTGATTGGTTTTTCACTTTATGCAGAGGTTTATAAAGGTCAAGCTAATATCTTGCCTGGCAAAGATTTTTAAGATGTTCCAGCTTAAATGAATAATGATGATTTTTTAAAAGCTACCTAATCACTTTTCAGAGTACTTGTTTGTAACTGAGGAGCAAAATTGTATTTCAGATTTGTGATGCTGGGAATAATGAACAAACTAAAAGTCGCTATGCAGTTGTCAGAAACAATAAATCTAACTTTTTGTGCTCCCTGGTGTGGCTCTGATATTTACTTATATATTATCATAAACCCAGTGATGCTATAATATAACTTGTCTCTTCTGGCTGTGTTATATGAACTAAGTAGTTAAGTTGGGTCTCAATGTTAATAATCACTTTGGGGCACTCAGTGATGAGCTTGAGTAGGTGAGGCGGTACTATCATCCCCACGTTACAGATGAGGAAAATGAGGCACAGGAGAGGGTTAGTAACATGCCTGCGATGTCACCAAGTAATAAGTGGGAGAGCAGAAAGCAGTAGAGCTTTCTTCTTCTTTTTTTTAAAAAAATAAATTTATTTATTTTAAAAAAAAAGAAAGAAAAGAAAAGCCACTTGATTTTCTTTAAGTAAAATGTCTTGGAGCTGTTTTCACCCATCCCCCAAAAGGGCACGAGTGTACCTTGCTGTGCATGGAAGAAGGTCAAGAATCATAAGAGACTGACCAATTAAATTGTGCTTTTTATTGCCAGAAAGCGGTTGAGAATGGCCCTAGGCAGCCTGTTTGTAGAAGCTGAGCTATAGAACCGAACAAAAAAGAGTGACTCGAGCTCTGCAGTGTCTACTAGTGTGCTCCGTGGCACAATGAAACGCTTTTTGGGGAAGGTCAGGATTTTTACTTATATATAGCTCCGCCTTCCTTAGTAATTGTCCTAGGAGGGAAACTCAAAGATTCATCTTCAAAAACTGGGCAGAAGCAACCTTGATTGTCCGTGTGAGAATTCCTGTTCATTTGGAAGGAACAGCAGCCTCTTTCCTTAGTGTCATCATGTCTTTCTCCTCCTTCTTCCGCTGCCCCGACCGCCAATTATCCCATCCATGTGCACTTCCTGTGCCTGCCCTTTAAGACTCCAGCCGCCTGGGGGCCCTCCAAGCCCTGTCTTCCGTGCTCATCCCCGAGCTCTCGTGCCGCTGACCAGCCAGTGCTCCTGCCCACGTGGACACCCCCAGGCCTCCTTGTCCGCCAGTTTCACATGCCCGCATCATCACCCCAACCCTTCTTGCTCCTGAGCTTTCACTCTTATGAGCTGCTCCGCCATCCCCCCAAACCACTGGAGCCAGAAGCCGGGAGAGCTTCCCTGCGCACACCCAGCTGCCGTCGGCCCCTCTTCTCCCCCCACCGACGCCCGCAACAGCCCCGCACGGTCTCCGTCACCACTTTCCTCCTCAAGGGCCTTCAGTGGCTCTCCATTCCCTACTGGATAAAGTCCAAACTTGGTAGCATGGCCCACCTCCCCTGACAGCCTCCTCTGGGGTCACTCCCAGGCCCCAGTTTCCCCTCAACCTTCAAGAACCACTTGACAGTTTTCCAAACAAGCCAACCCGGTTTCCACTTTCTTTTTTCCCTGTTCCTGGAATGCCTTTCCTTCCCTCCTCTGCCTGGTGAATACTGTCCATCTTCCAAGGGCCGGGCTCAAGCCCTTCCTAATTCCCCTGGAAGAATCAATCTCGCAGCACTCCCGACCCCGCATCCTGCCGCGTCCCTCCCCTCGGCTCTCCTGACCCCACCACCAGCTGCTTGCTCTTCTGACGTGACTCTCTTCCTCTGCTAAACCCAGACCTCCTTGACGTCGCTGACCTCTGACCCCCTGCAGTTAACTCTCCTATTCCCCACGCTCGCGCAGTGCCTGGAAATAAGAGGTACTTGCTCATGTCGTTATCATCCTGTAGCGATAAAGAGCTGGTAATAATAACCAGCCGTGCTCTATTTGGACAAGACTTAATTCTTCCTTCAACCAGCGCTCACAGAAGGGCTCTTACAGCCCAGGCACTTTGCTCCGTGCAAAGATGAATAACTCATCCGCCCCTCCTTATTCCAGAAGGTGGACAGATCTCCCCGCAGATCGGGACACTGCAGTGAGGTGAGAGCTGGCACCAGAGGTGCCAGAGGAGCCCAGCACCCGCGGCCCTGGCTCGAGACGGTCACTTCTTGCTCTGCCCAGATAGCCAGTTGCCTGAATTTTAAAGCATGTCTGTAATTGTTTACGTCATCTGGTCAATGCAACCAATAAATATCATCATTATTGGATGTTGAAAAAAGCTTTCAGAAAACACCGAGGAACCTGTAGCTCAGCCCTGAGGGCTTTCCTAAGGCCTTTGACTCCCGTGTGTTCTCCACCTTATTTTTCTCTTGTTCCTACAAGTTTTAGACCACTTGTTTTGGAGCAGGAACACTTGGAGGTTTCGAAAGGTCCTGGAGGCGCCACTAGCTGCTGCTTCTGGACGGGACCCTCTTCTGACCTAAGTGAGAGCCCTGTAGATCTGGACCCACTAGGAACTGGAGAGCCGAGGTTCTCTGGAGTCTTGGGGGCCGTGGCCTTTGCCGCCGCCCCGTCTTTCCCAGATCGGGGTTGCCCCTGGTTGAATACGTGTGCCCGTGTGGTTGGCTCGCCTTGCACGCTTGTGTGTCTCCGGGCAGATGTGCCTCAGCATCTCCCGGTGGAGGGGGCCTTTGAGCTCGTTATTTTCCGGGCGGCCAGGGCAACCCCCGGCTCCACGGAGGGAACAGAGCGGGGAGCCGCAGCCTCGCCGGTTTGGCCGCGGAGATCCCCTGAGGCGCGTGGCCGGTAGCGCTCGCCTAGGAAGCAGGACAGTCAAGATGACGGTTCTGACAGAGGAAGCCCAAACGAGGGATTTGCTTTCTCAGATGTTCTGGAAAATTCCACTTTCAGGGCATAGGCTGTTTTTTTGAAAGAAAGAGGCTATGTTTTGAGTGAGCTGTGGAGACCTTCATGAGGAGGCGTGTGGGGACGTGTGGGCCCCAAGCCTGCAGGCGGGCTCGCTCCTCCCGGGCCACGAGCAGGGCTGCGGGCCTTCCCTCGAGGTCCAGCACCCCGCAGCCTCACATCCAGGGCGCACGGGCCTTCAGAGCGTCTGCGGGGAGGCCGTCCTGGCAGAGACGGGAAGCCCTGGGGCAGAGCAGGCACTGAGGGCCTCAGTCTCCCCTTCACCGCGGTGCTGCGGCCTCGAGTTCCGAAGCACGTCCTGTGTGCCACATGCTGTCTGATGTGCGTCGTGTAACATACAAACGTACGTCGAAAGTGAGAGTGTCAAAAGTATACTCTTGTTTTGAATGGCCCTGTGAGACGGGCATCATTTTACAAATTAGGGAGATAAGGCTCGGAGAAGTTGAGTCACTTGCTTCCCGCTGGGAGCCAGGGTATTTCCACTGGATTCTAAATGCGGTTCTCTTGCTCCCAACCCCCAGGCTCCTGCCGTCACTTGGCTGAGCTCCCGTGTCCTCCTTTGCCCACCTCCGTCTCCAGAGCTTGACTTTCTGACTCTGCGCCCAGATGACCGCGGGGCTGGCTCCTTCCTTCCAGCTCTCGGTCACCACCTCCCGCTTGTCCCTGTGCTTCTGACCCTGGGTCCAGGTGACACGCCCTTCATCCTCACGCTGCTGTCCCACCACCGGCACTGCGTTGACTGCAGGGAAGCAGGCTGTGTGCCATTCATCCTACTTCATCTGCAGTAATTCCACAGCTTAGCAGTTCTGGTAGACTTTGAACGTTTTTTTTTTTTTTTTTCTGTCTGGGAGATTTGATATTCTTTAAATGTACTTTTTAATTAAATGCAACCTGGACAGCTCCTCTCTACTCAGCCTCTCCAGTGATTAAGGGGTTCATGTGGGAGAAACTGACTAGGAGTAGACCCCATTTCCCTCTGCCTGGAGCCTTTCTTCCCAGAACTACAAAGCACTCGCCTTTCTGCCTTTGAAGCTACCTAGCACCCACGGTTGCTGACCTCGGCAGAAATCCTCTTTTGCTTCGATGTCTGCACCTCCCAACCACCTAAACCAACCTGGGAAATGCTCAGTTGAAAACGCTACAGTAAAGTCTCAATTAAGGAAATGCTCAGGGGAAGGAGTGTTCTAGTTAATTTAATTTCTGGTTAACTGAGCACAACCAAAGTTTTTATTAGGAGGAAACATCGTTATGTAAAAGAAGGCTTATGAACTTTGGATGAAGACATTCCTCTATTTAAAACCCATTCTCTACCATGTTTAGTCATGTGACTTTGACTAAAAGGGGGATGCTAATAGCTATAAAAGGGGGATGCTAATAGCTGTCTTATAAAAGGGGGATGCTAATAGCTATCTTAAAAGCTTGTTGTTAGCCTAAATTGGGCAACATTTGTAAATGTAAACACATAACAGAATGTTGAGGGCTGTGTGGGAACTTGGTGAAGTACAGTTTCCCTCCCACTTCCCATTTTGTTTTCGTTCTTCTTGGAAATAATTCTTAATACATTGGCATATGGTATTTTAAAAATGTTTTCTAATGCGGAACCCTGAAGGAGAGGGTAATTTTCCTGGTGGTGGTAGTAGTGGCTCATTATTGTAGAATATTTATGAAAAATTAACCAATCGTTGAGTATTTGTTCAGTGCGTATTACATCTTGGCCGCCGTGCGAGTACCAGAAATGAAGAGGCCATTTTATTCTTTTAAAAATGCCCAGATAGTCTTCTTTGCATTTCTCTTCTAAAAATTGAACGTGGGAAAAAAATTGGTAGAAAAGTCAGCTTGGCAGTTTAAAAATACACATCCATGACCTCCTCTCACTTAAAAAAGAAGTAAAAACCCACTAAAATGTGTAAGGTCGGATCTTAGCAAACGGCACCGCGAAACAGAGGAAAGCTTCGAGTGAGCTTTATCAGGGAGCGCTCCCGGGCGAGGTGCACTGGTCCGAGAGAAAGGGAAGTCGCGCCCGGGCAAGGGTCGGGCAAGACTTTATAGGGGAAGAAGGGAAAGGGGTGTGGTGAATCTGGGAGGGCGCAGGGTATTCCTTATTTAGTGGTCTTTTCGGGTATCCTGGGGGACCGTTAGTCCCGCCCCTCGAAAGGCGGGAAGGCTGGGCTGGGTTCAAAGTCCCCAGGTCAGTTCCTGGAACTGGGTGGTCCAGAATGTCTCCAGGGCAGTTTCTGGAACTGGGTGGTCCGGAGAATTTCGGTCTGATGCAACCTGTGAATCTGATTGTGTTCCCCTGCCTCGGGCCAGTTGGCCTTACAAAATGCAGTACAGGAGAAGAGGCCGAGGGCCACAGGACAAGTAGGCGCTGTTAGTGACTGAGAGATGCAACAAGGGTCTGGATGGAGGAATGATTACCATGGGGGTGGGCGGAGGAGGTCTCGGCTTGGGGAGCGGCCTTGGCCACCTTGGGACTAGTTACGACCCAGAGCTAGAGCCGGGGTAGTTAATGGTTTGTGTCTGGGACAGTCTGCTGCCTACCTCCCACTGAGAGTACTCGGCAGCTAAGGCGAGTGGACAGAGAGACGGACAGACAGGTAAGGACACCCCCCCCCCCCGGCCCCCCGTCAGAATGAATGGCCCCAGAGGAAAGAGCCCTGCACTCTGGGGTTCAGGGTCCCTTCGGGACAACACTGAACTTCCCGCCTGATGGAGGCAAAGTTGCCCACTGACAAGTTAAAAGTCACATTTGGGGGAGGGGGCGGGTTGTCACGTTTCGTTTTAAGCCTCTCTTTGCTGTTCTTTTTAATCCATGTGGTCATACGAATTTGACTGAAATTTTAAAACATTTTTTTTTTAAATGAAGCAAACGTACCAGCATCGTGTGCTACAGCGAGCACTGTCCTTGCTACCGAGGGATGTGGATTCCGGGAGCTTACGTAAAAGTTTACTGAAATGTTAAGTTTCAGTAGAAAACGCACAGACTCCTCAATCCAAGACCTTGCTTTGATCTTCCTGTTGTAGTTTCCATAAGTCAAGGTCACTTTGCCGGCATGTGTGTGCCTTGTGTGTGTGTGTTAGAAATGCACGTTTTAGGAACCGTCACATTTTATCTGCATCTCTGGGACCTACTTCTGCAAGCGTCATGTGTGATTCGCGCATCACCAGAAAGAACAAAGTGGTCGGGTTTGCGGGCAGGCTGACATTTACCAGCCCCGAGTCGAGCTGCTCGCTGGACTTGTCCCGTGGACCCCATGGGTGAGGGTCCTTGAAATCGGGTAACGGTCTGGGCCACGAGAGCAATACAGACGGAAGTTGCTGTTCCGTATGAATCACAGTTACGAACGACTTCCTCTTTCCTCGGGGCGGCTGGAATCTCCGCAGGCGCATCCTCCCATTCGCTCGTCCCCGGGCTGTGAACTCGGGCCTGGCGCTGACCTGTCTGTCGCCTGCGGGTCTCTCGGGGTCAGCGCGCAGGCGAGGCTGAGCCGCCCGCCGGGGGGGGGGGGGGGGGGGGGGGGGCTGGGGGGGGCGGGGGGGGGCGGGGGGGATTGCCCTCCGGGCGGCGACAAGCGCTGAGCACGGGCTTCCTCTCCGGCGCCAGGCGGAGCGCTGATTCATGCCAAATTAGCACCTTGCTCGGCGACCTCTGAGCGCCCCGCTGCTTTCCTTCACTTCACATGACTGTTTGCAAATATTAGCAGCTCAGGTCGTTGCTCCTCACCAGCGACTTTCACAGATGACAGGCAGGCATTCAGCCTTTGTCACGAAAGTGTCTGTACTCCGGCATCCTCCGAGGCTTCTTAACCAGCCCCGCGATCCCCAGTCTCACAAGCCGAGGGTGTCGGGCGTTGGGAAGGTCCCGGGGAGGCCCTGCCGGGCGTGGGGAGGGGAAGGCTGCCCGGCGCTTGCCTGGAGCCCCGAGGGCCTGAAACGGCCTCGCAGTAACTAGTCGACACACAGGGTTAAAAAATTGGTTTGTTGGCTCTGACCGCCTCAAGCTTTTTTTTTTTTTTTTAATTCACGTGAACCTTTAATTCCAGAATCTCATACTGCTTAGGCAGTGAAAGCCGGACTCAGAGCTGTGGGAAGTTGACTAGAGGCCAGTCCTCTTTTCTCCCCCTGCTCTCTCGCGATGCCCTGACTGCATTGCCCACAGCTGGAACCTTCCACAGTTCTCCTCAGCTGCTCTCACTGGTGGCGGGTCTCTGCAGCATGAGGTCCTCCAGGAAGCACTGGGCATTTGCTGTGATGTCAGTTTAGTTTTATTTCCAGCCTCTTCCATCTCCACCCTTTATTGAAAGTCCTGTTCTCGAAATGTGCGATCAGTCCTCATTTTCCCTAAATAAACAGTCGTAATGCGCACGTAGTTTAATTTTGATATTACTTGTATTTGAGAGAAAAGTGGCAAAAACATCTCGTGTTTTTTTTCTCCCTTGTCACCAGAGGTATGAGCTACGTTATTTATAGTTTGATACTCACACAACAGAGACGGAGTCGGAATAGTTACTTTTCAGAGAGAAGGGATTAAACATGCACGCACAGAACCGAGCACTTGGTTCATGGGATGTCTTTGCCCCGGGGACCACGTTGGGGCCCAAGTCAGAGAGCAGCCGCCTCCCAAACACACGCGTGCCCAGCAGAGGGCCTGATGCATGAAATATTTGTGGAATTCAACGGATTTGAAAGTAGTGGGTAGACCAGGTAACTCAATCAGCAAAGTCTAAAATTGATAAAGTCAGCAAGCATTTTGGAAAATGCACAACAGTCTGAAGCCCTTTATGGGCACGATGTGTGGAGAAGCAGCAGGGGCTCTCTGTTCCCGTGGTTCCTGGGCGGGACATGTGTTTATGGACCAGGACCACACCGAGGGCCCCTCGAGGGCTGGGGTCGGGTCCCGAGGCGCTGGGTGTCCTGTCGGAGCAGCTGGACGGGACTCTCGTGCCACGTCCCAATCCTCACACCTTCTGTACTTCAGAGAGTTCCATGGGCTTCTGCTTTCTCTGCCGCAGGAGATGGTAGCACGCCTGAAGCCGTGGCCCCCGTCATCGTGATCCCCCCGAGCAACAGAAGCGTGGTGGCCGGGTCCAGTGAGACCACCTTGGAATGCATAGCCAATGCCAGGTGCGTGCCAGCCCCCCACGCGGGGAGTGACAACCCATGAGAACCCCTCCTGCGTGTGGCTGGCTCTCCCAGCAACGGTGGTCGTGCTCATCCAGCTGGGCTGTGGGCACAGCGCGTATGGGAAGCTAGGACTCGGGTGTGCTGACCTTTCCTGGGCCTTGTTCTGCAGTATTTACATTGAATGTAATATCTATATTGGAAAGCAGCGCTTTCCACTTTAGCTCTGGGTCATGGTAGAGGGTCTCTTCTTAGATTATGGCTGAGGAGCAGAGAGGAGCTTTGCTCTCCTTTGGGTGCAAAGGAAAGAGTTAATTCTCTTCTCCTCTGTCGTCGTAGGTGTTCTCAGCCCCATTAGTGGTCGCTGCAGAATGGAGTTCCCGTGATCACGCCTCCCGTGTAGCGCGTCCCCTAGCAGTATTTGTTTTATGCATTCTTTTCCTGAGCAAATGGAATCATTAGCCCTTATGGTCCATTGCTGCTGCAATTAGCTATCCCTGCTCAATAGCCCTTGAGCAGACTGTGTTGCTGACGTGTGCCTTAAGGGAGTAGAGTAATATCTGGATTGAGTTTTAAATGTCCACTGTTCAACCCACCATGGTTCCTGGTAGAATGATTATTATTGCCGTCTACATGATCCACAATTATTGTCACTAAAGCCCTTCGTTCTCACAGGCCCATCGAGGAGCTGAGTGTGACCTGGAAGAGAAACGGGGTGAGAGTCACCCGTGGGCTCCACAGCTTCGGGAGACGCCTCACCATCAGCACCCCGACCTCCTCGGACATCGGGGAGTACGCCTGCGAGGCAGCGCTGCCAGGGAGTGCTTTCGAGCCCGCCAGAGCCAGAGCCTTCCTTTCCATCATAGGTGAGGCTCAGACTGGGACGCGGTGTCCTTTCTACCATAGGCGAGGCCCAGGCTGGGACGCGGTGTCCTTTCCATCATAGGTGAGGCTCAGGCTGGGACGCGGTGTCCTTTCCATCATAGGTGAGGCTCAAACTGGGACGCGGTGTCCTTTCTACCATAGGTGAGGCTCAAACTGGGACGCGGTGGCGTCGGCATCCTCGCAGGGCGGTGGCACACCCCAGGCCATGGAAACAACGTAGCTAACACCTGTGTTCCACCGCCTATTTTTAACCCAGCACATGGAAGTGAAGTTGAGTTTATCTCCCAGATTCAGTCTAGTCTTCTTTCCCAAGAATATCAATGCGTTATGTCCAAAGAGTTGATGTTCTGAATACTCCCAAGAAACGTCCTTCTGAAAACGTCCAATCGTAAAGCTTGGGAAACAGAGTGTCAAAATCCTTGGCATGTTTATCACCTCCCTGTGCTGGCCTTTCTGCCACGAGGCTTTTCTGTAACTCTTATTTGGCCGTTACGATCAATATTCAGAGATTAATCTATGACCATTATTTTTTATTTTGTGACCCAGAAGAAAGTCAGAAAGTCTTGGGTGTTAACCTTTTGTTAAATTAGAAAGTGAGAACAGAGAGGCTTCCTAGAATCATGTGTTATTCTTAAACCAGGGAGAAGGGAGACAAAATTAGGCCCATCTGAGCTGCTCTAAACGCTGGGAAATCTCGATGTTCAGGAAGGTGCACTGTACACAGACTAAGGGAATCCTCAGTCTATTTTCAGATTATGATAAGATTACATTAAATTGTGAGGCAAAGGCCTTTATTCCTCTCGTCTCTTCAGCTCCTATAATGTGTTTAGGCCTCTTCAGCTGCTGTGGTCACTGTCGCAGTGACCCATCTAGTGGCCACTGCTGATAAGAGGTGCTTCAGGGTCCACTCCAGGTGGGAGAATCTCTGCCTCTCTCCTCTCCATGCAAACAAGGCAGACTGAGACCAGGAAGGATCCCATGAGCAGAAAGCCCTTTGAGAGCAATCGCCCCTCACATAACATATTTTGCAGTTTGCCACTTTGCAAACTAAGGAAAAATAAAAGCTTGTGTTTTCATAAAAAATTAGCAGGAGTGTGAAGAAATGCTGCATAAAAGGCAGTTTGCCTTGAGTGTGTCACATTCCTTTAAATCATTAGGAAGTGGCTCTGTGGCCTGAAAATGACTGCCAAACTCACGTGATGCAAAGCTGTCAGCCCCTCTGAAAGATGTGCACGAATTTTAAAAGTGTCAGAGAAGGCAGGTTTTGAGTCACAAATCATTGCTGATTCTCCACTAGGGATCTGAGCTGATTCTCTGCTCCCTTTCTCAGCCACACTTTAGAGATGTCAGTACCCCAGCCCCGTTCCCGGCAAGGACCTTTCTGTCGGGGGTGATCTACAGCTACATGAGCACAGCGCATTATAGACTGAACCCAAATTAAAATTGTAAACGTGTAAATCTCCAGCAGACAGGACTCTATTGTGTTAAAACATTTCAAGGTAATTTAAGCAAGAGAAGAAATCTATCTCCCTGTAAACTAGAACGTTTGTTTCCATTATAATTCCCTTTTTAAAATATTTAAGGGCTTCCCTGGTGGCGCAGTGGTTAAGAATCCAGCTGCCAATGCAGGGGACATGGGTTCGAGCCCTGGTCCGGGAAGATCCCACATGCCGCAGAGCAACTAAGCCCGTGCGCCACAGCTACTGAGCCTGCACTCTAGAACCCACGAGCCACAACTACTGAGCCCGTGTGCCACAACTACTGAAGCCTGCGCACCTAGAGCCCATGCTCTGCAAGCCACCGCAATGAGAAGTCCTGTGCACCGCAACGAAGAGTAGCCCCTGCTCGCCGCAACTAGAGAAGAGCCCACATGCAGCAACGAAGACCCAACACAGCCAAAAATAAATAAATAAATTTACTGAAAAAAATCATTTTTAAATCTGTCACGTGAACTTGGGTTTTGCACTTCCATCTGGATTCCAGAGCAGATTGTTTCTGTATTCTCCTGAGTTGCCATCTCTCCGTGTTCCGGCTTTTAAAGGTACACAGACACACTCGTGTACCTTGATGATGTTCCTTTAAAGCCCTTTATTCATAAGAATTTGCTGTGACAGGTAGGATTTTGTGGTTGAATCATCCTGGGAAAGCCCTCAAGAGCCTCTGTCAATTGGGAGTGATTTGGGAGATTATAGCCCCGAGCCCAGCGATCGTGGAGGGAGGGATCCCCAGGAAACCCTGGTCCCGGTTCCACGGCCCCGTCGCTGGTGGAACCGTGCGGCGAATATCGACATGAACGTGCAGGTGAAAGAAAGCAGACACAGACTGGCTTCCGTTTGCTCCTGTTTCTTGCTGATGAGACAAGACAGGCTGTCCAGCCCACCTGTCAGGTCGGCTGCCGCGTTGCTTAATTTCTGAGGTCTCCACACGGCAGGGCAAGCGGCCTCCTGGGCTTGGCGGTCCACGGTCTCCTCCATCTGCCCTGCGGGGAGTCTGCGGCTGTTGCTTCGCCGCTCGTTTGCTTACCTGCCCACACACCGCACACCCCACGCGATGGGACAGACGCCTCAGGGCCCGTTTCCTGACTGCGTTCTCTGGCCACTGGAGCCAGGGCTGCCCCTGGGTGAGGCCAGGGCACCCGCCATGTGGCAGGCTGGAAGTGCTGGCATCCACACCCCCCGGCGTGCGTCAGTCCAGCGCCACGTGGACCGGAGGGTCCTCAGCCCCGAGGTGGGGATGTGATTTGGAGGTTGGGGTCTTTGCTGGCCTCCAGAGTCTCCCCGCGGGGTAAACCCAGTCACCCACAGCGGGGGCCGCCTTGGCGACGCGCTCGTTTACAGCCGGCCTCCCGCCCTCCCGATGGTGTCCCCATCACCTCCCAGATAAACCACTGGCAGGGAGCCCTGTCTCAGATCTGCCTCTCAAGGAGGCCCACCCAAGACGTGGACCGTCGCCCTTCAGACCCCCGAGCACCTGTGCTTAGGATGAATGGCCTTTCCTGCCCGGGTCCCTCCTTACCTGCCTTGTGGGTCTGCGTGTCCCTCAGGACTCCTTCAGTCGTCACCACTTGCCTCTGTGACCTCTCAGACTTTTCACCGGGCAGAGGAGTGACGCTGTCCCAGCTCTTGTCCTACAGAGAGCGGACACTCTAGTGGGTCATTGATGCTGCATGCATGACGGAACAGGCTGTGGAGACGGGACTGGGCCCAGGTTCTCACTGCACCACTCGCTGGCCTCTGCGGGCCTCAGCGTCCACGGCTGTGAAACGTGGGTGCTGCAGAAGATGATTCCGGCTCGTGTTGTGAGGACGATATGAAGTAACGGGCACAGAAGGACTGAAATGGCAGCTTTGGGAGCCGTGGGTAGGACGCCGCGGTGACACGCGTCACCCTTAGTGCTTTACGTTCAGCGGTGACGTGATGCATCTTCCACGCCTGCAGCCTCTGAAGTCAGCATGTGTCTCGCGACCCACGGAAGCATTTCTTCTTTCTTGGGTGTGAACAAAACGACGCCTCTTACCAATGCTGCAACGCCTCAACCTCCGTGAAACACGGCGGGTCCATCTCCCATCCAGACTGACAGATCTGGTCCCACGCACAGCGCGGCCATGCATACACGTGTCCTGCCCGGGGCGCAATGCCTTCTTCACCCCCGCTCAGAAACTCGGGTGAGTGGGCATGACAGTTGTACAGAGCTTTCTCTGTAAACCTCAAGTCTATTCTGATTTTTTATACATACATCATGCAGAAACTCCAATATCTGAACTCCTATTAAAATAACAAGTTACCTGTAACACCTCTCTGCTGATAGCAGCACCGTGACTGAGAAGTTGTTCCCCTAGAGCTGAGACTGAGCATCTCTTAGACGTTTGTTTGCAACCCAGATTCCTTCCTTCCTTCCTTCCTGTTCTCTTCCTTCCTTCCCTCCACTTGACACGGAGGTCTTTACTGAGTCGGCCTCCCCGAAGCTCTGCTGGTCCCGGCGTCCAGGGTCTCATGCGGAAGGCAGTCCCTTCACGCGGTAGCTATAGTTGCACGCGGCGAGTGCTTACACACTCAGCAAGGCGGGGGGTGAGGGGGCTCCCCTGGGGTTGGCAGGAGAGGGGCTTTCACAGCAATTCGGGCCAGAAGAGAATCTTGCAGGGAGCATATAGTCCTCTCCTCATGGAGATTCACAGAGCACCTGCCTGCTAACTTGTTCACATCGGTTTAAGAAAAGCCTGAGATGTCTTTTTTTATAGTTTTCACATACGACCCCTAGTAAAGCTCCCAAATTCATTATCGGCGTCCTGTCACCAACTGGAGAGCTTATCCGCATGGCATCTTACCACTGATTAAAGCTCAGAAAAGAGCTATCACAGAGCTGTTCCTTAAAACCAGAGGAAGCGTGAGACAGACCTCAGACGATGCTGGCGTGACTTGCCCCTGGATGCAGCACCGGCAGCTCCTGGTGCCCCGAGATGAGCAGGAATTCTGTCTGGGGAGCAGGGTGTGAACTCTCGCACACGCCGTCCAATTCCAGGCTCCCCTGCCATCCTCTGCTTCTCCGCTCACCCGCCTGTCATTCACCAGCGCAGAGCGTGTGCCAGGCACCCAGCGGGAGTACCAGCCTGGGTGGCATGAAGACGAGTTAGATGCGTCTCCGCCCGAAGGAGTTTCAGGGTCCTGAAGTCTGTGGGCGTCTCCTCTCTCTCTTCTCCAGTGGGCGGTTTCTAAGTGTCTTCTCAGAAATGATGGCAGGTGCTAAGACGCAGAGATGACCAAGACACGCTCTTCCCTGAAGCAGCCTCCAGCGTGGTGGGCGCATCACACAGACGTGGGTCATCGGTCCCAAGGGGTACTTGGGTGGGGCAGACCCAGCCCGGCTGCAGGAGAAGGAACACGAGGACTGGCCTTGCAGATGGGTATGAATTTGCCAACGAGGCAACTTGAGAAAGGCTGGTCCACGGGGAGGAGCCAGGACCAGTGACGGCCTTTGTGTTGCTCTTGTGAGAAAGGACCACAAACTCAACAGCTTAAAATAATACAGATGTGTCGCCTCACGGTTCTTGGCCTCCCGAGGCTGCAGCCGAGGCTGTGGCTGGGCTGGGCTCTTCTCCCGAGGCCCCGGGAGGATCCACCTCCCGGCTCACCCAGGGGCTGCAGAATCCAGTTCATGCGGTTGTGGGACTGGGCCTGTTTCCTTTCTGGCTCTTGGTGGGGTCTTTCTCAGGTTCTGGAGACAACCGGCATCCCTGGCTGTGGCCACCTTCATCTTCAGAGCCAGCAGCAGGCCGAGTCCTCACACCGCGGATCTCTGGCCTCCCCTCCTGCCGTCGCTCCCGCTGCCAGCTGGAGGAAGCTCTCTGCTTTTAGGGGTCCCTGTGATGAGACTGGGCCCGCCCCGCTGCTCTGAAATCATCTCCCCGTTTTTAGGTCGATGGCTTCGGTCACATCGACAGAGTTCCCCTGCCGCGTAGCGTAGCATGTTCACAGGTACCGGTGACTGGGGTGGACATCTCCTGGGGGCATTCTGCCCACCCCAGTGGACAAAGGCATGCAAGCGTGGACGACAGTGGCGAGTCAAGGGCACACCACGGGCCCTGCCGCTTCCTGAGACGGCCGCTCTGGGAGAAGGGCAGACGGCAGAGGGGGCATCTCTGGGCTGTGCCGTGAGCCGGGGTTGTGGGGTGGATGGTGCAGGAGCCAGAGCCCAGCATCAAGGGCAGGAGAGCCTGAGGGATCCTAATTTGGGGGCTGCCTGGGAGGTATCCCTGCCTCAGGCTCTGAGGCCGGGGGACTGGAGGCTTGCCGTGCTGCCTGGAGGAGCTGCCCGTGGCCCCCGGGGGACGTGTGGAGGACAGCCCGCGTGGCTGGCCTCTTCTTAACACGCCGGTGTCACACGGGATGAGAACGTTTTCCTGACGGCTTCATATTGTTTCAAAAGAGGTGAAAGTGTTAGTTTCAGTCCCTGGTTTTATTGGCCTCCATTGCGATAAATTTTTAAAAGTCTAGTGTGCACCTGCGTTGGCAGGGTACCCTTTCTAGACAGAGTTGTTGCTGATTAGCTGAGACGCGCACTTGCCCTTTGAAGATCAAGTGGTTGAAAAGTCCGTGGCGGGATGACTCGTTCACAGCAGGTTCTTCCCACCAGTCACCTCAGTCTTTCTTGGGTGAACCGCCCGGTGCTTTCCCCCACTGTTCTCCTTATAGATGAGTGTACGCGGAAGTAGCTGAGGGCACTGCTGAGCTGGGCTGGAATGCGGGGTCAGCAGGGAGAGAAGTGGTAATGTGCGGACGTGGGAGAGATGACGTTACCGTCGGAAGCCGCGTGTGTCTGGGAGGGCTTCGGCCGCCCCACGGCTGCGCTGAGGGCTCAGCACCTGGAAGGCTTCCCGGAAGAGGCGGGGGAACCAATAAATGGTGAGCAGACCCGGCCTCCCTGGCCACTAAAGCTTGCCTGGGTGTCGGCTGCGGAGGAGACACACAGCGCTCGGCCAGCTCCGGCAGACCGCCCGGCGGGACGTGCCCAGAGAGCCTGGCGGCTCTGAGCTCGGGGCCACAGAGGATATGGAGCCGTGAGCCCGTGGAACTGGCCGGGCGGGGATGACGGCGCTCGCAGAGGAGCCGCCCTGAGCAGGCCCGGGGGTCCCTAAGGCACCTGCAGCCCCAGAGCCAGGCCTTCAGTCAGCTCGGTCCAGCCTCAGGTCACCATGTGAGGAGGGCCCGTTGTCTCTGACCCTGGGGGCTTCCCCCCCAGCACTTGGGGAAGACCTGGGCACTGCAGGGCGAGGGACAGCAGCACCGGGACATCGGCCAGGGTGCCAGACAGCCTCTGTAATCAGTGCCTCGGGGATTGTCTGGTCCTGTAGATGTTGAGCATATCTATAGGTATGGGTTCTTCCCACCAAAGTGTGACTCCTCTTGGAAGAATCTCGAGGGAAGTATGCTGCATGGAAAAAGCCAGTTCCGAAGGTTACATACTGTATCATTTGATTTATATAACATTCTTGAAAGGACAGAATTATAGAGATGGAGAGCAGATGCATGGTTGCCAGAGGTTCAGGATGGGACCTTGGGGTGGGCATGGTTACAGAAGGGCAGCGTGGAGGACCCCGGTGGTGGCGGGCCCGTTCTGCATCTTGACGGTGGCGTGGATGCACAGACCTGCACTGAGTCGTCCACACGAGTACAACCGAGACTGGGGGGCCGGGAACGTTGAATACAATAGGCTACACGTTTCACTGTCGGTATCTTGGTTGGACTATAGTTTCTGCAAGATGTCCCTGCTGAGGGGACACAAGGGATCTTTATTATGTATTACAAACGCGTGGGACTCTCCAGTGATCTTAAAATAAAAATGTTTAAGAAAGGAAAACTGTAATCCGTCATAGCAGATGTTGATGTTTTAACTTAGTTCTTCTCCATTCCCCTCACATCCCTTTAACCAGACCACAGCGGTAGATATCAGCTTCAGCATTTGCTGATGAGAACGGGGCGTGACCTGCACACCAGGGCCTCGGCAGGGTGCAGCTGCTGTGTAGTTAGAGCACAAGCAACGCTGTTGTCACTGTTAGGGATGAAGGAGGCGCGGCTGAGTGTGCACGCGTGAGTGTGCACGCAGGAGTGAGCAGTGAAGACCAGCTTGAGAAAGAGACGTGGGATCTCTGCAGTATTTCTTGAGGCCTGGTCTCTGCACACACACAACTCAGTGGCGAATCTGCCTCCGCCTAGTGAATTTGCAGCCGTGGCCTCAGCCAGACTGGTTCCTTCAGCAGATTGTTTCCGCTTGAGCGATGCAGGTAATTGCAGGATTGATACCTGACTGCTTCCAGCGAGGAACCTTCAGCCTTGTCTCCTTAATCATCTCCTTGAAATGCTAAGTTTTCATTTCTCTTTTTGGTCTTTTAGGTCCCACCCTGTTTTAACGATACAGTCCATACAAGATATAGCCAAGCTGTAGTATCCACATTCAACACAATTACAGTGGAAATAAACCACTCTGGAAGACAGCGCCCAGAAATTATCACACAGAAAGTGAATACAACGGCCCTTTGTTATCATGATAATGAAATCACTACTACCTTAATACTCCTCGAACTTGGCCTTGCCACCGTTGAATTCCTGCTGAATAAACTGAGAAAAATACTGCAGTTTAGTCTCCAAGGAGATTCATCGTTTAATACAAACAACCGCTGCTTGTCTTGCTGTTGAGCAGGAAGGCGAGCAGGGTGTCTGGAGCTATGCGAGTGGTGGGGTTTCCTTTGCTACTGAAGATGGACGAGAGGCCCATTTTCTTCTTCTCTTAGCTATTACTTTGCATTCCACTGAAGTATTAAATCTATATTTTGGAGAAGAAGAACTGCTAAGACTTTAAAAAATATGTTAATAGGCTGCCCCGTTCCCTGAAACAGGCCGGGCGCCTGTCTGCGGTGCTTTATTTAACGTGCTTCACGAGTTGTTGTTTAGTTTAGATACTGAAGCAAAGTAGGCTATAAAATACTGTGCTGTAAATATAAACCTTTATGAACCTCACGGGATAGTCCTTCTAAAATATGACTTAAGACATTCCATTATTCAAGCCCATGAACTGAAAAGTAGCCAGTGCCCTGAGTAGTAATTTGCCTTCCAGAACCTTAGACTGTAAATTGCCTTTGGCCTCTGCGCACCGAATCCTGAGTCTGGGTGCACGATGGTAACTAATGAAGTTTTCAACAATAGTTTTTAAAAGGAGCTCAAACTCTTGCAGGCTGTGAGGGTCTTCTGAAATACACCTCTTTGGCTTACGGGCTGTTTTGGTTTTTTCTTGTTTAAAGAGCCGCCGTACTTTACTGCGGAACCTGAGAGTCGGATTTTAGTGGAAGTGGAAGAAACCGTGGACATCGTGTGTGGAGCCGTGGGTGAGTGCGGGAGCCGCAGGGCAAGCAGCGACGTGGTGGAGGAACAGAAATGGCGTCTCCAGGGCAGAGCCGTCCTCTGGACAGCGACAGGTTGACTGTGGTGATTAGAAACGGGGCCGTTGGCGTGGAGTGGAACTCAGTTGCTGGGCATGTAACCTGCAAAGCGGGGATAATACTCCTTACCCAAGGGAACAGCAAGGAAGTCTTCACCCTGTCCGTCCCAACAGAGAGAGATGAAGTCCTGTCCCCTTGCCTCCCTTCAGAGGCTCGATTCTGCAAGAGCCCTAAGACTCGGGGCAGGAAGTTCATTCTCATCCGTGGGGTGAGCGGGACTGGTGACCGCACCCACTTGAGAGAAGAGAGATCGTTCCCACTTCTCAGATAGGAAATCTTCTGTTTTTCCGCCCTCTCAGCTTGGAGTCGACTTTTCCTTTGTTACTCAGGGAATTCTACCTCTCGCCCCGAGCCTCCACCCCCCTCGTTGTCCCTGTGTTCCCATTACTTGTCCAGCACGCAAGTAGTTACGCTGAACGCCCCGACAGAGACGGGCTGTCTGTGGCGATTTCACAAACAAAACTTCACGAGTCCGCTGGAGATTGTCAAGTAAGGAAAAGGACCCTTTATGTTAACACCTGTTCATCTTAAGGGTGGGGTTTTTCTTCTAAGAGTTTGGCGGGCGAGGATTCCTAACAATTCTGTAAATCTTCATGACAGCTGCGTAAGGGAGCGATCGTTACGTCCCTCTATACATGGGAAAACACCCCTTAAGAAGCAAAGCTAAGTAACTCGCTCGAAGCGCAGTCAGGACCATGAAGGAGACACCTTCAGCTCCGCCCGCGGTCTGGCGCCGGGGCGTGGCTCACTGAGCCCCGGACAGGCAGCCTGCCTCGGGCCACGTGTTGGTGGAGACGGGATCGAAACCCACAGGCACCAGCTCCAAAGCCAGTGCTTAGGCCTGGACCCTGAGAGCCAAGGCCCTGGGACTCGGAACAGATACCACCGATCTGCAAGTCACTTTCCATTTCGGGGAAGGAGTGGGAGTGTCACTCAGGACAGTGTTGAGTGTCAGCGTAGAGAGGGGCGTCCGGCCAAGAGTCCCCTCCCGTCCCCTCCCCTCCCCTCCCCTCCATCCACTGAGCCTCTGCCACAGCTGCTCCCGCCCAGAAGAGTCATTTCCTTACCGGTTCTGGTTCCCAGTCCCGCCAGCTCCCAGGGTGCAGCCTCCATCCCTGCTCTGCTTCTCTTCCCCGCTGCTGGGGCTCAGGGCGGGAGAAGACAGGAATGAGAAGAGTCCTGTGAAGTTCAAGTGGAAGTCTTTGCTGCATTGTTCTCTCTTCTCTATGAAGACCAGCTTTTTACGGCCAGCAACTCTGTGAAAGTGAAGCTACAAAATATTTAGAGCGCTTATGTTTTAGAAACGAGAATCTACAATACTGTGGGGATAAGATTTCTGTTTATGACATTAAATCGCCCCAAAATAGATATACTCCTAGTTCCCCTATATACTAACAATTATTTTTCAATAAATGACAATGTTAGGCTCTCCCCTTGACAAGAGGTTGCTTTTCTGGCCTGATATCTGCAGAGTAAACTGCTTGTTAAGTACACGCTGATAAATATACGCTGAACGGGTCTTTCAGCCTTGCATTGCCATCATATAATTTACTTCTTCCTTTTAACAATGTAACTATAGCAGCATGTGAAGTGGTTCTTCTTTATGAAAACTACATCATGTAATTGCTCTTATGAGAGTTTACATGGATTGCTTATGCTTCTACCTTGCAATGGATTTTTTTTTTAATTTCCTGATTTAATGAAAAGTGACAGGAAGCATAATTTAGGCAAAGAACAGAATCTGAGAATACCTTCTCTTGAAATATTCCACGACATTAACTTTATTTATTAAGGAAGACATCTTATACCTACATAGCATCTTAAGGCAAGGGATTTGGGTGTGCCTTTCAGCATGAATCACATCAAGATATTTTATTTAAATTCATTGTCTATTTAGGGAGACTGAGGCACAGCACCATCTGAGATCCAGAAATAAGCCCAGACGTTCTGCACTTCCCGCAGGGCCAGAACAAACACACTGTGCCCCCCGGAGCCCAGAACTCTTGTCTTGAGTGCCGTGGTCTCGTTCCCTGGACGGGCTCTCTTGTCTACCCTCCCTGGATAACCTGACCCTGCTCAGGTCCAGGAAGAAGGAGAACGGAGCAGTCTTCCCTCAGCTGGTTCCCCGAGGCTCCCGGAAAAGCCAGCAAGAGGAGGAGCCCGGTGTGTCCCATGCAGCGAGGCCGCCAGGAAATAGTGCATCATCGCCTGGTTACCTGCACTGACCACACCCATTTGGGGGACGAGCAACAGAGGTCCTCGTGCTCCCGGGCTAAGGACAGTCCCTTCATCGACAACCTGGGTTCTTCCCCAGTGACCTTGTCCGCTGCATACGCCCCATCCGACCCCAGCCTCAACCTCCTTCCAGGTGGCGAGACCGCGAGCAACTCGTCTCACGGCCTGGAGGCCTAGGTCTGCCCCATAACATCATCAGGATGAGGAAGGGGCACCCAGGAGGGGCAGCTGGGCCCCGAGCCTCAGCGTGGCCCTCGCCCTCTTGGTCGAAGTCTTGGCTGTGATCTCAGCTCACTCCGCTCTTGGGTACAGGGTCGGGGGCCAAGGTGACTTCCTGCAGCCACAGCGTGGACCTCTCGTGTCTCCCCAGCCTGAACCAGATATGCCTCCTGTGCTTATTCCTTTACCTAACCCATCACTGCCCCGGCACGGCGCGCTAGCGGGTGGTCAGCGATATCCCGCTCCTTAGAGCTGTTGCCAAGCCGGTGCGCGCTGGCACTGGCCTTAGTTGTGGCGACGAGCAGCGAGCGGCTCTGTCCGCGCGCGCCATGGGCCGGGCCCCAGGCGGTACTCGTGTACTGACCCAGTTAACCTTCACAGCCACCTTTGAGGTCGCTGTGACCCTTGTTCCCTGCGGGGACAAGGCGGGGTTAAGTGCTCTGCCGAGTGGCACAGTCTCCGCCCTGGTGACCCTTCCCGAGCCGGAGAGGCAGAGACAGAGACCTTCCTCCCAGCCCTGCCCGAGGTCAGTCACGGCCAGAACCATCTGGACAAGAGCACAGGCGTGGGAAGAGCCGGAAGGGTCTGCAGCTGCCCCACACCGCCCCCTTCGGGCCTCTCCCTGCCCGTCTTCACATACGATGAGAAAAATGACGCCTCACAGGGTGCTGGGAGGGACGACTAGATGAGAAAATGCCCGTTGAAATACTGCCGTTTAGCCCTCACGTAAGGAGTTCTTGAAGCTCAACGATTCTTGTTTCCCTTCTGCACAGGGGCCCCTCTTCCCACCCTCCGGTGGTTCAAGGACGCGGTCTCCATCAACAAGCTCCAGAGCCCTCGATACCACGTGCTGTCAAGTGGAGGCCTGCGCGTCCAGAAGCTGCGTCCGGAGGACTCAGGAATCTTCCAGTGCTTCGCCAGTAACGAGGGCGGGGAGGTCCAGACCTACACCTACCTGGACGTCACCAGTGAGTACTACCCCCTGCAGAGCCGGCCTCCCCAGTCCTCGCCCCATGGACATGTCAGAAAACGCCCGTGTCTGTTCAGCCCGAGCACCCCCATCCCGGCGCTCCCCCCGGCCCTCTGGAGCCTTGACCTTCCCAGCCCTTGAACACACCGCTTTGCTGAGACATAGGAACACACTCCCCATTTTTCTGGACAGAACCGGAAAGACGGTTAAGTGAACAGCAGCTCATCCCGAGTCTTTTTCTTTGGATCTTTTTTCCATTTTTTTACATTCATTCTCTATTTTAGTTTTATTGAACAATTATAGTTCTTTTGTGACTTTCTTTTATTGTCCCAGTAACAGAAATACTTTGGCACTCTGACAAATGAAGTAAAGGTAAAGGTTTTTATTATATTTGCGGGTTTTCTCTTTAATCTCCCATAGTCGCAATGTTGTTCTTCTAAAACGAAGTAGGATTTAGTGATTAGGGAACCCTACCTTTCACGTCTGCCCTTTTGGAAGCAAAATGCTGAGAGCCATCGGAGAAAGCAGACTGGTCAGCGTGTGCGTGGCCAGTGGCTCTCGTCAGCCAAAAGTAGGAAGGGACCGACGCAATCCTGAAATATTCACGCATATGTTTTGGTAAACTAGGGGTCATTTCCTCCAGCCTTGGCCGGGGGTCAAATTTCCCCTCCGTTGTGGAGCATAGGAAACCAGTATCACTTCAAGCAGCAGAGATAATACTGGGGACTTAAGCCAAAAACTGTGTTTTGATCAATTAGAATGATTTCAGCCTGTTTGGAACAGTGGATGTTGTAGGGCAGGGATGGGCAAGCTTTTTCTGTACAAAACCAGATGGTGCCTGTTTTCGCCTTTGAAGGACGTGGCTTCCGTTGCTGCTCCTCACCTTGCTGTCGTGGCCTGCAGGCAGCGCAGACGGTTCTGAGCAGACGTGGCTGTTCCACAGAACTCCGTTACAAAAGCAGGGACAGGCTGGATTAGGCCCAGGCTGGTGGTTTGCAGACGCTGCTCTCGGGAGAGACCCAGGGCAGATCACCCGATTTCTCTCAGACTCAGTTTTCTTTTCAAAATGGAACCCACCAGCCCAGTTCACAGGGTTCTTAGGAGGATCGGTTTGGAAATTTAAATGAAAGTGCTACTTCACCTGGTTACCGTGACAACTGGAGAGTGAACAAATAAATGTGTGATAATGGTAACGCTGCGTGTCTGTTTTGTAAGTACGGGGTTTGGCAAAAGGGATTTTTTTTAATTAAAGTACTTTTAGTGAAAGAAAAGTAGTGTGTAGAACAATCAATATTTATTCGTTCACTTAACAAACGTTTAGTGAGCACCTGTGTCAGCTACTCTGGGCCCGTGAGGCGCGGGGACAGAGCTGAGAGGATGCTGTGAAGAACAGGTTCTCGTGCTTCCAGGACGGAGGGTCCTGGGGGAGGGGAGAGACGGCCGAGGGCGCTGGGGGCCCTACAGAGGAAGACTAGGCGAGGCCCAGAGCGGCCAGGGAAGCTCGTTAGAGGGCGGGCGCAGGGGGCTGGGTTCTCTGAGATGAGAGGGTTATTACTGGAGCTGAGGCCTGCAGGTGGGGAGGACGCTGCCCTGCAGAGCCTTGGAGAGGTGCGTGCCACGGTGCAGGTGGGAGCTGCAGGGGCCCGACAGATGCGTGGAGGGACAGGCCGGCCCAGGTGTGTGCGGGCACAGAGGGGGCGAGTGGGGCCTCGCGGCTCTGAGGTGGGCACTGGCCGGGCGTCGTCTGAAGCTTTCAGAGGGCCTCCGCACCTGGTGTGGGGGGACAGTGAGGGGACGAGCGGAAGAGACCAGTCGGGGGGCCCCCACGTCATCCAGGGGTTCGCACCAGAGGTGGACGCCCAGCGGGGAGGGAGGGCAGAGGCGGGCGGCTGCCCCAGGGTCCACTGGGCCTGCCCGCTTCTGCCCCGGGGGCATTGGCCCAGGCACCCCAGGGACCCCGACACAGGATTTGGGCGCTGCAGGTCACGGCTGGGACTCAGGGGTTCTGGCTTAATCTTTCGCAAAGTAGTGCAGAGTCAGCGGAGTCCTCCCCGAAGCCGGCCCGAGCTGCCGCTGTCTTCCTGGGTCTGACTCAGGGCTGCTGGAAGCTGGAGGCCCGGGCAGTCCCCCGTGAACAGGAAGACCCAACGCTCCCCCCAGGGATTCTTCTCTGAAGCCCTTGGAATCTGGTCGTTTTAACTTTCAGAACGGATCCTAGGAAGTGTCAAAGTGTCATCTTCAGGACGATGTAGGATATTCAGAAACTAGCTTTTTCCTTTTTCTTTACCTAATGAAAGCAGCTTGTTTGATTTATCTAAATAAACATCTCTCTTCTCTTTAACGTCGGTCAAAACAGTTCTTCCTGCTCTTCCCCACTTGTGTGTCCATTACGTCACGAGACCGTATTTCTCTTCAGGCTGTAAACAAAGATGGTGATGCCTGGGAGATGGGTAGTGGAGGGCTGCAGTCTTCCTGAGAGGTTTTCATTTTTCATCACTCAGTTATCTCTGTGATTAGTTCTGTAAAAGCCCAGGTGGATGACTCCACCAGGCTGGCTTGAGCGTTTCCGAGGGACGACGCACTGAATATTTCACTGTTCACCTCCTCTGCCTAGATGTCGCCCCAGCCTTCACCCAGCTTCCGGCGGACACCACGGTTACTGACGGGACGACGGCCGTCCTGAGCTGTGAGGTGTCCGGGGCTCCCAGGCCGGCCATCGCGTGGAGGAGAGGTAGGCGCTCGCACCTGCTGCAGGGCGCGGCCGACGCAGCAAGTGAGCCCAGCGGCCCCGCGTTGTGTTGGTCATTCTCACTCATTCGTTCGGTAAAGAGTAAAAATCCATTGACTGAGCACCCACCAGGGGCCGATGCTAGGGGCACGGGGAGGGGTCAGACGCGCAAGACCCCTTAAGCTGTGTGCAGCTCACAGCCCGGAAGAGGAAGCACGTTTCTGTACGCCGTGTGAATGGTGCGGTCCTCCGTCAAGCCCTTCCCCGGGTGCCCCGGGCCCGACGGGCTCTGGATTTCAGCCGCAGCTTCCCCTTCGTGAATGCAGGAGTGCTTCCTTGGTAATAGTCACAGTCAAGACTACATCCGCCTTCATTTCTAAGAAAGTTGCTCTAGCACAGGATCGCCTGCGTCCTCCGCAGCTTGACGTGTGTGGCTCTCTTAATCCGACTGTAGTTTCAGCTCCTGTGAGGAGTGGTGTCACATCTTGGGCTCTTTGCAGCTCGTCTGCAGCCCTGTCCACACATTCAGCACACCTGCCACTAAACGAACAGCGCACATAGTCTGTCCTTAACGAACCGCGGCTGAGTTGGGTTCGTCCTCATCGATTAACTGGTCATGCTTAGGGGACTGGATCTGGGAGAAACGTCAAAACTTACATCTTTTTTCACTCCCAGAAAACCAGTCGGTGGCTTCCCAGCTCTCAGGTATGACTCGTGCACTGGGGCCGTGGCTTATGAAGATCTGGGAACCTACAGATTAATCAGAAAGAGGGGTTCTTTCATTTTATATATTTTCTTTTGTCTTTCCTGATTTAGAAGGTAATAATGGCTTCATAGAGAAAGTTTTCAAATGCATACACGTATAAAGAAAACTCAGAATCAGTCACCCAAAGGAAACAATCACATACATGGTTCATAACTTGTGTAACCAAATCTGTCAACATTGGACGAGTAGGATGCTCTTGGTTTCTGTTATTCTAATGAACGCTAAAGCGAACTGCTTTGGTTACTTTTGTGCATCACGTTTCCGCTTCCTTCTGATTATTTCCTCACATTATCTTCTTGGGTGCGGCCAGAGCACTACCTTCTCTCGAACGTTGCAGTTCTCACGTTGCTGTTTTGTCTGTCGTCCCCAGGAAACCACATTCTGGCCAGTGGCTCTGTGCGAATTCCCAGGTTCACGCTCCTTGAGTCTGGGGGTCTGCAGATCACCCCTGTCCTAATCCAGGATGCCGGCAACTACACGTGCTGTGCAGCCAACTCCGAGGGCTCCCTGAACGCGTCTGCCACGCTCACCGTGTGGAGTAAGGACCACAGCCCGTGTGCAGCTCTCTGTTCATAATGGTTTAATCGGCGTGTCATCTGTGCTCGGGGATGTCAATATATGCCCTTGGACTCGCTAATCCAATCAAAGGAGAATCATTATTTTTACAACTAATTTGGAGAAATCTGTTGAGTAATTAATTTTTCAGCTTCTAAAAGAATAATTAGAAAATGTCTTCAAAGATTTAATGGGGACGTTTCAGGAGAGAGAAAAGATTAACTTTTTAACCTCAGTAGAGTAGGGATATTACCCCCAAAACTAGCTCAAATAAAAAAAAAACCTGATAGGTTGGCTAATCTTATAAGCATCACGTAAGAAAAGTGGACCCAGGTTGAAAATCCCAGAGAAAGCATTTTTTCTATACTGTCGTTATAGCCAACTAAAACATTCCTCGTCTATTAAATGTGGATGTTTCCTCTATGTTAGGAGAGAACTGAAGGATCTTTGTGGTTCCTCCAGCTTTTCTTTCTCTTTATTTTATCTATAACACGGGTTTCTGAAGTGCAGAATAAATTGTCTTCCAGAACATAAGGATTGGATTACCAGGTGTTTAGCTTCACTGGCTGATAAACTTTTCTCTCTCTGCTTCATCCATACCTGTATCACTAAAAAATTATTGTTCAAAGAAGCAAGAGACAGTCAGTGCTCACTAATAGATTTTTGTAAAGCCGTCTATACGAGGAGAGAAAATTTTAACTTGCCTGAGTGACTAACTTGTTAAAATGCCATCCTTGAGGAAAAACTAAACTGTGCTTTGTTTCATGTCTGCTTAGCGTTTCCTATGATATAGTTGGTCCGCTTCGATAAATGACCCTTTCTCATTTATTAGGTGTTCTAAAAATATCACAAGTTTAAAAGGAATGAATCCAAATCCTCCAATATTGTTAAGCACTGAAAAAGAGCTTTTGTTCCATTTGGTGGTCTATTCTATCAACCACATCTGATTCATCCAGTGTCCCCAAAAATTAACCATAAATTTAAAAGCTTGTGGAAAACTGACGTCTGCATCTCTGTAGGTCCCTCACTGGAAAATTTTGTGGATCTGCTGAGATTCAAAATTATAATAGCCCTAGACTGGTTGGTGCAGTGCTGTGTGGCCTGCAGGGGTCTTCCCAGGCGTCAGCTACTCTGTTCTGTCCCAGCGTGAGTGTAGCAGCACCCCCTTTCATAGACAAGAAAACTAATAAGCTCTGAGGCGTTTCTCTGGATGCCCCCTGGTAAGCCGTCGGGCTGGGCTCTGAACCCAGTCTCATGGCTCCAAGTTCCGTCTCCTTTCCTGGTGCCCGAGCGGCGCCCTCCCGAGAGGTGTGCAGCGTGGGGACACACACCCCAGGGCCGTCTCCAGGGCCTTGGCCCTGGTAGCTGTGGAGTGTCGGGCGGCCGCAGGTCCGGACGATCTTGCAGGCCTGCACCTGGCACCAGGCCCCACTGCTTACTGGCCCCGTGGCATCAGGCAAGACCCTGTACTTGTATCAGTTTTCCTTCCTGATGACTGGGAAAAGGATTATCACAACCCTCACAAGACTGTTGTGAGGATCAAGTGAAACAGCATAAATGAAAGCACTTTGCAAAGTCATGACGTGCTGTGTAGACAGTAGAAATTACCAGAATGTTGACAATCTTGGGAAAGAATCCAGGGTGTAGAACCCGCTAACCGTCTGCATACGATCTTCCTTCTTGTTTCCTTCCGGAGTGTCTGAGGTCCGGGAGTGACCTGAGACGGGCTGGGGGAGGCGGACAGGCTTGCTTTCAATTCCCTGAACGTTTCTGGGTGCTTTCCATGTGCACTGGTTTTGCCGAGCTAAGAGAAAACTAGGAGGTTTTGATGTCAGATGACCAATTCGTCACCCCCTGAGGGAGGAAACGCTCAGGCACGTAATCTTGTCTGAGTCGCGACTTGTGTCTTTCCAGATCGAACGTCCATCGTGAACCCTCCGGAGGACCGCGTGGTGATTAAGGGGACCACGGCCACGCTGCACTGTGGGACCACCCACGACCCCCGCACTTCTCTCCGGTCAGCTCGGTCAATTACAACGTTTGGGGCTCATTAGTATTCTGGGAGCTGGGGAACTGAAGTAGAGATGAGAAGGGAGAATTTCAGAAACTTTGATTCCAGCCACAGATCCCTGATTAGAGCATCTTACAGTCTGGGCTCCATCATTAATCACACAAATCCCATTTTCCACTCCAGCCTTATGTATTATTTACAGTGAGCTATGTTCCACCTCATGACTTCAATACAGCTTTTCATGATTTTTCTGCCAAGGTTAATACACTATCTGTAAAACGTACTTGTCAGAGGCTGATACTTAATGAGAGAAAAATCCAGAGGGATCGAATGGGATTTCAGCAGTGTTTGTGCTGGGGCTGTGCTAGCCTCGAGGGGTTTTCTCTACTCCAAGGATGGCGCCACTGTGTCATGGGGAGAGGGAGTTCCGCATGGAAGAAAGGCACCTGCGGTTATCTAACACACTTAGAGGAAACTGCGGGGAACCAGGGCACCCAGAGGACGTGAAGGGCCACGAAGTGGGTGGTGACACCTGTCTTTGTTTGACTCAGACGGGGACGGTCGTGATGAAGAACGTGACAGCCCAGGTAGACACGCGGCAGCAGACACAGCTGGCTGTCGGTGGCGAGCTTCTTCCCAAAGGGCTGCCCCTTTCAGAATAGTTTTTAATTTTCAGAACCAGCCTTGAAAATGAATCTAGAAAGAAAGATGCAGTCATCCTAGTATTTTCACTCTGGCCTTAGCCCCAAAGGCATGCAGTTAGCCAAATGATAGAATCAAGATGCCCTCCTTTCTGGAACATTTCACACTGAGCAGAGGGAGGTGGCTGTCGACGTTTACATACGTTACTCACCGGATTCGGAGACTAAGCTGTTTCCTCACTCTTCCTGGGCAGGTGTTTGACAAATCGTGAATTTCCACATCTCTACCTGTCTCTCTGGAGTTTCCCCAGAGCTCAGAAACCAAGTTTGCTTTCGTTACAAGAATGTTGAATGCAAAACGAAGAAACGAAAGCCAACAAGTTAGAGATTACCTGGAGAAATCTAGGATTCTAGGAAGGAATTCATTCGTTTCTAAAGGACTTGGGAGTGTCACCGAACGAAGGACAAATGAGCCAGTTTTCTGCTACCCTAAGGGCACACCAGAAACCCCCCTCAGACCTTTGTGGTTTTCTTGTAACTTCTTTAGTGTGATTAAACAGACAAAATCGGAGCTTCCCTCCTGAGAAGGAAGTAGGCGGCTTCCTCTGGGGCACCCCTTGTCCTGGGTTCCTTTGCCCCAAGGAGCACCTGGCCCTAAGGGACACTGGCTGCCGAATGCTGCTCCCCAAGTGAGCAGCTGATTCACTTCCTTCTGGTGGAGACAGTCCTGCTCTGTCTGGGGGTAACTGCAGAGGAGCAGTTTGTAAATGTCTGTGCTCTGTGTGCATTAAGCCTTTAAAGAATGGGGTGCATTCTGGAAATGCAATCCAGGACTTTGGAAAGGAAAGCCAGCACTTTGATCTCATCCAGCCGTGACTGGTGAGGGGCTGGACAGGCTCTTAGTGGAGTCTACATTTGAGAAGAAAAATGTGCTAAATGTCATAAGGAATTACAAGAGAAAGAGATGCGGTGTTAAGGACAGTCTGCCAGGATGGTTGGATTTTTTTAACATTTTTATTTATATTATATTATTCATTTATGGTTGCACCGGCTCTTAGTTGCAGCACGTGTGCTCCTTAGTTGCGGTTGGCAGGCTCATTAGTTGTGGCATGCGAACTCTTAGTTGCGGCATGTGGGATCTAGTTTCCTGATCAGGGATCGAACTCACGTCCCCTGCATTGGAAGGCAGATTCTTAACCACTCTGCGACCACGGAAGTCCCCAGAATGGTTGGATTTTAAGAAAACGTGTACGGGGACACCCTGGGGACCTTGCCCCCTGCCCAGGCTACACTCTTGTCCCCCAGAGACCTTCCTGCAGGAGCGGGAGGTACAGTTGCAGTGGTGACACGGGTGGTCAGGAGCCCTCAGGCTCCCCGTCCTGAGCCCAAAGACAGACGAATGTCTGCACTTGTCTTTTTGTCCTGTTTTAACTTCAGCCTCTATCTTTGTATTGTGACAAGACATCTGGTCACTTTTCCTTTTTTTTTTAAGATGTAATTCACGTAGTATTAAATATCACCCTTTTAAGAGCACAGTTTGGCGGTTTTTACTGTACTCACAAGGTCATCAGTTGCTTGCTTTTTTTTTTTTAATAAATTTATTTATTTATGGCTGTGTTGGGTCTTTGTTGCTGTGCACAGGCTTCTCTAGTTGTAGCGAGTGGGAGCTACTCTTCCTTGCGGTGCGTGGGCTTCTCATTGTGGTGGCTTCTCTTGTTGCGGAGCCCGGGCTCTATGCACGCGGGCTTCAGTTGTGGCGCGTGGGCTCAGTAGTTGTGGCTCACGGGCTTAGTAGTTGCTCTGCGGCATGTGGGATCTTCCCGGACCAGGGCTCGAACCCGTGCCTCCTGCATTGGCAGGCGGATTCTTGACCACTGCGCCACCAGGGAAGCCCCAGCTGCTTGCTTTTTAACAGACAGGGAAGGATCAGCGACTGGGGTCCTAACTCAGGACTCTCTGCTTGACCCACAGCTACGTGTGGAAGAAGGACAACGTGATCATCACCCCATCTGGCAGCTCCAGGATTGTGGTGGAGAAGGACGGGTCCCTCCTCATTAGCCAGACGTGGTCAGGCGACATTGGAGACTACACCTGTGGAGTCATCTCTGAGGGCGGGAACGACTCCAGGACAGCCCGCCTGGAGGTGATGTGAGTATCGCGGCTGCTCCGTGTTCACAGTGTCAACCCTCCCCCATGTGACCATCACGTAACACGCGTGATGGGTCGCAAGCCAACAGTCAGAGGCCACCGCCTTGGGCCTCAGGCACGTACACTTACAGGGTTGGGGTTTTTTTGGTAACCTTAAAATGATAATATGTTCAGCTTCGGTTTAGATGGTTTAATTACTGGTTTTCCTCCTCATTGATCCCTTTTATCACATTCTCTGCATTGAGCCCATATCGTTGTAGACTGTTTACCACACCGTGTGTAAGTGACAGCAGGTCCACTTTTCCAAGTGATGCCCGTCAGAAGCTTCCGGTCAGTGTCGGGTTGGCCCAGGTCCCAGGAAAGCCAGCGGCCTCTCCGTGAGCCCCGTTCCCTCTCCCTGGGCCTTCCTGGGGGCGGGGGCCGTGGGAGCCCTGGTTGCGTCCACCTCTGTGCTCCGAGCTCATCCTCCCACAGCTCCCCCTCCGCACGGGCAGGAAGCTGAAAAGCCTGCTGACCCGGTGTGTTTTTCCGACACGTATTTATCTGCTTTTTAAAAATGTTGCCCCCAAAGATGTTCCCCCAGCCCATACGCACAGAAGTCAAACCGGAAACTAGAGAAGCGGGGCAGGGCTGGCCGGCAGCAGCCCCTCTGGTCGACAGGGGCACGCTGGCCGTCAGGAAGGGCCTGTGAGAGGTCTTTCTCACGGGACTCTGCCCACTGCGATCCAGGAAGGCTTCTATAGGCAAAATTCATTCCCTGAAATAGGCTGTGAATGCTGAGTACAGGGGCATGTCTCGTTTGCCTTTGAATCCCCAGGCCTGGCCGAGGGAATTAAAAAGGAAAAGGAAGGACGCTTGCTCAGTGCTGCACCCAGGGCCCCCCGTGTTGGCTGCACACAGACCTGAACAAGCAGCTCTCCGCCAGCCTGTGCGTGGGATTTGACGGGTTAATGACGGGCAGCTGCTAGTCCAGAAAGGCCGGCTGTTGGATCTGCGGCACCTGGGAAAGCGCCGTTCTACCTCCAGGCTGGCCTCCCCAGGATGACCTTGTGCTCCGCAGAGGTTAGTCACCTGTTGTGATCAAAGATCGCCCAGTTGCCTTTCAGCCCTAGAGGACCAGTGGGGGTCTCCCCACCCTGCCTCTCGCCACTGGACCCGCTGACCCTGGGCTCTTCCTGCCCTCCTGGGCCCCCGGGCCCCCATCCAGGGCACCTCAGCCTCTGCTGCCTCCACGGCTTGGCCTGGCTCTTCTGTCACCTCCCCTGAAGGGTGCGCCCCTCCTCTGGGAATCAGCGCAGGATCCCTTCCTGCCCCCGGGATGCAGGCTGTCTCTCCCGTGCTTCCCAGCACCTGCTCCGCCCTCGTCAGCACCGATCACGCGGGCGACTTCTTCCCTCTTGAAGTAGAAGGGTGGCACGGCTCTGCATTGTGAGTGCCTGGCAGTGTTTGGCATACCGTAGGCGCTCAATAAATACACGTTGGTTGGTTGAATGAATGTGTGTTTGTTGCAGGCCCCCGGCGATCCTCCCGGATCGCCTTCCCTTAGATGCTCATGTGCCCTGGGCTCCCCCCACCGTCGAGAGCTGGACGGCCAACCCTTGCTCAGCTCTGATCGGCGGGCTTTCCTCCTCCATCCATAGCTCACGTGGGGATCTTTTAAAAATTGTTGATGACGTTGGCATCCATAACCAGTGAATTCACGTGATGCGCTGTGCTATTCCCAATTTTTAAACTACCTTTGAGAACTCTCAGATCATCCATCATTGGTACCACATAAATAAGTGTTAGCATTTCATAAAGACTCTGTCAGCAGAAGCCAAATCGTGTGCTTCCAGTGCAGTGAACTCTTCCTTTTCTGCACAACGTTTATGTCCTACTGATTTGCACAGCTCCCCTAGTATTTGCTTATTTGATTTCCTCTAAGTAAAATACATTTTTCAGCCAATGTTGCTGTATCTATAAAATAATAGGCTTTGTGTGATGGTAAAACACCTCATCTCTAAATATAGAAATACTTGCGGATTCGTGATTCAAACCAATTTAGGTACAGCTGGTTACAGAGCTGATTTGGAAGACGGTGGTTCCTTGTGAATTGTTGGTGTAATAAGCACTCCACTCTTCCAAATCAGAATGAATGGGGAAGGTTGTAGGTAGGAGCGTGGTGTATCTTTACATCCAGTAAGGTCTTAACTCTGAGACATCAGTGATGACGAGAGCAAGAATGACAATCACAGCTCGGGATTGTAGGGTCTTCTGCGCTTCTCGGAGAACTTACAAACCCAGCCCAGTAACATTTTCCTGACTCACTCAGATGACAACAGAATCTCCCGTTGCAGGAGTGACTGAGAGGTACTTGTGGCTAAATAGTGTCCTTCCGAAGGACCTGAAAGCCTGCTTCCCCAGCCTCCCCACTTGAGTTAAAAGCTACTTTGTTAAATGGAGAAATTAGGAGCGTCACAAGTGGGCTTTTCAGAAGCAGGCCGCCTGCTGGCAGCTCTCCTATTGGTTTGCTCGGTAGTTGGTGCCGTGCCAGCCGGGGGCCGGGGGGTGGGGGGGAAGGCACCGTGCGGGCAGAAGCCACAGTCCCCGCAGGGTCACCGGCTCTCTGGAGCGAGGCTGGCCTGGAGACCCCTCCCCAGTTCTCCCTGACTGTGTGACTTCGGGCAGGTCACCTCGCACCTCAGTCTCAGTTTTCTCACCTGTAAACTGGGCACGTTGCCACTGACCTTAAAGGGTGGCCGTGAGGTTTGAGTGGACCGCTGTTTGTAAATCCTGGCCGGGAGCCTAGCTTAGGGCAGACAGTCAGTCACAGCTCTTACCATTCCTCGCCATCTTATAAAAAAAATGTTCCTCTTTTCATCCGCGGCACCCTCCCCGTCACCCGGGGCCAGGAAGTTTCTCTCTTTTATCCTCTGACACGCTAGGTGTGTCTGTCTGCTGCGGAGCCAGCCCACCGTGCATGGAACGGCGCCAGGGGCATAGCAGGTGCCCCATCAGTGTCTGAGGAAGCCCTGCTCCACTTACCAGGTTGAAATGGGTTTGGGATTTGGTACCGCCGAGGAGGTACTAATTTCTGAGGCGTCTGCCTCATCCTCTCCCCGAGAGGAGAGGCGTCTGCAATCCCAGAGGGTCTCCTTATGCGTCTGGTAAATTAACAACACACGGTCATCGTTAATGCCAGTCACCAGTTCTGTTAGCTGTGTCTCTCCTGCTAGTTTGCTAGGGCCTTACAGGAAGGAACTGGTTCTGGGGTGACTCCGGACCCCCAAAGCTTCTTGCTGTGAGGGACCAGGCGCGAAGGCTTTTTGGATTGATTGTTAATCATTTGAAGACCCAATTAGCATTGCATCATTCCTTCTGAGATCAGAGACTAATTCTTCTGAGCCGGGAGTACAGAGAAAAACCTGACTTACAGAGCGACTGGAAGACTCGGACCCCGAGGCAGTGGGAGAGGTTTCTTTCAATAAAACCACTTCCGACAAAGCCATAATAGGGAGCGAACGATTTAATACCATCTCTCGAGAGTTATCAGGCCCCCATCGCCTTCATCCTCAGAGAGAAGCCAGAGGAGATGGGTTTGACCAAGGTGTCATTTGTGCATTAGAGGGACAGTGCTTTTGCGCAGGAAATGCTTACCCAATCCTCTCCCACCAGAGCAGCTCCCCATGGCCACCACTGTCCCAACCGCCTTCTCCCGAGCCTCTCCCCAAGCCGTTCCTCTCAAGCACACCCCGCTCATCGCCGTCCCCTGCGGCCCAGGCTTTGTTGTTAATTTCTGACGTTATGGTGCGTCATCTTCCTGACGATGATTTCTCCTTAACTCACTGAAGTGACAGCACTGGCCTCGTCCCCGTCGTCCCTGCTGTTCGCAGAGCCTTTTAGCTGCCGCCCTGTCTGCAAATCACTGTCTGTGAGTCACTGGCTGACCATTTATCTCCTTTCAGACTTGGCGGAGAAGGTGCCAGGACACAGTCTCCCGCTATTAGATGAGCTTCTCTGAGATGGATTCAGAATATATTAAAGCCTCATTTATCGGCTATTGATAGATTAGTCAAGTATCTCGCAAAGCTTGATTTTCCAGGTAACCGAAACATCATTTAAAGAAATAGTGTACGTTTCCAATGCGTATTAAAAAGTTCTTTGCATTAGGAAACAGGTAATATTGGACACGAGGTACGCTAGAGGGAATTTCCATGGAGGGGAGAAGCTGGAACTAGGGGGGAAAAAATCTAAATTTCCTTCCAACTCTGAGTCCTGTGATGTCTGTAAAGAAGACACTTTGCGTGGGCCACCCTCTTCTGGGGCAGCAGTGGACGAGGGCTCGTTATTTCTAGCTGCATCACGGACAGTGATGTCCTTGGGCACCACTGGGCTTTAGATCTCGGTTCCTGTTCTAAATGCCTCAAGGCCACTTTGCCTTTTAAGTTCCGAAGTCTCGTCACTCTTTTTAAGTCTTTTCTCACGCCTCCACACCAAGCTCAGGGCTGCCGTTGTTGCTGTTCTGGTGCCTACTTCTGGCGCGCCCTGTGGTATTCTCCTGGGAGGCTTTTCAGCGCTGGGAGGGGGGGCATCGGAAGCCACTCTTCCCAGACTCCCACCTGGGTGAGCATCCAGCTCTGAGGCTGGACAGAGGGACTTGCCTGAGCTGCTCCAAGGGCTTCCTCAACTGAAAGAGCTACGGACTGCAGAGGGCGTCGAGGGGCAGACGTGATCAGTTCTGCTCCAGAGTGCGTCAAGGGCAAGAGGGAGGCCCAGGAGGTCTTCACTGAGGAGAGACTGAGCTCCGGAGCTTTGGAAGCTGAGCTGGATTCTCCGGCACAGGTGGGAACGGCCTGGCTCAGGGAGCTGCGAGTCACTGGTGATGGCCTTGGTCACGGCCGGGCGGTTCCACGCACCCAGTGTGGGGATGGAGCTCATGAGCATGGAGGGGGAGCTGCAGAGGGTGCAGGGGTGTGGCGTGACCCCGACAGTGCAGAAGGTTCCATGCGGCCTGAGTGCGACGGCTCTAGGAGGGCTGGTGGGTGGGCGGAGCAGAGGGTCCGGCATGTGGGCCTTTCTAAGGTCCAGCAGGTAGGACTCGGTGACTCACGAGATGCCCGTGTGCAGGGTGGACAGTGGATGGAGTGGAGATCCTGGAGCGTCACCACGGACGGGAAGGAGGGACGGGCAGAGAAGATCCCTAGTCCTGGCGGGAGGAAAGACTCGTGACTCGCTGTCAACCCGGAGGCGGAGCCCCCTGGCATGTTTTCCTGGAGCCTCTTCCTGTGCCTGCTGTAAGGTGCCACTCAGGGCCCCGCAGCGTCCCGTCCACATCAAGGAGGTCTTTTCAGGCTCGTGGGTTCCGCATCTGCTTCCAAGGCCTCAGGCCGCCTGCACGTCTCTCCTCCTGACTTAGAAGTGAGACCGTGGTGGCCATCAGGGGGCCTCTTTGAGCACGGCCAGTGTCCGCATGTAGAAAACGGCCCAGACCCCAACCACCCTAGTCAGCCTGCTAAGTTAACCCTCCTCATGTCAGAAAATCTTCCATTTCAGGGCAAGTCCTTACAGTGCAGTTCTGACACTGAGTGCCTGGAGTTAGCAGAGACCCCACAGGTGAAGGGCACTGTCCCCAACAAGACTGTCCTCGCTCCAGCGCCAGCCGCTCGCTCCAGGGCTCACAGGCCCCCGTGCTCCTGACAGACTCACTCCCCCGTCAGCTCAGTAGCTCCCTAGAGAGACCCCCAGAGCTCAGCTAAATGCTTATTTACTATCTCAGTTTTATCATAAAAAGTAAAAGTCAGGACCAGACAAATGAGGAGATGCACAGGGCATGGAATGGGAGGGTCCCAAGCACAAAACTCGTATCCTCAGGACACGCCACCCTCCCGGCACATACATGTCTGATCACCGACCAGGACACTCATCTGAGCTTGGTGTCCAGTTCTTATGGGGTTTTATTACGTGGTCATGACTGAATCCTTGGCCACGTGATTGAACTCCGTCTCCAGCACCCACCCCTCCACTTCCCGGGGGATCAGAAGGTCAGGCTGATGTCACTGTCTCAGAGCCCCAGCCCTCTGATACATGGTTGGTCTCTCCAGCGTGTATACCCCCCTCCTGGAACTATGCAGGGGCCCCCCAACAAGCGACCTTTAGCACAAACTCAGGTGTGGCCTGAGGGGCCCACCATGAATAGCAAAGACACCCCTGTCACTCAGGAAATTCCAAGGGTTTACTTCCATCCCGGGACAAAGAAGAAACTTGTCTTATTTGGAAAATTTATCCACGTTTATTCTTAGTTTGTCTTCAGGTGGGACTGTTTCAACTACTTCGGTTTGGTTTGGTTTCAGAACAAACCAATTCCAGCAGGAAATGGGGAGAAGCAGAAAAGATGTTTTCATCCTGGCATTTTCTTCATCTTGGCCTTCGTTGGAAATCCAAGGGAGGTTCCATTATTGGAGAAGTCAGATAGAAATAACAGCTCAGGACTTCCCTGGTGGCGCAGTGGTTAAGAATCCACCTGCCAATGCAAGGGTCACGGGTTCGAGCCCTGGTCTGGGATGATCCCACATGCTACAGAGCAGCTAAGCCCATGTGCCACAACTACTGAGCCTGCATGCTACAGCTACTGAAGCCTGTGCCTAGAAGCCCATGCTCCGCAACAAGAGAAGCCACCGTAATGAGAAGCTGGCACACACAACGAAGAGTAGCCCCCGCTCGCCGCAACTAGAGGAGGCCTGCACACAGCAACAAAGACCCAACACAGCCAATAAATAAATAAATAATAAATAAATAAATATTTAAAAAAATACATACAGTAAACTGATTTTTTTAAAAGCCACTAAAAAAAAAGAAAGAAAGAAAAGTTCCTTTTCTGATTTAAAGCTTAATTCACAAAGAGAAAACAAGACAACATTTCAAGCTCAAGTTTAATCTTCATTGTACTGATTTATGATTTAAAGTTGCAGTCTGGCTGAATGGATACAAACACAAGACCCACATATATGCTGTGTACAAGAGACCCACTTCAGACGTAGGGACACATACAGACTGAAAGTGAGGGGATGGAAAAAGATATTCCATGCAAATGGAAATCAAAAGAAAGCTGGAGTAGCAATTCTCATATCAGTGCAAAATAGACTTTAAAATAAAGACTATTACAAGAGACAAAGAAGGACACTGCATAATAATCAAGCGATCAAGAAGAAGATATAACAATTGTAAATATTTATGTACCGGGCTTCCTGCTGGCACAGAGGTGGAGAGTCCACCTGCCGATGCAGGGGACATGGGTTCATGCCCCAGTCCGGGAAGATCCCACATGCCGCGGAGCGGCTGGGCCCGTGAGCCATGGCTGCTGAGCCTGCGCGTCTGGAGCCTGTGCTCCGCAATGGGAGAGGCCACAGCAGTGAGAGGCCCGCGTACCCCGAAAAAATAAAAAATAAAAAAAATATTTATGTACCAACATAGGAGCACCTCAATATATAAGGCAAATGCTAACAGCCATAAAAGGGGAAATCGACAGTAACACAATCATAGTAGGGGACTTTAACACCCTACTTTCACCAATGGGCAGATCAACCAAAATGAAAATAAATAAGGAAACACAAGCTTTAAATGATACATTAAACAAGATGGACTTAATTGATATTTATAGGACATTCCATCCAAAAACAACAGAATACACTTTCTTCTCAAGAGCTCATGGAACATTCTCCAGGATACTTCGTATCTTGGGTCACAAATCAAGCCTTGGTAAATTTAAGAAAATTGAAATTGTATCAAGTATCTTTTCCAACCACAACGCTATGAGACTAGATATCAATTACAGGAAAAAAACTGTAAAAAATACAAACACATGGAGGCTAAACAGTATGCTACTAAATAACCAAGAGATCACTGAAGAAATCAAAGAGGAAATCAAAAAATACCTAGAAACAAATGACAATGAAAACACGATGGCCCAAAACCTATGGGATGCAGCAAAAGCAATTCTAAGAGGGAAGTTTATAGCAATACAATCCTACCTCAAGAAACAAGAAAAATCTCAAACAACCTAACCTTACACCTAAAGCCATTAGAGAAAGAACAACCAAAGAAAAAACAAAACCCAAAGTTAGCAGAAGGAAAGAAATCATAAAGATCAGATCAGAAATAAATGAAAAAGAAATGAAGGAAACGATAGCAAAGATCAATAAAACTAAAAGCTGGTTCTTTGAGAAGGTAACAAAATTGATAAACCTTTAGCCAGTTCATCAAGAAAAACAGGGAGAGGACTCAAATCAACAGAATTAGAAATGAAAAAGGAGAAGTAACAACTGACACTGAAGAAATACAAAGGAGAGATTACTACAAGCAACTATATCCCAATAAAATGGACAACCTGAAAAAAATGGACAAATTCTTAGAAAAGCACAACCTTCCGAGACTGAACCAGGAAGAAATAGAAAATATAAACAGACCAATCACAAGTGCTGAAATTGAAACTGTGATGAAAAATCTTCCAACAAACAAAAGCCCAGGACCAGATGGATTCACAGGCGAATTCTATCAAACATTTAGAGGAGAGCTAACACCTATCCTTCTCAAACTCTTCCAAAATATAGCAGAGGGAGGAACCCTCCCAAACTCTTCTACGAGGCCACCATCACCCTGATACCAAAACCAGACAAAGAGTCACAAAGAAAGAAAACTACAGGCCAATATCACTGCTGAACATAGATGCAAAAATCCTCAACAAAATACTAGCAAACAATCCAACAGCACATTAAAAGGATCATACACCACGATCAAGTGGGGTTTATCCCAGGAATGCAAGGATTCTTCAATATATGCAAATCAATCAATGTGATAAACCATATCAACAAACTGAAGGATAAAAACCATGTGATCATCTCAATAGATGCAGAAAAAGCTTTCGACAAAATTCAACACCCTTTTACGATAAAAACCCTGCGGAAAGTAGGCATAGAGGGAACTTACTTCAACATAATAAAGGCCATATATGACAAACCCACAGCCAACATCGTTCTCAATTGTGGAAAACTGAAACCATTTCCAGTAAGATCAGGAACAAGACAAGGTTGCCCACTCTCACCACTATCATTCAACATAGTTTTGAAAGTTTTAGCCACAGCAATCAGAGAAGAAAAACAAATAAAAGGAATACAAATCGGAAAAGAAGAGGTAAAACTGTCACTGTCTGCAGTTGACACGATACTATACATAGAGAATCCTAAAGATGCCACCAGAAAACCACTAGAGCTAATCAATGAATTTGGTAAAGTAGCAGGATACAAAATTAATGCACAGAAATCTCTTGCATTCCTACGCACTAATGATGAAAAATCTGAAAGAGGAATTAAGGAAACACTCCCATTTACCATTGCAACTAAAAGAATAAAATACCTAGCAATAAACCTACCTAAGGAGACAAAAGACCTGTATGCAGAAAACTTTATGACACTGATGAAAGAAATTAAAGACGATACAAACAGGTGGAGAGATATATCAGTGTCTTGGATTGAAAGAATCAACACTGTGAAAATAACTATACTACCCAAAGCAATCTACAGATTCAATGCAATCCCTATCAAACCACCAATGGCATTTTACACAGAACTAGAACAAACAATTTCACAATTTGTGTGGAAACACAAAAGACCCCGAATAGCCAAAGCAATCTTGAGAAAGAAGAACAGAGCTGCAGGAATCAAGCTCCCTGACTTCACACTATACTACAAAGCTACAGTAATCAAGACAGTATGGTAGTGGCACAAAAACAGAAAGATAGATCAATGGAACAGGATAGAAAGCCCAGAGATAAACCCACGCACATATGGTCACCTTATCTTTGATAAAGGAGGCAGGAATATACAATTGGGAAAAGACACCCTCTTCAATAAGTGGTGCTGGGAAAACTGGACAGCTACATGTAAAAGAATGAAATTAGAACACTCCCTAACACGATACTCAAAAATAAATCTCAAAATGGATTAAAGACCTAAATGTAAGGCCAGACACTATAAAACTCTTAGAGGAAAACATAGGCAGAAGACTCTGTGACATAAATCACAGCAAGATCCTTTTTGACCCACCTCCTAGAGAAATGGAAATAAAAACAAAAATAAACAAATGGGACCTAATGAAAGTTAAAATCTTTCGCACAGCAAAGGAAACCATAAACAAGACCAAAAGACAACCCTCAAGATGGGAGAAAATATTTGCAAACGAAGCAAGTGACAAAGGATTAATCTCCAAAATATACAAGCAGCTCATGCAGCTCAATATCGAAAAAACAAACAACCCAATCCAAAAATGGGCAGAAGCCCTAAATTGACCTTTCTCCAAAGAAGATATACAGATTGTCAACAAACACATGAAAGGATGCTCAACATCACTAATCATTAGAGAAATGCAAATCAAACCTACAGCAAGGTATCACCACACACCAGTCAGAATGGCCATCATCAAAAAATCTACAGACGATAAATGCTGGAGAGAGTGTGGAGAAAAGGGAACCCTCTTGCCCTATTGGTGGGAATGTACATTGATACAGCCACTATGGAGGACAGTATGGAGGTTCCTTAAAACACTAAAAATAGAACTACCATATGACCCAGGAATCCCACTACTGGGCATATACCCAGAGAAAACCATAATTCAAAAAGAGTCATGTACCACAGTGTTCATTGCAACATTATTTACAGTAGCCAGGACATGGAAGCAACCTAAGTGTCCATCGACAGATGAATGGATAAAGAAGATGTGGCACATATATACAATGGAATATTACTCAGCCATAAAAAGAAACGAAATTGAGTTGTTTGTAGTGAGGTGGATGGACCTAGAGTCTGTCATACAGAGTGAAGTAAGTCAGAAAGAGAAAAACAAATACCGTATGCTAACACATATATATGGAATCTAAAAAAAGAAAAATGGTTCTGAAGAACCTAGGGGCAGGACAGGAATAAAGATGCAGACGTAGAGAATGGACTTGAGGACACGGGGAGGGGGAAGGGTAAGCTGGGACGAAGCCAGAGAGTGGCATGGACATATACACACTACCAAACGTAAGGTAGATAGCTAGTGGGAAGCAGCTGCATAGCACAGGGAGATCAGCTCAGTGCTTTGTGACCACCTAGAGGGGTGGGATAGGGAGGGTGGGAGGGAGACGCAAGAGGGTGGGGATATGGGGATATATGTATACATACAGCTGATTCACTGTTATACAGCAGCAACTAACACAACACTGCAAACCAATTATACTCCAATAAAGATGGTAAATAAATAAAGTCACAGTCTATGTTAGAAATATTGGTTTGTTTATAAATGGTGTGGTGGGTTAGAGAGAGCTGTGTTTCTTAGGTAGCTGCAAGCACATAACAGCTTAATAAATTTCAAAGTGAAATGAGTACATTTTTTAAATTAAAAATATCAAGGATAATTATGGCTTTTTGTGCTGACCTATGTGGGTTAGCAATAATTGATGTCTAAGGGAGACCAGAAGCCGTTAGTGGGTGAAGCGGGTGATACCCAGCCTCCCCTTTCCCAGCACTCCTTGTAGGAGAAGAAGCCATTCTCAATGGCCACAGAACAGGGTCCTGCTCCCGGAGCGTGAGATGTAAAGGTTAAATATGGGCTGGGCAGCTCACGACTGCAAGGTTGCTGACCCGTCGGTGGTAGAAACCACGCAGCTGGATTTTGACGCTTCGTCACCAGTAAATCCCAGTGAAGACCCTTTGTGTTAGTAACTTCTTTCCAGAATTTATTTGCTTTGTGTTTCCATTTTATAGCCTTGCTGATGCATTGTTTTCTATTTCCATGGGGTTCCAGTTAGTGTTTTTACCACATTTCCCTTCCAGTGCTTTCCCCGAATCTCCATCATCCAACAGAAGACAGAACAACAACATAACCTCGCAAGCTCAGTAATGAGGCTGCTCCGTTGTCCAAGAATACATATGGGCATTTTGGCTGGTAACTCCAGATGGCTGGTGTCGGAAGCTTCCACAGTAAATTATATTTCCCAGGCCTTTTCCTAGTCTATGGCTTGCTGCCTTCCCACTAACAGCCTCTAGCTGTAAAAACAAACTGTTGACCAAGTTTTCTCGATTAAATAGTCTACTGTATAAAATCGGCGCTCCCCACTCGATTTAAGTGTGAGTCATTAGTTGTTTAATCCCTACCAGAGGGATTAAATCAAATTACGTTTGGAAAATAAAGCACATTGTGAATGCTGAAGGGTTTTCCGGGGGCAGGGAGTCGTTAGCATTTGTGTTCGGGGCGTGTTTGATGTTCTCCATTTTCAAAACATTGCACTCAAGGACCAGGCAACATAAGAACGAGGAGGCTGACCTGCAATTCTAACTTGCGTTTTCTTTTCTTTTCTTTTTTTTGTTCTTTTGTATCCAAGTGAACTGCCTCATTCACCCCAGAACCTCCTGGCCAGCCTGAATTCTTCCCACAGCCATACCGTGATGCTCTCCTGGGTCCGACCCTTTGATGGAAACAGCCCTGTTCTCTACTACGTTGTGGAGCTGTCTGAAAACAGTAAGTCACGAAGCAACACTGTCGCCATGGACAATAATCGGATTTCTCCCTGTGCTCTTAACGTCCTTAACCTTTACTTCTGGCCCAGTCCCAGAACAGCTAGTGAAACGTTACGGTGCTTTACGGAGTTTCCAATGAAAACCACAGCTCGGGCTTTGGGAAAATTAAAGGGCGGCGTGGGAGCCTAGGCGGGCAGCGGACGGAGTGGCTGGAGGGCCTCCAGTGGGAGCCTGGGTTTGGGCCGAGGCCCCAGATGGCTGTGCCCGTGGGGCCGCCCTGAGCAAGGCTACCCAGTTCAGCATGGGACGAACTTGGAAATGCATGAACAGTGCCTCCACCTGGGGCTGGTCTGAGGGTCAGCAACAATGAGAGTTAACCTGTTTTGGTGGTTTGGGCGCAGACGTCATGCTAAGGGCTCAGTGGGCCGTCTCCTTCCTCACCTTCCTCGGCCTCTCAGCAGCGGTCACCACCATCCTTCACCAAACAGTCTCCTCCTTCATTGGACTCCCCTCCAGCCCCACTGGCCACCTCCCCTCCTCTCTACTGCTGGCCTCTCCTCTCCGCTCTCCCAGAACCTCTTCCTAGGACATCTCGTGCATCCCTGTGATTTCCAGTGGTGTCTTTTCCTCATCTTTGGCCTCCAGGACCACAGAGGGAACCCACATAAGCAGTTGGCATCTCTGACCTGGTTGTCTCACAGATGCCTTCAACTTAGGTTCTTCAAACTCTGTCTTTGGACATTTTAACCCTAGCTGTTCCCGCCTCATCACTGCAGCCATTCTAATCTCAGTGTGTGCCCCCTTGGTGACTCCTGTATCACTCAAGCCAGAAGCCCAGGAATAGTCCTGGGTTTCTTTTTCCCTCTCCCGACCCCACTCCCACCCCAATGCATCAGCAGCCCTGCCCGTCTGTGTTCTAGGACGTAGCAGGAACCTGCGCTCCTCTCTCTGTCTCTCCAGGGCACAGTTCCCTCTCACCAGGACAAGTGCCACAGCGTCTTCCAAACCGTTCTCACACAGGCCGAAACATCGACCTTCCTAAAATATAACTGGACTATATCCTCCCTCCCCCGTACGAATTCAGCAGGGCCTGGAGCAGAACCCACCCTGCCTCGGCCCCCGGGCAGCCTCCCAGGCCACTGCTTTTTGCTCTGTGCCACCCACCGTGTTTCACGAGGTCTCCCTAAGGGCCAGGCTCCCCCTGTCCCGGCCCCTTGCCTGGAGGCTCCACACACGAGCTCCGTTGAACCGCTTCCTGCCGAAGCTGGCTTCCTGCCTTTGTCATCCCACTGTTACTCCAGGCTCCTTCCTGGGGCCTCCCCCAGGACCATAGGTCACTGGGCTCTTGTGATGGTCAGCTTCCCTGGGCTGGCAGCCGGTCTCATCGTGACGTTATTATAAGTGGGTCTCTGTTTCAGGACAGCTGGGAGTGGTGGTGTCCCCCCAGCCAAAGCGGGCTGTCCTGCTGAGACCCCACAGGCACTGGGCACCGCCCACTCCCTCAGGCAGGACAGCCTACGTTTCTGCCACAGCTCTTCCCAAGCTCGCTCGCCCTGTACACTCTCCCACTGGCTGTTGACTGAACTCACGGGTTTCCCCTAATTACCTTTGGTTCTTCCACCTCCTCTCACGCGATGGATCCCCTTCTGATCATTGCATGCTCAGACCGCAGCAGGCCCTGTCAGTGACGTGCGAGTGCAAAGCCCTGGCCCAGGGTCGCAGGTGGTAATAGGCGAGGAGGGGACTCCGCCCAGCCGTCGGCCTCTGGAGCCTGTGCTCTTCCTGGTGGCCAGGCCACTGCAGAGAAGCCTTAGGGGGCAGACCCCTCCCTCTCGTGCTTTAGCGGCGACTGTGGTGAAAGTGGACCCAGGATAGCACTTGGGTGTCGGTCTCTGCGGGGATTAAGGGAAGCCGCTCTGTGGACCTGCCTTTATTTGAATTGGGCTCCCCCAACCCCTTCAGTATGCTACTTCCATGTCCTGCCTTTCTAAAGGTTCACCCTTGACTACAATGGCTCCAGTTCCAAGCACATCCTAGACTGAGGTGCCCGGGGCCCAGGCCCTCGCTCCCTCTCCGCGGTCCTCTGCGTTGCCTGATCTGGTCTCTTTCCTCAAGGAGAGGGTAGGGTGTGAATGGAAATCAGCCAACACCCATCTTAGTTTTAGTTCAACAGCTCTGATCAAAGAGGGGAGGGATTGGCAGTATTTATTGACGTAACTTTTCTGGGCGGCTAAGGTTTTCCCGAGGATGTCAGGGCCGCGTGGCCTGTAAGCAAAACGGGACCCGACAGGGATCTGCACGGAGAGAAGTGTCAGAAGCAGGCTCCCCATCAGGGCCCTGGCAGAGGCGACCCCCGCTGGTTGAGATCAGGACTGTGTTTTGCTCGTCTGTCTTTGTGCCCTTCAGAGGCGCTCACCAGATGAACTGGGTCCGTCCCTGGCAGAGTCCCCAGTGGTGGACTCAAGTTATAGTCGCAGACCGTCTGCCAAAAGGGAAGTGCTCTATGGCAGCCCGGTTACGTAAAATAAGGCATTGTTTCAAAACGCCACACCAACTGTTTTCTTAACAACTTGCATGATCGGCCGGTTCTCTGTCAGACATCCTGCCTAAGTAAGAAGCAGGTCTTACGTGCAGTCATTTATTCCATCCATCCATCCATCCGTCCGTCCATTCAGCACCAAGTCCTGATTGGGCATCTGCTCTGCACCAGGCACTCTGCTGGGTGCTGGGCCGCAGAGCTGAAATGGTCAGTCTCAACCCACCGACAGCAGAGACCTGGTCAGACACGTCAACACATCCTGCCACGTACGGCGCTCCCGCTGAGGTACGTCCCGAGTTCAGTAGGGGGACGGCGTGTGGAGGCCCCAGCTGGGAGGTGGACAGTGCCCTCAGAGGGGCAGGCATGCCAGGAGACCGGGGCCAGCAGACGACAAGGGGCAGCGTCAGCAAAGGTCCCAGAGCATAAGTCTCGAGGCGTTTAGAACCAGCCGGCTTTCAAGGGGACGCCAGTGTGGGGAACCAGGCCAGGATGCTGAGAAGGTGACCGAGGGCGTCGTTAGTCCCTCCTCAGCCTCTGGCTGTCCCACTGGACCCCCCTGGAGCTGGCTGATACCCAGATGCTTTTGCTTCAGAGGAAGAGTAGTGTAGAAGAATCCGGAGTACTCTCCACTATTGTTATGATCGCACCCAGTATGATTATTACACAGAGAATCTAAAGTGGGTAGCATGGGTGTCTCCGGGCCGATACTGATTTCAATTGTATAAAACACGTCTGCGGCCTTGCCTGAATCACTTTGCGCTGCTCTCAGTGGATGAGCCGCACTGATGAAGCAGCTGAACATGCTGGCTGGTTATGGTCAGAAAAAACAGCTTCGCTGCAAGGACACTGAAATGGAGATGGTTTTGGCCTACACTCAGCGGTGTGCAAGTGGACAGTCCTAAATAGCTCCACCCAACAGCCCACTCGTCCAGCGGCTCAGGGTACTCGCTGCCACCAGCGCCTCCTGGCAGGCTGAGTAGGACGCCGTTCTCCCGGAGACCCTTGATCCTGCAGGGACCAAACTGGAGGGCTTTAGTGGCGGAGGCAGGCGCTTTGTAACACCTGCCCCACAACACGCCAGCCGTTAAGAAAGGGCTTCTTTAGAGCTTTTATGGAGCAGAACTCCGGAGCTGTGCCGAGTGTCTGCACTGGACTGGAGCTGAAGCCCTGTATGGACAGTACGGGCCCCTGCAGGCATCCTGCAGTTCCTGTCTGTGGAGCCGGTAGTTCTCTGGGCCCAGGCGTCTCTGTGGGAGGCCAGGGGCTGGAGAGCGCAGCACTGTCCCAAGGCCTGGCCCGAGGTCCAAGCCTGCTGGGCTGAGAGCAGGGGTCAGTGCCCCAAGGGACTGCCTCGGGGCATCCCTGTGTTAAGAGAGAGCAGGGATTCTTGATGTCTCCATAGCAGGGACCCTGTAAACAGGCTGAAAACTCTGTTGCATAGCAAAAGGATTTGGCCCATTCTCTAAAATATTTGTTGAGTTTAATTAAGAATAATCTTTCTTTAAGATTACTATGATCACAAGGGGGAGATTGCCAGAAAAAACTTGTGATGGACTCTGAAGTGGACCCAAAAGCAGGTCACTGGGTGTCTCATCGAGCAGCCTTCAGGGTTCCCTGATGCTTTGGGGGCTGCACTTTTCACTGGTTTTGAGCTGTTTTTACAACTCTAGATGATAGAAAACTTGTAGTGCTGCAAATCATTCTTGTCCATAGAAATGCAAATGAATCGTGTCCTGGTTATAAGCGGTTACTGCAGTACTTAGTTACTGCTCTGTAGCTATTGGTCAGTTTTGCATCTATTTGTAAATTCATTTTAGCATTCCTCACTGTCGGTATGTGTGTGTGTGTGGTTCACATTCTCTTTTGATACATGGTAACATCTTACTGGTTCCCTCATTAATTAATGACAACTAAAATCTTTGACACATGCTCATTTTATATTTGGATGAGAACCGTGATTTTCCCTTTTTAAAAATGTATCCTTTAACACGAGTGCATTGGCATCCTATAGTGTTAGGAACGCACAGACTCATCTAAGGCAGCACGTGCCACAAGCTTCCGTGATACCTGACGTTCGGGGAAGGCCATCTCTGTATCTCAGACTAATTCCCAAACCGAGCCCTTCCCTGTTTTCATGAGTTTAACTAAGGCATTTTACTGCTAAAATAGAATAAGCTTGGTCTTTGACCACTTAGAAAAAGCAAGTCTTTTCCGCATTAATTTATTTAAATCTTAGCACGTGACTCCTGTTAAGTCATTGCAGGCAACAAGCATACTTACATGAAAATTTCAGAATATTCCATCTTGTTTAGTTCTCCTGTTAGTTTTTAACAGATATGAGTGTTCATAGCTTTATACATTATAATATTTAAATTTGATTAAAATATTAAAAATACCTTTGTAATTTGTTATTAAAGTTACATATGCTCATTAATAAAAAATTTAGAAATTACTTACAGCACAAAGAATACAAATAATCCCTACGATCCCACATGTGTGGAGAGCAACTCGCCCGCCGTGTGCTCGGTCCCTCTGCGGCCGCGTCCTCCAGGACTCGGCTCCATCACTGAATCCCTCGGCCCTCCGTCTTCAAGCTCCCCCTGTCTCCTGGCTCCTTCTGCCTCAGAGGTGAATCATCTCCACCCCCTCATGCCATCTGCTCCCCTCTGCCCAAGCCGTGGCATCATTTCCACAGCACAGACCCAGCGAGCACTTTTCGGTCCCCTCCTCCCCGACGTCTCTGCATCCCATGCTCTCTTCACCCCTCCACTTACAACTCTGCTCCCTGGGCTTGACTTCCATCTCCCTCCTCATTCTCACGTCTCAGTCTTTTGTCTCTTGGACCATTTTCTCTGACTCACCTGACTTCATTTCCAGTCCTGCCCTTACAGTGTTGGTGTCCCTTGGTTTTCCTCGCTCAGGACGCTGGTCTTCTCTCCCCACGTTTCCCCCAGTGATCCCTTCCCCGAGGGTCACCTCCCACCACGGGCTGCAGCTCCCCGTCATGTGCTTCCAGCCCAGACCTCAGATTCATGCAGACGTCCCCACCTAGACGTCCCCAGGTTCACCAAACGCAAACTGTCAAAGGAGACCTCATCACCCTCCAGGTTAGAAACAGAGACGTCATTCCTGTCCCCTCACCACTCCCCGCCCCCCTCAAAGGCGTCAGTACGTCCCTTTGGGTTGGTTTTACCTCGTAAGCGTCTTGTCTCATCCACTGCCCCTCCGCATTTCAGCAGCCCTGTCCCTGACTGGCTCTGGCCCGCCGTACAACCCCACCCATCTGGCCTCCCCTCTCCGCCCAGGAGTCCCCACGTTCTCTGCGTGTCTGCAGAGCGCACACCCCGCTTGGAGCGCTGCAGAGGCCCCCAGAGCAGGCGTCGCATCCGGGCTGGGCAGGGAGCCTCGGGTTCCCCCGAGTGTGCTTGTGCTTCTAGCAGCCCGGAGCCTTAGTCCCAGGCCACCTTCTAACCAGATCGCCAGCCCTAATTCCTCCTTGTGTAGAAACCCTTACTGCTTAGAGAGCAGATTCCAGGCTTATTAGCACATTAATAGCGCCGTTGATCACCTGACCCCCCCCTGCCTCTCCAGGTTTATCTCCAGCCACTCGTTGCTGTGCTTTTCAGCTGCAGCGTCAGGGCTCTGCTCGAAGCTCCCTGAGCGCCCCCAGCGGCGCCTTTGCTCAGCTCCCCAGTCCTGCCCTTCCGTCTTCCGCCGGCTCCTTCGTAGCACCTCCTCTGGGAACTGTCCTCTCCGGGAAGTGCTGTCCCCAGACTCCTGCCCCCACATGCAGGGCAGGCAAAGTAGGCCCTTAGAGCATCAGCACAGGCAGGATACCAAAACTAAGCAAAATGTCTGGAAGGAAACTCTTTCATAATTTTTCCTACTCGGAGTTTGCGAAGATATTTCCCCGTGTTTTCGCTGAGAAGATCTATGGCTCTGAGCCTTGAGCTCAGGGCTTGTAGTTACTTTACTTTCATTCTTTGATTTCTGGTCGTGCTGAACACATTTTTCCAAGTTGGCTGCTTTTCGTGCCTCCCCTGCTACGATCTGTCAGTTTCCTTTCCCCTATTTTTCTATCAAGGCCTTAGGGTTTTTCCTGTCATTTGTGACAAGAATGTTTTCAGTTTGTTTTTTTACCCTTAATTTTTGTGTCTTACTTTTTGACATATTATGTAGTAAATCTATTGATGTTTTCCTTTATGACTTCTTTCATCACTTTTATGTTTGGATATTTCAACACTATCAAGCATAACATATATATATATATATATATATATATATATATATATATTCTTTTTTTTTTTTTTTTTTTTTTGGTACACGGGCCTCTCACTGCCGTGGCCTCTCCCGTTGCGGAGCACAGGCTCCGTACGCGCAGGCTCAGCGGCCATGGCTCACAGGCCCAGCCGCTCCGCGGCATGTGGGATCTTCCCAGACCGGGGCACGAACCCGTGTCCCCTGCATCGGCAGGCGGACTCTTAACCACTGCGCCACCAGGGAAGCCCCATAACATATATTTTTATAAGTTTTCATGTTGTTTGTAAAGCTTTCAGGTTTAATACGTTTAACTCTTTAATTCATCTGGAATTTAGATGTAAGTAATCTGACATGTGACCTTTTATTTCTTCCAAATGACCCCACTGTTTTCAGCATGACTTATCAAATAATCCATTTATTTATGAAGTGCCTTTCTCCTATATTAAGGGGACCTGTTTATGTCAAAGTCTGTGGCGTTTGTTTGGACCCATTGATTCATCACCTGATTATCTGCCAGTTCTATAATATTTTGATGGCTTTAGTCCCCAAATACATTTTAATAACTGATAAGGCATTCCCCTCATCTTTTCAGAATTTTTGTCAGTTCTGGTCACCTGTTTCGTCTTCCAGAAAAAAATTGGAATTATTTTGTCAAATTTTGAAAATCATCACATTGACTTTTTAATCATGTTAAACCTATGGTCAGTTTTATGAGAACTGACTTCTTGGTGATTCTGTCTTCCCATCCAGAAAAATAATATGCTTCTCCGTTTCTTCAGCTATTTTCTTATATTGCTTAGTGAAGTTTGCAGGTTTATACCCATAGGTTCTATACTTTATTTGTTACAGTTGCCCTAAGATTTTGTCTTATTGCTACTGTAAATAGAATTTTCTTTCCATTTCATCTTCTAAAGAGTTATTCATTGTTGAAACAAAGGAAAGCTATTGATGTTTAGGTATTTGTTTATTATTATTATAAATATTTTTCAGTTGATCCTTTTAGTTTTCAAGGTAGACAATCATATCTTCTCCAAATAGTAAAACTGTTTTGTTTGCTTTTTTTTAATAATTTATGTTAATCCTCTTATTTATGTACTTTTTTTGGCTGCGTTGGGTCTTCGTTGCTGTGCGTGGGCTTTCTCTAGTTGCAGCAAGCGGGGGCTACTTTTCGTTGCAATCTGAGGGCGTCTCATTGTGGTGGCTTCTCTTGTTGCGGAGCACGGGCTCTAGGCGTGCGGGCTTCAGTAGTTGTGGCACGTGGGCTCAGTAGTTGTGGCTCACGGGCTCTAGAGCACAGGCTCAGTAGTTGTGGCACACAGGCTTTGTTGCCTCACGGCATGTGAGGGGACATCTTCCCAGACCAGGGCTCGAACCCGTGTCCCCTACATTGGCAGGCAGATTCTTAACCACTGCCCCACCAGGGAAGCCCTCCTTTTGCTTTTACATCTTACTGGGTCGGTCAAAATAATTTTAAAAAGTAAAGGTGATTGGCATAGTCGTTGTTCATCTGATCTCAGTGGGACGTCTACGAGGATTTTACTGTTGTGTATAATGTTGATATTCTTGTTGTTTATTGAGTTTTGACAGATATATCTACAGCACGTAGCTCATACCTTAAACAAGATACAACACACTTTCAACATTTCAGAAAGTTCCCTGTGTCCCTTTCCAGTCTTCCTCCTTCAAAGGCAAGCACTCTTCCGACTTCCATCTGAAACTCATATAAATGAACACGACACTGATTTGAAACAGCCGTTTCTCATCCTGTAATACGTTCCACCCATTCCTGGTTCTTAGGGTTTTAAAAATATATGTTTCTTCTTTCTAAGCAAGTTTGTTTTGTTTTGTTTTTTTAATTCCATTTAGCAATACCCTACAATTTATTCAGGAGAATTCACTATATGAATACCCTGTAGGCTCGCAGCTCTGCCGTGAACTCCCAAGGTCCTGCCTCTGGACAGGTTTCCGGGCTGACTCTGAGGGCTTGGTCATCATTATGAGGTTCCTGAGCCTCAGACTTGAAATCAGTGTATTTTTCCTTAACTTGGAAAGAAACACTGTCTTCCGTAAGTTAATACCTTTCTTCGTCTTTTCCAAAGGTGTGCGAGAACTGTCAGGTTGGAAGGACGTTTCTACGTCCCATGCACCTTCGCCGCCTCTGACGCGTGGAGAAGTCCACACAGCAGGCAGCTGCTGTCAGGAGGCTGCTGGTTCTCCCGGGCGGCTTAGCGGCTTCCTTCTGAAACCCCACATCCAGAGTGTTGCTTTGTTCCCTTAGTCAACAGGGAACCCAAAGCTAGACCGAGTGCTTAGCGGAGCTCCCTAAGTCCCCCGGGTGTTAGAACATCTCTCTGGCTTCTTCTGCTTAGTGATTTTGGATTTGTTTATCTTTAATTTTCATTTCATCATCCAGTTTCATGCATATCTCACTTTAGCAGGTCTCTAACAGCAGGAGATCTCTCTTTCTGTCTCTCCACACACACACATACACACTCACGCAGGACAGAATGATGCCAGACTGAGGGGCGAGCCGCAGAGGGCCGTGCAGCGCCGCTGAGCGGCACGGCGTGGACGCAGAGCCTGGCAGCTTGCCCCGCGGAGCTGGGCCGGCGGTGCTGTGCGGGCAGCTCTCGTCCCGGCGGCAGAGGGCAGGGGCCCAGGGCCCGGCGCAGGAAGGGCCCTTATTCTGAACTGGTGAGTGAATTTCCGGGAAGAGGGGGCCGAGGATGGCCAGGAAGCCGGGCGCGGGAACGGGAAGCACCCCGCGAGGTCGTGGTCCGGGCGCTTGCTGAGTCTGAGATGGTGTTTGGGGGTTCAGGTAGCGACGGCCCAGGGCAGTTTGTCTTTCCTGGAGCGTGGAACGTTCTGGCGCCGATACCTTTCTCGAGCAGGGCTTCTTGTGTCACCTGCTGGCCCAAGACTGGCTTTTGGAGAAGGTTCTGGGAGGCCCCGACGCCTGCGCCCCCGGGCGTCCTCGGGGAGGTGAAGAGACCCCGTGTGGCTCTGCTGGCTCTCCTGCCGCCTGCCCGCCAGCCCCTCCCCGCGAGCATGGGACACCCTCTCCTGCCTCGCTGTTAGCTGCTCCAGAGCTGACGCTGGGCTTTGCGCGGCTCTGCTTGCCGGAGTGGCAAAGAGACTGTTCTTTACCCTTCAAATCGTTTTCATCCGTCTGTGACACACGTCTCACACGGGTACTTGCTAAAAGCCTCGGAGTGTGAGGAAGTGGTTTCGGCCTTCGCTCACTTTTCTGTGGGTTTTTTCACGTTGAACCTCACATTAAAAGCACTTGCTCCCATTTTAAAATCCATCCAGGAGGACAGCACGCGTCACAGTCGTTCCCTGTCGCGTTGCTGTGTCGTAGGCCCAGAGAGGGGCTGAGGAGGGGGGGTTGGGGTCCTGTCCCCTTGGCCCCCTGCCCTTGGGCAAGATGAGGAGGTGGGCAGGGCAGCCGAGGGGCCGCACAGCCCCTGCGGGTCCTTGCCTTCCCAAGCCCGGCCCCCAGACGGACGCGGCTTCCCGTGCAGGGACACCCGGTGCAGAGCAGAGTGGCCCCTGCCGCGTGTCTTCCCCGAGGCCGGCTCAGCTGCTTCCACCGGGTCGCCGGCCAGCCGAGGTCGGACCTGTCCCCAGCCCACCGTGTGGGGCTCCCTGCGACCAAGACTTGTCTCCTGCCCCAGGCTGAGTTGCCCTCCGCTTCTGCATTTGTCCAGTGCCCATGTCCAACCTCTCTGGCCAGTGTCTCCTCTGATGCAAACGGCTTCTCCAGTTCAGGGACCACACTCTTCCCAGGACTGTGTCGCCCCATGAACCCACGCCTGGGGCACATTTGGTGTCTTACCAACAGCTCAGGAGGCCCAGTCCCTTAGATGTGAACAGCCGAAGGTCTCAAAGCCTGTTCTTGGCATCGCTCTGGCCGTAGTCCTTAGCAGAGAAGTTCATTTAGTTCCTTAAATGCTCAACTCTTTTGTTCTTAACTCTTAAGGCAAAACTTGGTACATTGTAAGTCTAACCCCACAGACTTTTATTGCTCCTCTAAAGACAGATACGGCAGAGACAGCCTTCCCCAAGTGAAAGATGTGCAACTCTTTTAGCCTGTGCTCTTTGGGCTTTTGTCTTAGGCAGAAAGTACCCGTCCACCTCTGCTCTTTCTCCTGGTCCAGTGACGATGTCTGACTAGTCTGAGTCTCTCACCCCATCCATCCTTAGGGGAGTGGCCCGGCCCTCCTGTGACCTCAGACTTATCCCCCATGGTTCCATGAGTAGCTCTGGGTCACAACATCCTTTCAAAATTGTGCTTCGATTCGCTCGTTTTAGGTATGTTTAATGCCTCGACAGAATCGTGGAAGACCTCGTGGCCTTCTCTCAAGATTACGGTCTGTTCTAAAAATGTTATTTCTGCCAGCTCAGGCTTGAAATTCTAAAGTGTCACTACAAATTATATGCCTTTCATTCTTTTACTAATTTTTTGTCCAGAATCCTGCAGAAGGATCTCACTTAACCTCGCAGAGCTTGCTATTATCTGGGCTGTGAATAAACAAGAGAGGCTGCTCCGTAGCCCTGGGGTGCTTGCCCCTGAGTTTTCCCGTCCGCCCGGAGCAGATGAGCGGCTTGGAGTGGGGATCCATTCCACAGCACCCCCACCCCCGAGAGGCCTCACTCTGTGGAGGGTGAGATTATTTGTGTGTCTGGGCTTTGACACTGTGCCTCTGTCGACACGGTGACCATGATCTGAGGGTGCTGTAATATAGACAAGCGAATGTGAGTCATCCTGCCAAACTCACGTCAGTAACTCATTCAGCCGAACACTGATGTATAGGTCAGAGTCTCTGAGAAACTTGAAAAGAATTACACAAAGCACTTGAAAAATCATGAGAATGGCTTAGGATGTGCAGTTCTACAGGATAGACCCAGGGTTTATAGCTTATGTAATTTTGGAGCTTTGGTTAAGAAAAACCATTCAAAGCTGCAAGTACCCCTGCTGGGACCTTGGGCAGGGCCAGCACAGATGGGGGCCAAACTCAAGTCTCACTGGAGGGGGCACAGGGTCCACCGTGAGGGCACTGGGTGACCGCTATTTGCAGCGCGTGGAGGGCCCGGCCCCTTGTTTTCACTCCACCCAAAGGCAGCAGGTCCTCAAACACGAGAGGTTCCCGTGAGCCACGTCTGGGACAGCCCGCCCTCCAGAGCTCTGACCCCAGAAGAATCCCAGTGGCTTAAATCCGGGCTTTCCGCACGCAGCGGTGAGCCCCGTGCCTGCTGGTGTCCTCATACACCAGCCCCGACCTCTCCTCGCGCAGGACACCCGGGTCTCCAGTGCAGGCCCCGCACCTGCCCCTCTCCCCCTGGCCCTGTCGACCCATTAACTGACTGGCCTTGTCCCCCCTCGGTAAACGTTTTATTTAGAACACGTTTTGGTTTACGGGATAATTGTGGAGATAGAGGGCTCCCTGGACCCCATGCTCAGTTGCCCCCCTTATTAACATCTTGCCTTTGTGGGGGACATTTGTCACAATCAGTGAACTAATATTGGCATATGGTTATTACCTGAAGGCCATGCTTTACTCGGGTTTCCTCAGCATTTTGCAGATGCCTTTTTCTGTCCCAGGATCCCATCCAGCACCACGTCACACTGAGGGCCCGCGTCTCCTTGGGCTGCTCTTGGCCGGGCAGTTTCTCAGACTTACCCGGGTTTTGATGATGGTGGCAGCTCGAGAAGGCAGGTCAGGCGTCTTGCAGGATGCCACTCCACTGGGGTTTGTCAGAGTGTCCTCTCGTGGTTGGACTGGAGTTGGGGCTCTGGGGGAGGAGCCCACGGAGGCAAAGCGCCCTCTCCTCACGCCCCCCCCCCCCACCTCGTGGTTGGACTGGAGTTGGGGCTCTGGGGGAGGAGCCCACGGAGGCAAAGCGCCCTCTCCTCACGCCCCCCCCCCCACCTCGTGGTTGGACTGGAGTTGGGGCTCTGGGGGAGGAGCCCACGGAGGCAAAGCGCCCTCTCCTCACGCCCCCCCCCCCACCTCGTGGTTGGACTGGAGTTGGGGCTCTGGCGGAGGAGCCCACGGAGGCAAAGCGCCTCTCCTCACGCCCCGCCCCCACCTCGTGGTTGGACTGGAGTTGGGGCTCTGGGGGAGGAGCCCACGGAGGCAAAGCGCCCTCTCCTCACGCCCCCCCCCCCCCCCAGGCGCCTGTTCTCAGCTGACTGCTGTTCATGTGGGTCAGGCTTTGGAAACGTCGGGGGCTGTGACGGAGTTTGTGCTACGGTCGCCTTCTCTGTGGCCCCTGTCCTGAGTGGGCACTGTCGGCCTCAGAAGCCCAGAGCACTTGCATTCAGCGTCTACACAGCCAGCCCGGGGCGGGAAAGGAGAGTGTCTGATCAGCGTGACCGTGCTGGACCCTCGAAGGCGACGGTCCAAGAGAATAGCTCCTCTTCTGAATCATCTCTGTGACCGAGCCCTCGGCTTCCTTGCTTTAATGCTAAGCAGCTACAAGAAGTCAAAAGAACAACATCGGGCTTATCCGGGAGTCTCCACGAGGTGGAAAGATCAGGCCATAGTCCATGCCTCCGTTTCTCGGGTGTGAATGGGGAAGCTTGTACCTGCCGCAGGTAACTGTGGAGGTTGGATGCGCCCCGATGAAGGCATCGCCAGTGCCTGGGGCACAGCAGGTGCTTCCCCAGAACAGGGAGGAATCCAGTTCCTACAGTGGGTCACGCACTCTTCTAGGTACTGAGGATCCAACAGTGAATTAAATGCATTCGAATGGAGTTTATCTCATGGGTAGCCATTACTATTATAATACTTACGATATTTATATTTCAGGAGACACAGTATGTAGACAGTTGTAGCCAAATCAGCAGTGGAATTACAATTAAAAAAATAAATTTGCATCTTAATTTTCCACTTAACTCACGCTGTAACCTGGGGGAAGTTATTTTAATGAAAGAATGTTCATTCTCATCCACGTAAAACAATACAAGGTACAGCGTCAGTGAAATCATATATTTTCAGCTATCAAATGTACAATTTAAGCAGTTACAATGCTCACTGCTGGCAATGTAGTGACAAGAGTCACTTTCTAAAAACTTTTTGTTAGGAAAAGTACTAAATATGCACAAAGGTGCAGAGTTTTCTTGTATTTGGTTTCCAAAACCATTAATATTTTGCCACAGTTGTTTCATCAGTTCCCCACCTTTTTTGCTAAAGTATTTTAAAAGAAATCCCAGAGATTTTGTCATTTCATCCTTAAGTGATTCAGTAAATAGCTCGAAAGAGGACATTGTATACCTATGACAAAATTAATGGAATCTTTAATATCATCTTATACTCAGTCCACATATAAGCGTCCCTCATCGTTTTTCTAAAAACGTCTTTTCACAGTTGATTTGCTTGAATCAGGATCCAGACAAGGTCCATCTGTTGTGTTGGTGGTTTTGTCTCTTCCGTCTCCTAACCGACTCGCCCTGCTTTGAGCCCCGCCTGCCTTCCTACCCGCTCTCGCCTGGGGTACAGCCCAGGGCGCTTGCCTGCTGAATGTCCCAAGTCCGGGATTTGGCTCTCCGCTTCCTCCTGGTGTCACTTAACTGGTTCCTGCATCTTCTTCATTGCCCAGACACATTCAGCTTTTGGTTTTCTGTGCTTTCTTGGGGTGTGTGTGAGTGTCAGCACTGCCCGGGTGCTTCTGGGTACCCCGTACCTCGTCTCGCAGGGCAACGCTGGAGGCCCGGCTGCTCTGTTCTCAGTGATGTTGGACCATCCAGGAGCCTAGGCGGTGACAGCCCGTAAGGCTTGGGAGGAGTTATTTAAACCTCCTGAGTCTTGATTTCTCCATCTGTTAAGAGGAGAGATAATACCTCCTTCCCAGGAGGACTCCTGTGGTTACAGATGTGAAAGTACTTCCAGACTTCAAACAGCTGCACAAATGTTAGGTATTAATAATAATAGTGGTTCTTTTGGCAATTAAGAAAATTTTCTTTGAAAAGTATTCTTGGGCTTCCCTGGTGGCGCAGTGGTTGAGAGTCCGCCTGCTGATGCAGGGGACATGGGTTCGTGCCCCGGTCCGGGAGGATCCCACATGCCGCGGAGCGGCTGGGCCCGTGAGCCATGGCCGCTGGGCCTGCGCGTCCGGAGCCTGTGCTCCGCAACGGGAGAGGCCACAACAGTGAGAGGTCCGCGTACCGCAAAAAAAAAAAAAAAGTATTCTCCTTCCTCAAGTACCTTTAATTGAGAAAATGGTGATGCTCTTTTTTTTTTTTTTTAAATCAATAAAGCTTCCAGTACATTTGGGAAGATGGAAAGCCACCAGCTTTTTAACCAACAGACAGAGTGGAGGAGTGATTAACGCCTCGTGGTTTCTGGGTGCCTGAAGCCAAGAGAAAGATTAGTTATGCCTGTCTGTGGAGCAGAGGTTTGTTTAATAGCCTGGCCGGGGAAGACTGAAATCCCTTAGTCTTCTAGATTAGAGGAGCAAGGGGCATCCCCGAAGGGGTGCAGAAAAGCTATTGAAACTTTTATGGGATGGGTTCCTTTATCAAAAGATTCTTCTGCATTCCAGCCCTGAGACAAGCATCTTGTAATACTCTTTTGTGAGGGCTGGAAGAAGAATCTCTTAAAGGGATTTTGCCTGTTGACTGTCAGGAGCAGACTCGCTCTTTAAATTTTAACACTTCTCAGCAAGTCTGCAATTCCAAAGTCTGTTAGTGAGCAAATCCTTCCTAGACCACTTTTTTTTTTTTTAAATTTGGTACAAATCAGAGTGCCCATGACATGATTGGGTTCATTTATTTTAGTTTTCAGTTTAATCTCTCTTCCTGCCAGATCTTTTATCTTCTAGTAGAAGAGGAAAAAGAATAAGTAAAAATTCCTATCGATACAACCAGAGAACTGAGCAGAGCCCCAGGGTCTAGAGCAGATTAATAGGCCCCGTCGTCGAATCGAACTGGGCAGCAGCTCCTACTACTCGGGCTACACTTTCAGGAGCTGTTTACACTCTGCGTGAACAAATGGCTGAGAGTCAGGGAATCGCGTGGGGCTGAGTTTTGGCGGGAGGGAGGGAGGGCGCTTGGGGCGGGAAGGGGGCGTCCGGGGCGCTTCTCTGCCCCTTCCCTGTGCGATTAATCGTTTCAGTCCACGGGCTCGACCACCGTCCTCCTGACTTTGCCTCTTTCTGAAATTGCCGCGGTTCACTCTGTACCTGACTGAGCGGGTGAGCGGCGTGTGCTTACAGACCCTGTAATCTGCAGGAAGAGGGGATGGAAGACGTGTTTCCTTCAGCGCGTGTGGCAGGGCCCCCGCAGGAGCCGGCAGCACTCGCGACTCAGAATAATCAAGGCGGGAGTTTAGGAGGGGAAGTGGCAGAGCCGGGATCACCCGTGGTCACCGTGGGTGAGGCGAGCCGCAGAGCCGGGGAGAGAGATTGTGCAGGGCTGCGCCGTGAGAAGAGCAGGGGCCTTTGGGTGAAGCATGCAGGCAGTCTGGGGCAACCTCCAGTGAGTAGGGAAGAGCCCTCCCTGCCAGGCAGGCCCTCCAGGGCACAGGCAGGGTGGGCAGGGTGGAGAGGGGGCCTGCAGTGAAAACAGGAGCGCCCGGCAGAGTCTCTGCCGGAGCCGGGCCTACACCAGACGCATCGGCGCCCTTCCCTTGTTTCACACTCATCGGTCTCAGGAGTCGTGTGTTATCCCTCTCGTGTTATGTGCAGTTCCCACCATTTAAACTCTTTAATTGTGGTAAACATACACATAGCATGAGATCTTCCATCTCAGCCACTTCGGCGTGTCCAGTTCGGTAGTGTTAAGTACAATCACCCCGTCGTGCAGCCTTTGCCACCATCATTTCCAGAAGTCTTTTCATCTCGCAAAACTGAAACTCTGTCCCCATCAAACACTAACTCCCGTCCCCCCTCCCCCAGCCCCCGGTGTACTCCAGGTGTCTCATTTACGTGGAATTATACTACATTATCTGTCCTTCGAGGACTGGCTTACTCCACTCGCGTCATGTCCTCGAGGTTCATCCACGTTGGAGCATGTGTCGGAATTTCTGTTCGTTTCAAGGCTGCACAATAGGTCGTTGTATGGATGGACCATATTCTGGTTGTCCATTCACCTGTCGATGGACACTTGGGTTGCATCGCCTTTTGGCTGTTATGAATAATGCTGTCATGTTCATAATGCTTAGCACCACTTCCAAGAAATAAGAGAGACAGCTTGATTTCCTACAGGTCAGTCCCCAGCACCCACCTTTCACTTCACTGATAACTTGAGAATGTAGTTCAGGGTCATAGCAATTCTGAGCGGAACTGACACGGGGCACTTGTTCATCCCAGGGCATCACTGCACGAAACGATTGGGCCAAAAAGCCTGTTTAAACTCTATAGAGAAAGTCCCACTAAAGTGTAGGAGCCGACAGAACCTTCTGAAGCCTTGCAGGCAAGAGCGCGCTTGGCTGACAGAGTCCCTCTTCCACGCCTGCCGGAAAGCTGGGAGCACAGATATTCTAAACTCGCTGTGAATTTCATTCCATGTCTCTCCAGCCAGAGCCGCTCAGGGGTGTGGCAGTAAAATGAGCTGCCACGCAGATGGGTTGCAGAATGCACAGCCCATCTGTCTTTATCATGCTCATTTCCTCTTTTATTAAAATGTTAATGACTATAGGTTTTATTTATCATTTGGTGACATGTGCAGCATCCTTTTCTGGGAGACACATCTGCAGTCTGCCATGTGAGCTGACAGAGAACTTCTTCCCGTCACATATTGAACACAGGCATGAGGAATACTGGGTTCCATTTAAACTGCCGTCTGCAGGTTGAACCCAAAAATCCCTTTACTTGTTGACAACAGCATGGGGTTAATAGGCACACTGGACTCTGCGTGGGAAACCCAAGTTCAAAGCCAGGCCCGCTGGTTACTCACCACGGGACCGTGAGCCTCGGTTTGCCCATCTGTTCAGTGGAGCCAACCACTCCACCTGCCTTGGTAAGCAAATGAGCTAATCTGTGGGAACGCACTTTGCATTCACTTACTGTCATTCAGACATGTGCTTGTAGAGGCTTGACCTTGTTTTGCTCCTTCTTTCAGACTCTCCGTGGAAAGTGCATCTGTCACACGTGGGCCCCGAGATGACAGGCGTCACCGTGCGTGGCCTGACCCCGGCTCGTACCTATCAATTCAGGGTGTGCGCCGTGAACCAAGTGGGCAAGGGCCAGTACAGCGCAGAGACGAGCAGGTGTGTGACACGCACCCTTGGAGAGGCACAGGGAGCCCAGGACGCATCGGGTTAGGCCATCAGCCACCACCGCTTAGTCACACTGGGGGAAGCAGAGAGGAGGCACAGTGGCTCGCCAGGCTCGCCAGGGGGGCCTTACCTGCCGAGGGGAGTTTCTTAGCTTCTGCGGTGCTCTGGCTGTGCCGACATAAACCATTCCCAACCGCACAGCCCTCGGTTTACGTGAGATTAAGAGCTTGCGGTGTTTCCACGCCCTTTGTGTACCTGACTGCCAGCAAGGCGGGAGCTGGTGCCACCGTCTTGACAGGTAAACACTGAGCAGGTGTCGGCAGGAAGCCAAGCGAGCTCTGGCGTTTCCCTGGTGGTCCTGATGCTGTCCCCCGCACCAGCCCCACCTCCCCAGGCCAGGCGGCTGCTTTCAAGCCTGTTCAGATGTGACGTGGGGAACGGGCTTCGTCCTGTTTCAGTGTGCCCTCCCCAGCGCACCTGAGCTCTCAGTGGGCTTGTGCTATAGAAGAGTTGAGAGATCTAAATGACTCTTTTCAAAATGTGGGAGTTTGATATGAGAAATATTGAAAGAGCCGAAGGAAACAATCGGGAAGGAGCCTCGGACTACGGCCTGTGAGCTGCCGCACTCACGCCTGTGATCCTTTGAGGAGCGGAGGTACCACGGGCCGTTCAAGCAGCAGCAGGTCGCCTCCCGCGCCTTTCTTGTTGCTTGCTGAACTGATTTTCTGTTACGTTGGTTTTTTGTAACTGTTTCGTGCACGTCCTTTCAGTTTGATCAGCTGTGCGTTTTGCTGTATTCATTGCTCGATGTGAGTAACTAGTTAGGCTCAAGATTCAGCAAGGCAGAGAATGCGAGCGAGGACCCTTCGCCTCCGGGGCTGACCTCTCTTCCCCTCCCGGACTTCTTTTTCTTAGGTTGATGCTCCCTGAAGAGCCACCCAGCGCTCCCCCGAAAAATATAGTGGCCAGTGGGCGCACCAATCAGTCCATCATGGTCCAGTGGCAGCCGCCCCCGGAAACAGAGCACAACGGGGTGCTGCGTGGGTACATCCTCAGGCAAGTAGCCAGCGGTCGGCCATTTTTAGACCGTCCTTATAGAGACTCAAGGGTCTGTTTTGCTCAGGTCGCAAACTCAAATGTCTGTAGGAGCCCAACAGTAATCGAGAGACTCAGGCCAGCAGCGAGACTCTAGGGACTGGTGGAGACGGCGGCAGACCAATGAGAACAGGCGCCCGTGGGCAGCCTCACCGGACAGTCTCTGCAGTCAGCCGTGACGCGCACATGCAAGAAAACGCTATCAGGGGTTGCATTTTGGCAGAAGGATGGAGGGGAGATATTATGGGTTGGGAGCAAGGTGTGCTTATTCACTGTAAATGCTTTCACTCTTAAGTTTTTACCAGGGGCGTGCATTATTAAGTATAATAATTTTTAATTAGTAATAATGCGGTTGATTTAATTATAAGCCAGTTTTTGCCATGCTAGTGCGTTGTTCAGAACTGCCAGGTTTTCCACTGTTACAAAGCAATTTTTAAATCCAGCTTTTTACACACATTCTCACCGTTTTTAAAAATTGGGAATGAAATCAATGTATTTTGAAACACAGGGCAGGCCAGACCCTCACAGCTGCAGAACAGATGTGGCCCAAGAGTGGCCGGTTTGCTGTCTCTGCCCCCGTGGGGAGGGGCGTCAGGCTTCTGAGCACACTGAGTGAACTGTACCAGCACCGACTGGGTTGACAGAAGGCACCTGCTTTGCCAAAACCACTGCTAATTTTAAGATTGCAGCGAAAGTGATCATTTGAGAGGTTTGTTGACACAAGTAAAAAGAAAACAGTAAAGCAGTATTAAAAGGATAACTATTAAACCTCTTCTAATGGACCGTGCAGCTGTGGCCGTATCTGTTACCAGCCTTATGGGGCAGGGGCCATGGGTGTCCGTCATTACCGTCCTCCAGATGCCCAGCCCATGCCCTTTCTAAAAGTGTGATCAGAAAATACCGGGTTAACAAAGGTCTTAAGTGGAGAAATATAGTCTCTTAGATCAATGTAAGAAATTATGAGAGTTGCTTCTTTAACTCCGTATCTTTGCGTATGGGAGAGAGCTCATTGCTATGTATTTACATAATCACCCACTCATGGTTTCATACGTGTTTATCTTTATGCCTGTAATATTTACCCGTCCCAACCATTTCACCGCTATTTTGGAGTTTTTCCTCGAGCGTATGAAGTATCCTCTGAACACAAGCCAGATCATTATCTGCCTGAAGAGGTTCAAGTGCGGCCCTCCCCAGGGGTGCACGAGGGCTGGAGGACTGATAGCACTCAGGGCCCCCTCGGTCTCCGCGCCCCTGGCCGTCCTTCCCCGTTTCAAAGGGGACACCGCGGATCTGTCCCCTGCGGGCAGGGGGCGCCTGTGGACTCTGGTTCTGTGGGTGCTTCCAGACAATCCCGTTTCCCTGGGGAAAGCAGCCCGGTGCTTCCCCCTGCTTGAGGCTGGGGTTTTCTGTCACGTTCCTGCCCCTCACTGCTCACCCCAGCTGTCGCCCTTGTTCCGTGCTTATCAACTAATGAAAATAATTGGCCTCCCCTCCCAGACCAGCCCTTCCTTCCCGTGCTTGTCATCCAGGCCGCCTCTGTCTTTTTTTGAGCACATGGAGGGAGAAGTTTCCTTGCGCTCCAGCTGCCAAGTAAGGACTTTAAAAGTCAGCCCACAGAACCAGAACCCGGGGCATGGAGTTTAATAATGAAATCTCTCTGATGTTACAAGGCCCCATCGGGGACTGCACGTTTTTCTATTTTGCGGGATTACGACTGTTAAAAGGATTTTCTGTGATGGTATCCGTCGAGTCGAGCACTGGAAAAGAGGGCATCTGTGTTTGCAGGGGCTTGAATCAAGAAAGCCCCAAGATGAGGGTACGCTACCCAAGGCCTGTGAATATCCAAGTTTTCAGAAATTGAAGACCCGTGCCAAAATGAATTTGCTTGGAAACATTTCCGAATAATCCTCCCATCTGCAGATGAGCTCTGTTTGCAAGTGTGGACCCTCTGGGGCACAAGTCTCCGTGTCAGATAAACAGCACAGCCCACGGAAGAACAAAATGGAAACAAATAACTGTTGTCGCCCTGGCCATAAGAATTAGTTAGAGTGTGTTCACAGCAATAAAATATTTATAATAATGGGCAGGGTGTTGCTTTGAGAGGAGCATAGGGGTTACGTCCTTTAAAAACATTCTCCTGTTTATTTCTGTGTGAAAAATCATCTCGTTCTCTCTGAGATGGTCTCCTGGGCAACGTATCCGGCCAGTCAGAGGACGATGCCCTGCACTTCTGTTATTAATTATGACCTTCCCAGACATCCCATGAATGTTACAAAAGCACCCTGAGCCGCCGGTCAGAGTGGACCAAGCTGCCTGCCTCGAAGGGAGAGCTGCCGTCTCCAAGACGTGGAGTCTGCAGCGCGTCACACACAACCTCACACAGAGGGGCCTGGGAGAAGGTGTGCAGCACGCTTGGTTTCTCATAGCTCAGCGTTCTCTCTTAGGATGCTTCCTACAAGAGCAGTGTTTCCAAAGGAGAAATGTGTAGGGGGTGCTTTACACTGTCACACCTCCTGTGCACCCACTGTTTCATTTTATTCTTACAACAAGCCTGTGAGATGCCATCATTATTATGTCCGTTTAGGGAGGAGGGAAGAAAGGCTCAGGGACGTTAAGAATTTGCTTGAGGCCACCCAGCTCCTAAGGCTTCTTCCCAGCCTAAGTCTTCTGAGCTGATTGCTTTGCTTTTCCCTGGAATGTGTATCAGATAGTGGAGTGAGCTCTTCGGTAGCCGTGCCCGGCTTGTGCCACATTGGTTACCCATGATCCTGGGCACCAGTCACGAGCCAATATTTACCTGTTTCAAAATGGCTGTCTAATTGTCTCAGTGCCATTTATTTTAAAAGTTTACGTTTCGTAGATGGGAAGTATCTGGTACGCGGGTTATTCCACACCAGGCCTTCCTCCTGTTGTCCCCTGCCTGGAAGACAGACCATCCCGTTATACGGATGAACTTAACGTGCTGTGAATGGCGCCTACACTTGGTGCAGGTAGTTCAGAAAAGGAGTGTCAGCTGAGTAGGACCGGAAGTTGATGGGCTATGAAGCACAAATGGGGTTTGATACCCTAACTTCCCTTTTGGCTTGTCGCAGAGCGCCACTGACCGTCGCCAGGGCCCTGCAGGGCCCGCATCCTGCTGCTCCTTTCAGGCGGGAGTCGGGGAGGCCTTGGGCCTTTGTGCTTTTCACAGCTGGCCTGCTCTCCAGCATTTCTGCCTCCTCTCCACAGTCCTCACCGCGTACAAGTGGCCTGTAGCGGGAAGGGACAAAAGACTAGTCTCAGAAAATCCTGATTTTCATGGACTGCCTTTTCAGCCATTGTTCCCTTTGGAGGGCTGTTTTCCATTCCAGGCCTGAACTCCGGGGCTCCTCCTGCTGGTCCGCCTGCGTCCAGACGCTCCGCCCCTGGTGACAGCGCAGATGACTGAGCGGGACTCCGCAGGCTTGCTCAGTGTCCGGGAGGGGCCTGGAGACCCCGGCCCTCTGCGGAGAGTGGACGGTCTCCTGCTGCCACTCTGGGCTCGTGCTCTCTTCCCTCCCCCACTGAGCATCAGAGCCACGTCTTCCTGAGGCAAGAACCAGCTCTTGGATAGAAATTCGTGCTTTTGGAAGCTGCCCAATGACTGAGGAAGTTACGCCCACTGCACATGCCCCTCGGTTTACCCAGGGCAACTGATTCACTTCTACACATGCAGTCGTGGAAAACACTCGCTACTCAAAACAACACTACAGCAGCCCTTTCATTGTACAAATAGCAATGTCCTAGCTAATACGTTTTCTGTGTCCAGAGCCGTGTATATGTCGCTGTTTTAAATAAATACAACTTTAAATCTCTGCCGTTAGTCCACTGAAGAGCATACACACCACGATCTTACAGGTCCCCTAAAAAGCCATTTGTCACACTTAGCGCCAGCCTAGTATTTTAGGAGGGTGAATGCCTTTGGAAAGCACTCATTCTGACTCCAGGACTTGGTGAGCAAACCCAGCGGGGAGCTCAGCCCAGGGACACCGAGAGACCGCGCACTGCTCTCTTCCTTCCCTCCCTCATCGCAGTCACAGGAGGAAGGGCTCGCTCAGACGGATTTATAGCCACACCCGCTAGAAATCATGTCTGGAATTTTGGGCCTTAAGTCACTGTACTCCCTGGACAACTGGCACTTAAAAAGCAGCCATCTTCCCTGAACCCTAACATAGTTGGAATGTCAGTTCTGTTGGCCCAGAGCTTATCATCACTGTGAGATTAGGTTATACCTTTTTTAGCGGTTGAAGTAGAAGCAGTGTCGTCTGACGCTGACCTCTGGCTTTACTCTTGTTTTTACTTCCGCTTTCCTCTGACCGTGTGGAGTGACTTCAGGTAAAGCCAGTTCCTTGCTCAAGTATCTCCCCTGGGTCCGCCGCAGGTACCGCCTGGCTGGCCTGCCCGGAGAGTACCAGCAGAGGAACATCAGCAGCCCCGAGGTCAGCTACTGCCTGGTGACGGAGCTCATCGTCTGGACGCAGTATGAGATACAGGTGGCCGCCTACAATGGAGCTGGCCTGGGCGTCTTCAGCAGGGCGGTGACCGAGTACACCTTACAAGGAGGTAAGCTTGCTTTCCCCCGAGGCTGCAGAATCGTCGCTAGGGAGCAGGATTTGCAAAGTTCAACTGGGGCATGTTTGGAATAAAGAGAGCGTCCAGTCCTCTAGGGAGTGGTTAGAGGAGAGTGATCACGTATTTAATTTCATCTCTCTGTCTATTCCAAAACTATAGCAAAACCACAGAAGGGAAACAGATACGATTCTAACTGCTTTTTTCTGGTTACTAAGGACAGGGTGTATCTACACACATCCTTTAACTGGTCCACTTATTCTGTAAAAGGTCTGTGGGATTGTCTTTTCCTAAATGGAATAACAGTATATTTTGCAGTGAAGCTGGCCGTGGAGTCCTGTGTGAAACTGTGAATGTTTTTCAAAGAGGATGAGTATTTAGTATTTTGCTTTTAATGGTGTAATACAATTATTAGTAATGGAATTTGCAACTTGGTGCTCTCCACCCCGCCCCCCGCTTTGGTTTACTTTTTCAGTTACACAAGCAAACAATTTACTAAATCGATAAAAACTCTTCCCCACACCCACCCCCCAAAATGACCAGGCAGAATGTCATAAAGCCAGTGGGTCTTACGTTTATGTGCTAAGACCCAACCCCGTTATTTTCAGTGATTTCCACTGGTTTTCTGGAGGATCCGGGTCTCGGCGCCAGGAAGGGCTGGGCACTCAGAAACCTTCTCCGTGTCTGCATTTCGCTTTCGAAGCTCTTAGCGGTGATAAATAGACCCTCTCTCGACACAGCCAGGTGTGCCCCACAGCAGCCCAGAGCCTTGCCCGGGGAAGCCGTTTTCCCACAGGATCTGAAACCCTTTTTCGTTCAGCGGTTTTACCCTCTCCTGACTCACAGGTGTGATTTTATTTGCTTAGGCGTTTTTATTGCTACCAGGCCTTGACCTTTTTCAAACGGTAAGGTTTCTAACTGCCCACCTCTCTCCCCAAATCATTCCTGGGACCTCACGTTCCTTGATACTACATGCTGTCGTTGCCGTCCCTTATTGATCGGCTGTCTGTTGTCATCCGAAAGTCCATAAATCCCCCTTTATGAGTTAAGCGCCGTCACCTCTGCGTTCACAGTGAACAGGAGAAATGTTTAACGTGCAGGACGACCGGGAAGGAGCTGTTTATCTGCTGGTGATCCTTGCTCACTCACTGAAAGATGAAAGTAGCTGAAACCCTGCACAGTCCATGCTTGCTTTAATTAGTCTACTTCATAAAATAACAATAAATTTGGAAACACTTAACGTGACAGATATTGCTGTTAGTAATCCCCACGGCTCTTCACTGTGACTCTGCTTCCTCGGTTGCCGGGGCGTTTGCATCCTGTGAGGCCGCAGGCTCCGCAGGATGGAGAAGGGCTGGGAGGCTGTGGAGTCTGCCCTGGGGACCCGTGGAAGGTTGAGGGCTGTGAGTGACGTGATCAAAGTGCCGCATTAGAAGAGGGGCCTGTCGGTGGGTGCGGGCGAGGCGGAGGGGAGCTGAGGAGGAGGCGGCGGCTCCAGAGACAGAAGAGCGATAGCGTGGCTGTGAAGCGATGAATTCCCCCGTCTCTGGCGCTGGCCTGAGGGGGGCGAGGGGCGTGTTCGGGTGCTGCTTCATGGTTTTCCGAGCAGCTCCACACGCCTTCCCTCTGCAGTGCCCCCGGAACCCCACCCAGACTGCAAGGGGCCCCGCGGGCCCTCCCCCAAGCGACCTGTCCGGTAGGACCGGGGCCAGCCCCTCCCTCAGCTTGCTTGCAGTTTATGGCATAGGACAGGACACGTTCTGCTCGAATTGAGCTGGTCTAAGGTCGCTCGGCTAACACACGGCGGAGCAGCGCTAACGCTGGGTCTTCTGAGTCGAGAGCTCTGTTTTCTGGGCGCCGTCAACAGCCTCTGCTGTCAGTGGGACCCACGCTCGCACGGGGCTCACGCGGGACACAGGCGCGCTCGCACGGGGCTCATCGTCCATGCTCCTTGTGAGCCTTCCAGGCACCCACAGCCCAACAAGAGGGAGCAAAGCACGTTAACTCTGTCCTTGAATCCGCGCTGCCGCCCAGGACAGGACAGTCACAAGAGAGCTTTAGACACAAGGTCGGGAAGAATGGGGGCAAGTGCGGGGGGACGTGCGGCTGGTCTGGCTCTGGAGCAAATGACTTGGTAAGCCGGGTGAGGAGCCTCTGACTAGAAGGTGGGACGTTGGGAAGAAAACGGCACCATCGAGGGGCCTTGAGTAACTTAGGGAGACGGAGATGAGGCTGGGGCGCTTGTGAGATGTCTGCACACGCACGTGCACACACAGGCACGTGCACCACATGCACGCATACTCACATGCACACACGCACATGCACGCACACACGCACAGGCACGCACGCACAGGCACGCGCACACAGGCACACGCACTGCACGCGCACGCGCACAACGCACACACAGGCATACACACGCACGCAGGCTCGCGTACACACCCCTTTCTGTGCACGTGGCCCCAGAAACGGCCCTTTCCTGGAGTCTGTAAGGCCTGATTCTTACTATTTACTCCTTATCTGCCTTCGAGAAACACAGTAACTTTTTTGAGCCTCTGCTGTTTTCATTTGTAAAGCTGTGACGTGTCTACCTGCCCTGACCGCTTTAAGGGCAGTTGTGAAGCAAAAACAAGGCAATGCACGTGAAAAGGCTTTGAAAACGCTGAGCTATGGTACAAACACCCGTGTTGTTGTCTGTATTCCTCCTTCCACCGTGACAATGACCAGTATGTACTGCGGTATTTGAATGTTTCTGTACTGGTAGTTGTACAGAAAGAAATTTGGGGTTATTCTCTCTGCTAATAGTAAAATCGAGAGCACACATTCAGGAATTGATGTGAGCACCTACTGTGTGCTCAAGGTTGGGCGATGGGCCGGGGCAACGAGAGTGGAGGGGATACCTGTCTCGTTGTCAAACCTGCGGGCTTGCAGCCTCGCTCGGGAGCAAAGACTGACATTTGTGAGACAAGATCAAGAACTAGAACAGAATCCGGCCTCATTCACAGGCAGTGACTCCCCATTTGCCCACAAGATAGGCATTACTAACGTGCTGTAAAGGCTTTCCAGCCGAGATGCCCTGAGGAGTATGCCGTTGGTGGGAAGGCATCCCTGAGAAGGGGCTTTGCTGGGACTGCACCAGGGAAGTAAGCGTAGCCGTCTGATTTGGTTAGGAATGGAGTCCAGCCGCTAGACTCAGACCCAAGGGAACAGTAGCTTCACTGAGGTGGAGGTGTGTTTTTATCTCTCTCAGGGGCATAGTGGCACCTTTATGGTCAGCAGAGAGTCAGGCTCCTTCCTTTTGCTTTGCCATCATTAGCATCTGCCTCATGGTTACAAGCTGACTCCTGCGATGCCAGCTATCACGTCCACATCCCAGTAGGAGGAAGGCATGGGGTGTGCCTTGTGGCCTAGTAATCAAGTGTGCTCACCTCTGAAGAGCTTTCTTAGAAGTCCCATCTGCCACAGACGTATGCTTACAATTCATGGACTGTCTCTGTGCCAGAGAGCCTGGAAAGGGTCTTTCAGCTGGGTGCATTTCTGTCCATTATGAAGGAAGGAAGGGGGAGGGGAAAGTGGAGGGCAGCTAGCAGTTTCGGCCCCACTTTGTATGGTGACTCCTGCTGGGGAGTCAAACCCAGAGGATGTATTTATGCTTTCTAGATATAAAGTTGTGGGACAACCTGTCTCATGGCTGCTGCATGAAGAGCGTCTCATGATCCTTCATAATCGCGCACATTGGAATTAGCAGAAACTGCAAACCCGCAGCCCCCCCGGACCCCTCGGCCTCAGCCCTCAGCTCGGCGGGTCTGCTCGGCCAACAGCCGAACACGTGGATCCGCCACCGGGGACCCTTCCCAGCACCTCGCGTGTCCCAGTGCTGTTAGCGGCCATTGCTGAGAAAGCCTGGGGGCTGAGTTGGCCCTTGGAGCTGAAAAGGGAATAATTAAAATGCTTGTATATTAAGGAGAAAAAAATAACTCATAAGATTAATTGTCAGCCTAATTTGGGAAATTACTGGAATGTATATAAACATAATTCTGGAGTCCATCAGGAGTCAATCACGGAGGATCAGGAAGTACTGGCCTTGGGAAGAGTGAAGCTGCAGTCCAGCCAGACTCATTGTCGCTGTCCCTGTACCGCGTGGCAGGCTTGATCCATCAGGCGAAATGAGATGTCATTTATCTTGACTTCAGTAAGGCTCCTCTCGAGAAGGTATGGGAACGCCAGGAGAGCTGGTGCGGCTCCCCCTGCCATTAGCGGGGCGTGTGGCGTGTTAGACCATCACTCGCAAAGAGAACTTATAAATAATGCAGGGTCGGCCCGGGTGCAGGCACACAGCGGCAGGAACGCGGGGACGGGAAGGCTGCTGCCCAGGAGACGCAGGGGCCTCGTGCTCCTGGAGCACATGGGCTTGGCCTCAGAGGCACCTTTTTCCAGGAAGCTCCTAAAGGAAGATAAGTGAGTTACTCCTCCCTTGAGTTCAGCCGCATGTGATATTGATCCCTGAAGTGATTTGAACCCCCTGTGCCACCTGTCACACACCCCGCGTTTCTCTTCAGTCCCAGTCATTGTTAAGATACAATAAAAACGTCTGCTTTGTCTGCTTTCGTCCTTTAAGGTTTGGACACACAGGGATTATTTAACACAAACTTTCTCACCTCCCAACTTTTCATATCCCCCCCTCATCCCCCACCCACCATGATCTTGCCTGCCAATCCCATCTGATAGATTTTATTAGCAGGGCCTCATGACCTTCTCTGCTCTAGAGAAGAATTTTTAAATGCCAGAGATTAATTCACACACGGAGCAGCAAAACTCTAATAACAGCTCCAGCCATGCGAACTTTCCGGGCGGGGTCGGGGGAAGACAGGGCGTGGTGCGTTCGTCGCAGTGGCCGTGGCCTAAAGTTCACAATACGGGAACCCACTCGTCAAATTTCCATTGTGATTACCCAAAATGAATGAAAAACAGCTTAAGTTTACTCGAGAATTTACTTCAAACCCCTTCCAGAAAGCAATATGCTGTTAGTTTCAAGTAGAAAAAGCCGTAGAGTCTACGTTCTGCATGACTAAACGCGCAGTATAATTACAAGCATTTTTCTTATGGCCAGTGTCTGCTTCAGCAACTTTCTAATCATCTAGTATGGGAGGATAAAGCACTGTAGTCATCTGAAGCAATCAGTGGTTCAGATTTGATGCTGATGCAGTGTTTGGTTCCAGTCAGTTTCTGTTAAAAATTGTTCGACTAATGGTGAAAGACACATGAAGAAGTAAGGTGACCACAGAGGTCTGAGGTGAGCCTCAGCATGGAATCCTACATACTGTTAGGATATGGATGTAATAGGTGATGGTTCCATCCTAAAATAAGCCAGTGAGGTTAGCAAACTCCTATCCCTTCCTTAAATGTATCCATAAAAATGCAGATGTTGGTTTTTCTAGAAAGGGTCCAAAGACAAATTATACTATAAATCATCATTTTTGAGCATGCCAAGGTTTTAATTTTTTCTGGTTTTATTTCTTTATCATTTTTCTTCTTGTAACAGGTATTTTTGTGCTGTAATGATTTATTCTGGTTTCAGAACATTACCTTCTAATGAAAGAGAAATATTTCATATTTAAAGAGAAGTGGAAAAAAACATTTGGTTATCCACATTTCTAAAACATTAGTAAAAGCCCTTAAATGTTCACTTGGGCTCTGCAAGGTTTTCTAAAGTAAGGATTATAAATGAACACTCCGTTTGCAAGCTCCATTCTTATCTCCTCTTGGGAAATTCTCAATGTGGCATAAATGACATTGCACAAAAGATTTGTGCAAAATCCTTAAGACCTTCTGGACCTCAAGCTGCGCCTACAGAACAGGATGATGTTCAGAATCTCCCCGCATCACCTAAAACACTACTGAACAGAGTGATATGGGGTATTCCATTAGGTGTGGGCTTCATTTGGCCTTTTAGAACTCTCAGGAAAGGAAAGGATAGGAAACGAGCATTTTAGGGGAAGCCACTCTATGCCAGTTTCGCTGTGCTGTGCTCCCCACTTACGCTCATTATCATTTCGTCAGTCATCCCCCAGCCATCACGTGAGAAAAGCACCCCTGTCCCTATTTTACAGAGAAACAATGGAAGCTCAGAGAGGTAACTAACTTTCCAAAGGTCACATAGCTCGAAAAGGCTGGAAAATGCTAGAATGTATGCTTTTGCTTTTCATTCTGCATATAGCAAACACGGACATAAATTACTTCCAGGTTTTTGGTGCTTATGTTCACATGGCAAGTGGGCTTGCAGTAGCTCGTGGACATTTTTTACTGCCATCCACAATAAGAGGTCTGTTTTACATGGACACCCAGGACACACACACACAGACACACACACACACACAGACACACACACACACACACACACACAGACACACACACACACACACACACACACACACACCCCTCTGAAACAAAAGGCTCATAGAACAATAGTTGCCCTGACGGTGTGTGAAGTTCTTTAATATTTTCTATTGCATTCCATTCTGCTTCACACTCTCCTCCTTTAACAGATGCAGGCTGTGATCACTAAATTGACTTCCTGGGCTGCTGCTAATGCATTTATAACCTGCAGTTTTGAAAAACACTGAATTTAAGCAATACAGGATGTTTGGTTCAGCTGATCATGAATCCCTTTCAGAACAGGCTTCTGCTGGCCTGTAGGACACATCAGGCTTCGCAAGGGAGATACTGCTAAAACCAACACTGAAAGACCAAACAAGGGTCTGAGTGGGGCTTTGGGCAGGGGTGACAGGCCTGGGCACAGAGCTGAGATCTGGGGGATGGAGGAAGCTGAGTCCAGCACCTGTATCTGTGCAGACGACCTCATGGGAGAGAAGGGGTTTCCGGGGTAGGACTTGCCCTTCCGCTGCTGCTGGCAGATACAAGGAACGATCAAACCCATCTTAAATTACTGTGACCAGCACATTACGGACTGGGCTTCGCTACAAGCCTGTGGATGCCTCAAGGGCAGGGGCCACGTCTGATTTGTCTTATTTACATCTGTATCCCTAAATCCAAGCACAATGCCTGATGCGTAAATAAACAGAATGTAAATAGCTGTCTGATTACAGACAGACCCTTGCTGTTCCTATTTCGGTTTCCAACACTGCACCGATTGAATGTCCGCGTGCAGCACAATGCCTGGCCTTCTCCCCCGAGTCTTCTGCTTGTCTTAGAAGGAGAGCCGGGTCCCTGCTTGCCCTGCCCCACACATTGTACCTCCGCAGCCTAAAAGCTGGTCCCAGATGCTTTCTCCTCAATGCCTGGAGCAGGAAGAATTGGGAAAAATAAGTTCAGAAAAGGACGCACAACACTTTTTAAGTGTTAAGGTGTTTTCTTACGCTGGCCGTTAAAAAAAGATCCTTGAGCTGCTTTGTCCAGGATTTGCTATCCTAATAATGTGTTAGGAATGTTTAATGCAGTTAGACATTTACGGGTATCAAAACCCCAAGAACCGTCACAACACGAGAACTCAGCCGTCGCCTGTAACGATCTGGAATTAACAGTAACGCCCAACGCACAAACTGTAATATATTCGTGCCCACAGCAAAGTGTAGCCCGTGATTCTTCCACATGATGATCTGCTTCTCCCCTCTCTGAAAGGCATTTAATTCTGTGGGGTCACCTGGAGAGGGAGATGCCTGGGAATTCTGGGTAGATACTTCAGTCCCTGATACTAGCAATCATATGCTTTTAGGATAAGGAAAATCAGGGTGTGTGGTTTGTGGTGGAGACCTGAGGACCCACGCTCCCTTCTGTGGTGTGGACGTTGTTGGGAGCAGCTGTCCTGCCAGCGGCTCTGTTTCCAGTGAGTGGAATTTGAGCAGAAGTGAGGAGATGCTCTTCTAGGCAAGGGGGGTGCCCTGAATGCTCGCCTGCCAGGCTGCTCACAACCAGGAAGACTGACCTTGCCCTGTAGGGCGATGAGAGATGAACTGCTATTGTGTAGGACACTGAGATCGCACAGTTCACCTGTAACAGATAAGGTAGATAAGGTATCTCGGGGAGATGCAGCTGAGCATGTTAGCATATGGAAATTTTGTCGGGCAATGCGCTGTAATTTCGTTCTGTACTAAATTCAGCTAATTTTACAGCATTATCAGTGGGCCGTTAGCATCTTTAGGTTGGGTTTGCACCCGTTGATAACGGGAAACAAGCAGGAAGCGGAAGTCAATCACTTTCCTGCTACAGAGGCCACGCCCACCTGCCCCATGAGACGTTGTGAATTCCCTGCGGGCACGTCCCAGCCTCAGTTTACTAATTTTATTTGGCATGTTGTGACTCTCCCAGACGCCAGGTAGCTCCATGGTCAGTGTAGGTTTCTTTCAATTAACTCTTACTTTAAACTGTTTCTGCCGTTTACGTAGATTACAGAGAAGATGAATTTTAATGATCAGCTAGAATTTACTCGGGGATCCTGCAAGTAAGCTTTACGTAATCTGCATGATATTGTTTGAGTACTTGAACGAAAGAGCAAACATGAAAACCACTGGTGTCTCTCTTTTCAGCTGCAGAGACTGGTTCAGGAAAGGTGCTGGCCTGGCGGAGTCTCAAATTCTGTGCACCGTAAATAGCAGTAGACGTTCCTGGAAGAAAAGGTGGAAAAGAGTCACTAGGAGTCACCTTTGGTCACTCAGAAGGGGCCACAGGCTACCAAACTCATTTCCTTTTGGGGGAGGGTTACCGAGTCGATGGATCCAAATAGTGTATTCATTCGGTGGCTTGATTTCCACTCGCTCATTCATTCATTTATTGACTCAGTCAGCACCCCGTGGCTGAGAGGGGGAATGTGGATTGGGTGATAAAGTAATTAGATGGACTCCAAGAGCTCAGCTTTGCCCAAAGAGTGTCATTCACTTGATGGACCGCCGCTGTGAGGGTGACTCCAGTTGCAAAACCCATCAGTCTTCTGGGCTTTTCTTGGTCAGCACTTCTGTCAGTGACTTGGAGGGGGTGGAGAGGACATGCCGATCAAACATGCAGGTGTCACAGCTGAGACGGGCCATTCAGATATTCTGTCCCCGAATCAGAAATAAAAATAAACTGCTGTGTTAGATTGATGGCTGAAATCAGGCTGAAACATAAAAGGGATAAGCCAGACACTGCGTTTACATGCACACAACCAGCCATGTGACAGAGGGAGGGAAGACGGGACTTGCCAACGGTTACCATAAAAAGAGTCAGGGAGGTGAGCTGAGCACAGATCCAGGGAGAGCGTTGACCGTCACCTTGTAGATGACACACTTCCAAGTCAAGGCAGATCGTAATGCCACAGAATCCTGTTTGGGCTGGATGCCACCCTGAGGGATGGTGAGAACTCGGGGCCTCTGCAGACGGGGATGACCAGCACGGGCAGTGCTCTGTCAATCATGTCATGTGGGAAACGGGAGGGAAGCGGGGTGTTTACTTGGCCCATGGGAGCAAAGCCCAGCTGGATATTTTTGTGATTTTCATTTAGTCTAACAGCTCTGTGGGCAAGGAGACAGACAGGCATCAACAGGCAGCAATTGTGGAAGGAAGGGTTTCAGTTCCGAGTAAGGAAAGTCCCTTTACAGCGTACGGCCAGGGCGCAAGTTGACTAAAGAGCAGGGAAGGCGTCTAAGAAGCTCTGCGGGCAGCAGCTGAGTGGCTGCCTGCCGGAGGAGTGGCAGGTGGGCTCCCGCAAGGACAGGTTGGTGAACCCCAGGACCTCACGGTGCTGGAAGTATACCTACAGGAAAAGGAGGGTACAGAAATAGAAATTAGGCTTCTCATCGACTTTGAAACCATGTAAATATTGGGTTGGCCAAAAAGTTCATTCAGGTTTTTCCGTAAGATGTTACTAAATTACTTTAAAACATTTATAAAAGAAATTCTAAAAAACTGAAGGCAAAATGAAACGAACGATCATAGCGGTATTTTGAATTGGTGACTTAGCCAAATGGAAAGTCACTATTTCAAGGAACTTTAAAACATGACAGTTTGATTGACAATCCCTAGCACAAAACCAAAATCAAAAGCTGGAGGAAAAAGATAAAGGTCCAAAGCTGTTTTCAGCAATCGTGTTGGTAATGGTAGTGCTGGGTTTGGTCTCTTAAGGTGCAGCTGTATGAGTATCGTGACATAAAGCAAATAAGGATTGTGTGGATGTTAGGAACGGAGATTTTTGGCAAAGTTGAAGCCCTAAATTGTAATTGGCAGTACGATGATTTTATCTTCAAAGAAAGAAAGAATTTCTTGTAAAAAGGCCTGGATATAAGAACCAACCTAATAGCACTGAGCTTCCCAGTAACCCCCCAAAATAAACAGGCTTTCTTGGGTAAATGGATGATTCCAAGTCAGGGACAGGCAATAAATAATATATCATATAATATGTAATTCCAAAAAGTAAAGAAGCTTATCAGACACTCGTGAGGGCTTGTCAGGAAGACTCCTGTGCCCCTTGAAGAGGCTCCCACTCGTTAAAGGTGGGATAATGTGAAAATCAATAGTAATAACTGCAGTGAATTGAAGTGTTCCAAATACGTTTCAGTCCATGGATTCATAACACTATATATGTTAAAAGCCTCATTAGGGCTTCCCTGGTGGCGCAGTGGCTGAGGGTCCGCCCACCGATGCAGAGGACACAGGTTCGTGCCCCGGTCTGGGAAGATCCCACATGCCGCGGAGCCGCTGGGCCCGTGAGCCATGGCCAATGAGCCTGCGTGTCCAGAGCCTGTGCTCCGCACTGTGAGAGGCCACAACAGTGAGAGGCCCGCGTACCACCAAAAAAAAAAAAAAAAAAAAAAAGCCTCATTAGTCATCTTTGGAGAATGCTAGGGAAACTATTACATACTGAATTTGTATAAAACTTTCCAATCAAAATCCCAAAATTTTTAGTGAGAAACTTGACCTTGATGGGTAAACACAACTTACTCACTGTCTGGTTTTATTCTTGAGATGGTCCCATGCAGATACCATCAAGACTTTTCATGATAACCTCTTCAAATATTTGAAAGTAACCATTGACAAGAAAGTATTTGTACAGGTGGTCACAAATGCCTGAAGATTATTTATTGCCTTTTCCACAGTTGAGAGAAACTTCTTTCTTGCCATTAACCAGAATGTAGATAATTCAGCCTCTTTAAATTATACTTTAAGGGTGGTGTTTCTTTAAGTTAACAGTTCTTCCTTCTATTCCTTTGACAGATGTAATGTCAAACGGTTTTTGTGATAATGTGAATGGATTTGGAATCTGACCAAATGTTTTTCATATCAAGTATTTAAAAATAATGGGCATTTCTGTATATCTACACAGATAACTGCTGCGAGTCCTAATAATTTTTCTTTAGAGTTCAAACACTGATTCCTTTAGAATTATAAAGCTGATTAGATGTCACTAGTGAACAATTTTTAACCCTATAAGGAAGTTGAAGGTTTGCTTTGAATCCATCCATTTTGCACATACATGTTAGTAGACAGTCACAAGGCCTGGGGAGTTCTCTGTTGTGTCCATTCAGGTGCTGAAAATGTCACTTAATGACCATTTTCGGTACCAGTAACTTTTCCTTCAACAACCCTTCAAAGTGAGACCCATTCACTAAAAACACTAAGAACAATGGCAATAATAATGCTTTGTTCAGTTCACAGACTCTTGCAAAAGCTCTCGTAGACTTCAATTTGAAACTGAAATCGGAAATAGGGAAGTTCCATTTATGAATAATACTGTTAGAAGATAAATGGTTGGCATGGCAGGTGATCCAGAGACAGACCCAGTTGAGATCATTAAATCAACATTTCCATTGCAGGCCGATGAGTACTGACTAATGTACAGCACCAGCTGGCATCCCTCCAACGAAATTCTTTTGTCAAAGTGGTATATTCTGATTCCATTGCTTGCACAAAGCGAAAGACAGGTGGGACTGCAGTGGCTTGGACTTTGTTAGATTTTCCTCCTGATAACGTCATCTAATGAGGAGTTCAGGTGTACAGGCTACCCCTTACAGACGAGAACTTCTCTGTGACTTAAACAATGGATTTCTTCAATCTCAGGCTTTTCAGATTGAATTTTGCCATAAAGTCTTTTTTTTTATCCTTTGCGTTTTTTAATGTAACTATAACTGATTTACAGTATTGTGTTAGCTTCAGGTGTAGAGCTTCAGATTCTTTTCTATTATAGGTTGTTCCAGGATACCTGTATTGAATATAGTTCCCTGTGCTGTACAATGAATACTTGTTTATCAATTTTATGTATAGTGGGGTGTTTCTGTTAATCCCATACTCCTAATTTATCCCTCCTCCCCACCTTTCCCCTTTGGTAACCATAAGTTTGTTTTCTATGTCTGTGAGTCTGTTTCTGTTTTGTAAATAAGTTGACTTGTATTATTTTTTTAGATTCCACATGTGAGTAATATCATATTATATTTGTCTTTCTCTGTCTGATTTACTTAATATGATAATTTCTAGGTCCATCCATGTTGCTGCAAGTGGTGTTATTTCATTCTTTTTTATGGCTGAGTAATATTCCGTTGTGTATATGTACCACATCTTCTTTATCCGTCGACGGACACTTAGGTTGCTTTTGTCTTGGCTATTGTGAAGACTGCTGCAGTGACCATTGGGGTGCCTGTATCTTTTTGAATTAGCGTTTTCTTCTTTTCAGGATATATGCCCAGGAATGAGATTGCTAGATCATATGGTAATTCTATTTTTAGGTTTTTAAGGAATCTCCAGACTGTTTTCCGCAGTGGCTGCACCAATTTACATTCTCACCGCAGTGTAGAGGGTTCCCTTTTCTCCACACCCTCTCCAGCATTGATTATTTGTAGACTTTCATGATGGCCATTCTGACTGGTTTGAGGTGATATCTCATTGTAGTTTGATTTGCATTTCTCTAACAATTAGTGATGTTGAGCATCTTTTCATGTGCCTGTTGGCCATCTACAGGACTTCTTTGGAGAAATGCCTATCTAGGTCTTCTGCCCATTTTTTGATTGGATTGTTTGTGTTTTTTTGATATTGAGTTGCATGAGCTGTTGATATATTTTGGAAGTTAAGCCTTTGTTGGCTGCATCATTTGTGAATATTTTCTCTCCATAGGTTGTCTTTTCATTCTGTTTATGGTTTCCTTTGCTGTGCAAAAGCTTATGGGTTTGGAGTTTGGGGTTTTTTGGAGCACGAGCCACGCATCTCGTTGCGTGGCCCTGCACCTTGCGTGGCCCTGCAATAAACCTTCCTCTGCTCCAAAAAAAAAAAAAAAGCTTATGGGTTTATTAGGTCCCATTTGTTTATTTCTGCTTTTATTTCTTTTGACTTGGGAGACTAATTGAAGAAAATATTACTGCAATTTATGTACGCAAATGTTTCACCTATGTTCTCTTCTAGGAGTTTTATGGTGTCCTGTCTTATGTCAGGTCTCTAAGCCATTTTGAGTTTAATTTTGTGTACGGTGTTAGGGAGTGTTCTAATTTCATTGATCTACATGAGACTCTCCAGCTTTTCTCCATTGTATATTCTTGCCTCCTTTGTTGAAAATTAATTGACCATAGGTGCGTAGGTATATTTCTAGGCTGTCTGTTCTGTCCCATTGATCCATATGTCTGTTTTTGTGCCAGTACCATGCTGTTTTGATTACTGTAGCTTTGTAGTATTGTCTGAAGTCTGGGAGGATTATGCCTCCTGCTTTGTTCTTTTTCCTCAGGATTGCTTTGGCACTTCTGGGTCTTTTGTGGCTCCATATAAATTTCAGGATTATTTGTTCTAGCTCTGTGAAAAATGTCATGGGTAATTTGATAAGGGTCACATTAAATTGGTAAATTGCTTTGGGTAGTATGGCCACTTTAGCAATATTAATTCTTCCAACCCAAGTCTTTATACCTTTCTGTCAGCATTGGTATACAAAACTTATAAATTTGTTCTCTAGTGTCTTGTTTATTCCCAGTGTCCATTTAGCTTTGATGATTTCATCCTTAGCAGCCTGTCTGGTATGGGGTACACTGTGGTGCCCCTGTCCAGAACAGTTCCTCTAGGTGACACACCCATCCCCAATGCCAACACCTGGTCTGTTGAGGCTCAGAGCTGTGGCCCTCCTGGGCATTGCTACTGCCAAGGGGACGTGCCCCTCCCAAGGGGACCCCCTCCCAAGGGTCAGTCTATGACCAATGGCTGGTTGCTGTGGGCACAGAAAAGTCCAGTCCCTTGGCCTCAGTTTAGGACAACTCGAAGGGGCATCCCTCCTCTGGAACTCCCTGTGGGATCAATGAGACATCACTGGAAGCCTCTCCTTCTGCCCAGCCCTGGCCTCTTCTCTTCCTTGGCAGCGTGTCTACGGAGCACCCATAAATCTTATACAGAAAACTCTTCGTGGCCAGAGTCTGTTTCCAGGGCACTCGGTCTCATACACGTATGTTTTTGAAACATAATGTTGTATGCATTTCTTCTGAGGCAGTCAAACTACTCCTACATATCAAGTGCAGTTACCAACATCAGTACCCATCAGTCGGCAGTGGAAGCTTTTCTGATTTCATAATCTTCCAGACTGAGTGTGTCTCCGGGTCATCTGACATGTCATCCGTGCAGCTTCTAACCGTGTTCTTCAGAAATGGTACCTTGCCTGTTTCCTGGGTTTCATTGGTCTCAGACTCATTGCTGACAGTTTCTACACAGCCTGGCAATGTGAGTGATTCTGCAATTGCAGGAGGAGTTTGGCTTTAGCTATTAAATGCAGGACTTTGTAACTAGCTTCTTGTACTCAGACTGGTACAGTTGTAACCAGACTCACAAATACTTGTCCTTCTTACTTTGTACCTGCAGACAATTTTCCCAGTTCTAATATTTTTGTGTAAGAGTGATGTTTTGGGGAAAGGTGCTGGCATAATTTTCCTGGTATCTTTGCTTCCATCAAATACTACATTTAGGCTGAAGAAGAAGATTATCGGAACACACAAGTCTGAATTCTAGATCAGCCTTGTCATAGTCCCTGATTAGAAAATGTTTCTACTGTTCTGACTCGGTATACCTAATGATGTTCCTTTAATCAAAAAGTTGTTCATTATGGTGAGAAAATATGTCTTTATAAATACAAAATAGTATTAATAAAATTGACCTAAATAATTTTAATAAAGATTTACATATTTAAATATCAAGTACAATAAAGTGGACTATATGTATGTATGTAGTAACTTCAGAAATCAACTTTTCAAAAAGTTTTGGTTGAACAAATTCTTAAGAAAGTTTTCAAATAAATCGGGTTGGAAAATCCAAAAAAAATGCATGCAGTAAGCAATATTGATACATTCCTTTTTTATTTAATTAAAGGATTAAAATCCTGAAATGCTCATGACATATATAAGTTGTGTAATCTCTTATCCAAAATATTTCAAAAAGTAAATTATTTGAAGCTGTAAAACCCTGTAGTCCTTTCTAATGAGTTGACTTCATTAAGTAGGTTATTTTTTTTCCTTTTTTTAATTTGCAGTGTAGCTGATTTGCAATGCTGCGTTAGTTTCAGATGTACAGCAAAGTGATTCAGTTATGCATATGTATACACATATATAGATAATCTTTTTCAGACTCTTTTCCATTATGGGTTATTACAAGATATAGAATATAGTTCCCTGTGCTATATAGTAGGTCCTTGTTGTTTATCTGTTTTATATACAGTAGTGTGTCTCTGACACCAAGTTCTTAAAGGGCAATCTTAAAGGGGGGAAGAAGTGGCTCATGGGATTGGCAAGGTGTACCACACAGAAATCTTCCTAGAATCCTTTAGACTCTCTCTTTATCAGACTTTTTTCGCTATCTGCAACTGCCAAAAATCATTCTCTCTCCCCCTCTCTCCTCACACACACACGTACACACACATGTACACACACGTACACACATGCACACACGTGCACGCACATGCACACACGTACGCACATGCGTACACACGCTGTACACATACGCATGTACACACATGCACGTGTGTACACATGCACACACACACACACAGTTCCCTACCTCCCTGCCACACCGCTTTCTCTGCCCTTCCTCCTTCATCACTGGCTGTCACCTCTGTGGCCAGTGGCCCTCACTGCCTTCCAAAGCCCCCTGGGAAGCATACCCTTGCTTCCTTCTCTGATTCCTCTTCTTCCGTGGGAAGCAGCCGCTTGGAATTCAGATGGACCCATTCATTCTCCACTTCGTTACTTACTAAGCCACGATGGCCACCCTTGCCAAGACCAGTACCATGTACTTTCACATATTTGCTTCCTTTTCTTCAGATTCTACAGTTGAGCACCAAGGAATCCTCTTTTTTTTTCTTTTAATAGACCTTTATTGGAGTATAATTGCTTCACAATACTGCGTTAGTTTCTGTTGCACAACAAAGCGAATCAGCCATAGGCATACACATGTCCCCAGATCCCCTCCCTCTGGAGCCTCCCTCCCACCCTCCCTATCCCACCCCTCTAGGTCATCGCAAAGCACCGAGCCGATCTCCCTGTGCTGGGCTGCTGCTTCCCACCAGCTGTCTTACGTTCAGTAGTGTATATATGTCCATGCTACTGTCACTTCACCCTAGCTTCGCCCTCCCACCCCATGTCCTCAAGTCCATTTTCTATGTCTTCTGTAGGTTATTATTTTTAAACATGTTTTTAAATTTCTAAAAAATGATTCATTTTGAAATTTCATCAAGAATCAGATCTTGCTGAATTTACATAACTATCCAAGACGAAAGGAAGGGAATGAGGGAGAAGAACAGATTTTATTTAAATCATTCATGTTTTATCAGGGAGCACTTAATACCAGAAAATAATCGTAAGCATAATCACACATGCCCTGTATGTATGACTAGGTGAAAATACTAACCAAATTAATTGAAAAAAATACCCCCCCACACTGAACAACAACAACGATTCGCTGATGAGAAGCAACTTGCAGCTAAAGTAAAGCTCAGCTTGACACGCTGGACGAGTGGGCGTCAGGGAAGGCGTGGCTTAGCCACTCCCAGCCCCCCTGGCCGCAGATACCATATATTGTAGAAAGTGCAAAATAGTGACGGATTCAGGAGGTTTACGGAGCAAGTCTATGTATAGTTTCACTTTTTAAATAGACTGTAGAGGAATTTTAGGTTCACAGCAAATTTGAACAGCGGGTACAGAGATTTCCCATCTCCCCCTGCCCTTCCCACAGCGTCCGTCCCTGTCAGCGTCCCCCTCCAGACGGTATTTCTGTTATCGCTGATGAACCTATTCTGACGCCTGTTTATCACCCAGAATCCATAGTTCGCTTCAGGATTTACTCTTGGTGTTGGACTCTGTGGGCTTGGACAAATGTAGAATGGCACGTGTCCGCCATTACAGTATCACACAGAATCGTTTCCTTGCCCTAGAAATCCCGTGTTCCGTCTGTTCATCCCTCCCTCCCCAGCCCTGACAACACTGATCTTTTTCTGTCTTCAGTTTTGCCTTTCTCAGCATGTCATATAGTTGGACTCCTAAGGGATGGAGCCTTTCCGGATTGCCTTTCTTCGCTTAGCAATGTGTGTAATGCACACATATAGTTTTCAAATGTAGTTTCAACAGTTGTACATTTTTGAGTGGCTGTAAACAGTGGTTTACTACTGTGAAAAGTTGACAGACGTGAGAATCTCCCAGCCCCGGTGCACCCCGTGGACAGCACCCTGATGGGACCACTCTACCCTGCAGTGCCCCCTACTCGCCACTCTCTAAGAAATCCATTCTCAGCTCCCAGAAATGGCCCTCGTTTTAGGTTGCAAAGTTTTCCATAAGGAAAAGGACTCCTGTATCTGAAACCACTCCTGTGGTTTTCCTTTCACGTAACCTAGTTGTCAGGTGCCCTCGCGTGCTGGGTGCTTCACCACAGAGCTCCTTGTCCTTGGCTGTGAGAATTGAGACAGTATCCAGTGAGCTAATGCTGTATCCCGCTTAAGACCGAGGACACGCTGGGGTCTGTGCTGTGGGGGAATTACCTGGTGAAAATGGATTTTTTTTTTTTGAGCAATGAAAATCACGGAAAAGCATAACACCTGTCACTTCACCAGGCCTCTTCAAGGCCTGCAGCTAGAAGCTTGGAAAGAATGGTACTTCAAATGCTGATTATCTGGGGAGAAAAGGTCCCTGGAGGCCTTCCTCCCAGCAGCAGGAGGCCACAGCTTCCAGCTAGGATCCTGGTGAAGACTGAACTCGGCTCTGGACACGTGGGCCTCCACCTTTCTGCAGACCGGTGGCAGCTCAGAGCCTAAGCCCGGCCTTCCCCAGAAGGGCAGGGTTACCTAACTGTTTCAGCCACAGTGACTCGTGTGTTTGAAGCACTGTCAAGAAGGATCTATGGGCTGTAGGTCTTCTTCTCACCTGAGGGAATTTTTAATCCCGTTGTTCGCAAATCTGAGTCATTTTTGATGACAATAATTAGGAAAAAGAGAAGCTGAAGGATCTGAGAGAGAAGAGTGCTGAGAAAAGTTGGCGATTTTTGGAGTAAAACCCAGGATGGGTAAGAGAAAGGAATCTGAGGCTTCAGAACCTCTATCCTGTGACTTTGGGGTGGAGAGTGTGTGCAAAAGGGCTGGACCCCGTGAGCTTTGATGTGAGGACGGCACAGACAGTGGTTCTCGAGTCTCATGGTTGTGTGCCGTCTTGGGTAATGAGAAGGGAGGGGGAATTGCCTTCTTAACCGGGTCAGCCAGGGCTGGAGGCCTGGGTCCTGGGGTGCGGTGAGGGGCCAGAGCCAGGCAAATGAGCGCCTCTCGGCGTGGCTGTTACGTGGCACCAACGCAGCCTCTCGGCGTGGCTGTTACGTGGCACCAACGCAGAGCAAAGCAAAGAACAGCAGGAGATTACTGCTCATTTCGTTTATGCAAAATGCCATTTTAGTAAAGTGTTTGATCCGTATGGTCTTAGTTTAGAGAAATGTAACAACATTTGACTGGAAAGTTGTGCGGAATTTCAGAGTCAGTGATTGGAAATGAAATCCCAGAACTAAGCCTGCGAAGAATGAGAGCGTGGGTTCTGAGAGAAAACGCCACAGCTCTTTTCAGTCCTTTCTCAAACAGCCCTTGATAGTTTTCCTTCCCCGTCCCTTTCCCTCTTTTTCTCCTTCCTCCCCTTTCCCTCTTTTCCTTCTCTCTTCCAGGGGAGATCGTCCCGGTTATCCATTGCTGTAGGATAAACTTAGAGGCTGAAGGCGTCGTATCTCATGGTTGGGTGGGCTGGGAATTGGAGCCCGGAGGGGCAGTGCCTTGTGCCCGGTCAGTTGGCAGATGGGCTGGGCTGGCGGGTGGGTGTCGGGGGAGGGGAGATGGGTTCACTCACAGCAGGGAAGGCTGTGAGGCCGGGCACGCTGGGACCGTCCACGTGCGCACCTGCACACAGCCTCTCCAGCATGGTGGCTGCAGGGTCACCAGACTCCTGCCATGGCCTCTCGGGGCTCCCAGAAAGGACGGTTCTAGAGATAAGGAGTAGAAGCTTCTAGTTCATTAAGGCCTGGGTTGTATTCTCTTGGTCAAAATAGTCACAGAGCCTGCGTTCAGGGGGTCCAGACACAGACACCACCTCTAGGTGAGAGAAAAGCGTCAAAGAACCTGCAGCATTTTTAAACTCAGATTTGTCGCGGTATAACTGACGTACAGTAAAATTCTATCTCGAGGGTAGAGCTCTGCGCCTACCCTCAGCCCTTGGCAACCATCCGCGTTTTCTCTCCTTTAGCTTTTCCTTTTACAGAATATCATAAACATGGGAAAACCCGGCCTGTAGCCTTTTGGGTCAGGCCCCTTTCCCTAGTGTAATGCATTCGAGGCCCACCTATGTTGTTGGTGAGCGTGAGACGTTCCTTCCCGCTCACTGCTGAGCAGTGTTCCATCCCATGGACGGACCATAGTTCGTTCTCCTCTCCACCAGTCGAAGGGCTTTGGGATGTTTCCAGTTTATGATGGTTATTACTAAAGCTGCTATAAACGTGGCATACGGATTTTTATGTGAACTGAAGTTTTCGCTTCTGTTGCATACATACTTAGGGGTAGGACTGCTGGATTCTGTGGCAAGAGCGTGTTTAACTCCGTAAGAAACTACCAAAGTGTTTCCCAAGTACCTGTTACCATTCCGCATTCCCGTTAAAAGTATGCGACTTCCAGTTGCTTTGCATCTTCACTAAAATCTGGTCACTGTTTTATTTTAACTCTTCTAGTAGGTATATAGCGGTATCACATCACGATTTAATTTCCCTGGTGGCCAGTGATGTCGATTGAGGGCCTTTTCATGTGCTTATTTCTATCATTATATTTTCTTTGTTGAAGTAACTGTTTAATTAGTTTTGGCAATTTTTTGAGTTTCTGGTTTTCTTATTATTGAGTTTTGAAAGTTTTTTGTATATATTCTGAATAAAAGTCCTTTATTGGATATGTGTCTTACAAGTATTTTCTCCCAATCTGAGGCCTCTCCTTTCATTTCCTCAGCAGGTGTCTTTCATAGAGCAGAAGTTTACAGTTTTCTTCTTTTGTGGGTTGTACCCTTGCTGTCATATCCAGAAATCTTTGCCTAACCCGACATCAAAACTATTTTTTCCTAGAATTTTTGTAATTATAGATTTACATTTAAGCCTGTGACCCGTATCCGTTTTGAGTTAGTTCTCATGTACGGTGTAAGGTATGGACCCAGATTGGTTTCTGTGGGGTTTTCTGGCATATGGGTGTCCAGTTCGTTCCAGCACCGTCTGTTGAAAAGACTCTCTTTTTCCACAGTTGGCCTTTGTGCTTTTGTTAAAAACCAGCTGACATGTATGTGAATAATTTCTGAACTCTGTTTTGCTGATCGATGTGTTCCTCCTTTCTCCAGTAACACTTTGTTTTAATTACCGTAGATTGATAGTTAGTTTTGACATCATGTAGTAAAGGTTGTCCAATTTTGTTCTTCTTTTTGGAAATTGATTTTGCTATTCTAATTTCTTTGTTTTTCCATATAAATTTTAAAGTCAACTTTTCAATTTCTAAAAACTGCTAGCTGCAGTTTTGGTTGGGATTGCATTCAACCCATAGATCAGTTGGGGGAGAGTTGACACCTTTGTTATGTTGTCTTCCAACCCATTAATATGCGACTCTTCATTTACTTGGGGCTTTAATTTCTTTCATCAGTTTTCAGCATACGGATCTTGCATACAGTTAGTTAAATTTATATCTATTTCATGTTTTAACTGCCATGTAAATGGTACTGACTTTATTTTATTTTATTTTATTTTATTTATTTTTGGCTGCGTGGAGTCTTCGTTGCTGCGCACGGGCTTTCTCTAGTTGCGGCGAGTGGGGGCTTCTCTTCGTTGCGGTGCGCAGGCTTCTCATTGTGGGGGCTTCTTTTGTTGCAGAGCATGGGTTCTAGGCGCAAGGGCTTCAGTAGTTGCAGCACGTGGGCTCAGTAGTTGTGGCTCGTGGGCTGTAGAGCGCAGGCTCAGTAGTTGTGGCGCACGGGCTTAGTTGCTCCGCAGCATGTGGGCTCTTCCCAGACCAGGGCTCGAACCCGTGTCCCCTGCATTGGCAGGTGGATTCTTAACCACTGTGCCACCAGGGAAGCCCCAGTACTAAATTTTTAATTTCAATTTCCAGGTGTCCATTGCTCATGTTTCAAAATATAATTGACTTCTGTGTTTTGATCTTGCTAATTTCAGTTCTAGGAGTATATAGACTGAGGAATTTTCTACATGGATGATCATATTGTCTGTGAAAAGAGAGAGGTTGTTTTGTTTTGTTTTGTTTTCCTTTTCGATCTGTTTGCCTTTGATTTCTGTTTCTTGGATTACTGCACCAGCTTGCCCTTCCAGAATAGGAATGGCAAGAAAGACACCTTTGCTTTGTTGCTGATCTTAGGGGAAAGCGTTCAGTTATTCATTTTAAATAAGTTGTTGGTTGTAGGTGATTTACAGATGCTCCTTAGCAAGTTTAGTACGTTCCTTTTAATTCCTAGTTTGAGGGGGTTTTTTTAATCACTATTGGAGGTTGAATTTTGTCAAATTCTTTTTCTAAATCTATTAAGATGATTCTATTTTTAAAATTCTATTGATAATGTTGAATTACCCTGATTGATATTCAGATATTGAGCCAGCCTTATGTTTATAAGATAAACCCCACTTGATTAGGATAAATTGTGATTTTTACATATTGCTGAGTTTGACTTTCTAATATTTTATTAAGGGTTTTTGCACCTGTGTTCTCAGGGATATTTGGCCTGTAGTTTTCTCTTTTTTATTTTCAACATCTGTTTCTTATTTTGGTGTTAGGATAATGCTTTACAGTGTCTTTTATTTCATTCTTCAAATGCTTGGTAGAATTAACCAGTGAACCTTATATGCTTAGAGGTTTTTTTGTTGGAAGGGTTTAATTTTGTATTCAAATATTTGATAGCTCTTTGACTACTCAGGTCATCTATTTCTTCTTGAGTAGATTGGAAGTGTGTTTCTTTTAAAGAATTTGTTCATTTCATCTAAGTTGTTGAATTAATGAGCATAAAGATACTCAGAATGCTCTTCTATTCTTTTAATCTCAGTAGGGTTTATGGAGGCGTCTCCTGATACTGGTGATGTTGGTAATTTGTGATTTCTGTCTATTCTTGATCAGTCTGGCTAAGAGTTTATTGATATTTAAAAGAACCAGCTTTTGGATTCATTGATTTCCTCAATTATTGTTTATTTTTATTTCATTGATTTCTGCTCTTTTTCTTTACTGTTTCTTTCCATAGGTTTAATTTACTCTCATAGATTCTTATGGTAGAAGTTTAGATTCTAATATAAACATCTAAATGCTATAAATTCCCCTCTAACACTTCTGCATCCCCAAATTTTGATATGTTGTGTTTTTCACTTCCATTAAACTGAAAATGCTTTCTAACTTTCCATGTGATTTCCTCTTTAACTCATGGGATATTTTGAAATGTGCTCCTTAATCTTGAAGTTTTTAGGGATTTTCCACATATCTTTCTGTCGTTAATTTCAAGTTTAATTCTGTTGGGTCATAAAACATACTTTTTGATTTCAGTTATTTTTAACTTGTTTAGGTTTGTTTTATATGACATGTATATTTCAAATATGTCCACCTCAGTTAAGTTCCATATGTGCTTGAAAAGAACGTGTAGTATGTTGTTATTGGGTAGATTTCAAAAGAAACATTATGTAGGTCAAGTTACTTGATGATGTGGTTCTTGTAGATCCTTACTGATATCCTTTGTCTACCTCTTTTTTTTTTTAAATAAAGGAGTGTTGAAGTCGCCAACTATACTAATAGATTTGTCTAGTTTTTACTTTCAGTTTTTTCAGTTTTGCCTTTTGTACTTTGAAGCTCTGTTGCACCTGCATTTAGGATTACTGAGTCTTCTTGGTGAATAGGTCACGTCATCCTTATATAATATCCCTCTTTATCATTGGTTTTATTCCTTGGTAGGGTATTTACTTTGACTGATATTAATATAACCACTCCAGATTCCTTTTAACTAGCGTTTCATGTATTTTTTTCCATTCTCTTTTAAGCTATCTGTGTCCTCATATTCAAAGTGGGGTTGTTTTAAACACCGTGTAGTTGGGTCTCGCTCTTCATCCAACTGATAATCTCTCTTTTATTGGCTTATACAATAAAATATATTGACAATATATTACATTATATATTTAATGTAACTGTCGATATGATGGGATTAAAACCTGCTGTCTCGCTAATTGTTTTCTATTTGTTCTCTTATCTTTTTCCTTTTCTCTTCCTTTTGCCTGCCTGCTTTCTGATTCATTAGATATTTTTACAATTACATTATTTTTTCTACTCTTGCCTTATTTATATCTCTTTTTCAAATCTGTTTAGTGATTACTCTGGAGTTTAAATATATATATCATTCATTAACTACAATGTATCTTGAAATCCATTGTGTGACTAATGTAGGGACCTTGTAACAGTATACCTTCAATCCCTTCTTCCCACCTTTTGTGCGATTGTGGTCAGTCATTTTATTCTTACCTATGTTATAAGCCCACAATAAATTGCTACTATTTTTTGAGAGCCAAAATAAGAAAAAAGTACATTACATTTACTTCATTTTAACTGTTTCCAGAAGTCATCAATTCTTTGCATAGATCTAAAGTTTTGGTGTCTGATATCATATTCCTTTAACATTTGTCATAGTGCATGCAGATCTGCCAGTAATGAATTCTCTCAGTTTTTGTCTTTCTGAAAATGTCTTTTTTTTGCTTTCATATTTAGAAGATATTTTCACAGAATGTAGAATTCCGGGGTGATAGATTTTTCTATCAGTACTTTAAAGATATCACCCCATTACCTTCTGGCTCACATAGTTTCTGATGAGAAGGGCTGTTATTCTTGTTTTTGTGTCTTACATGCATTGTACCTTTTTGTGTATCTGCAGCACAGACTTTCTATGTACTCCCTTGCTAGCCCACATTCAGCCTTTAGCAATTCATTAAGAATTTCGCTGAATTTTCCCAATTGTGTGGTGTCCATTGCTCTTTCTCTCGTGCTCTGTCACAGGCGAGCCCATGTTCACATTTCAACTCCTTGGGGAGGTCCGTCTTTTCTTATCTTTTAGACACTTGGTTGCCCTGTGACCTCAGCTTCCTTACGGGCTCAAGAAAAGTTCGGACTCTATCGTTTGTTCAGCTTTTTCTCATGCTTAATGGCTGCGATGTTCTTTCCAACTTTCTACAGCCTAGGCAAAGCAATCCCCGTGGCCATTTTTAGTCCACAAATTTTGGATGGGTGCTGAGTGAGAAGTGGGACAGTCTTCTTGGTGACTTACTGAGGGAGAGACCCAGAGATAGCGCAGCCAGAGCAGATGGGAAAAGACAGGTGACCTGGAGCGTGACTGGAGGGGCCTGGATGAATTCTATGTTTTTCACCTCTGCCTAATGAGATGAGCTTCTGAAGAAGAGTGTAATGAAAGGTGTATAGTAATTTTTAACAGGACCATGCTCTGTCCTCACGTGTTTTGTGCCAAGAGACCCTTGTCTTTGTTTCTGTACCTTAAGCCAAAGGGTCCTTTGGGATTCAGCGTCTTTCTTTTGAAACAAGCTCCTGAAGAACCAGGACCTTCGTTTGCATCCTGCAAAACGTTGCCGTGGCACGGCCAGTGGACTGGTACCCTCTGCAGGGGCCACTGAGGTTATCGTCCTTAAAAAGCTGGCCATGTCAGGTCACTGCTGTTTTACAAGGCTTTTGATTCCCCATTGCCCGTATGCACTGTTGCCCACTGCGTTCGGCGTGTGAGGCAATCCCCACAGCGACCTGTCTACTTCTCCGCCCCTCTTACCCCCGGGCCCCATGTCCAGCCATGCTCACTGTTTTCTCGCCATTCACCAGGTTTTTCATGAGACCACGCCTTTGCTCACTCCGTTTTCCCAGGTGCGAGTGCCTTTCGCAAGGCCTTTCCCTCCTCAGAGTTCTATCCCAGACCTAGTGCAGGTGTCTTCTGATGTCAGGCCTTCCGTGCTTCCCTAGGGCAGAGGCTCTGCCCCGTGTGTTTTCTAGAGTTGCTTGCCTGTTTCAGTTCTGTGAGTGCTTCCCCTAGAATATGACTCCTTGAAGACAGGCCACTGGGCAGGTGTATAATTGGGCTCAGTAGCTGTTGAAATCAATAAAAGAAGTGGAAAGTGGAAATGTTTTAAATGATAATTTCTATGGCAGACAAAGAGAAATTTAGCCTACAAATGAATAAATACCAATACCTATAAAAATGATTTTTTTTTTCATGTGAAGGATAATTGAGCTTGAAACACTGTGACATATAACAGGGAAGGCAGATTTCTGGATGAAAGCTTGCCTTGATCTCAAATATTGGGTAACTGAAAAAAAAAACCAGAGAACGCTTTTGTTTGCTATGCATCCTGGGATCCCTAGGAAAGGCTCGCCCACGGGGCTAAGGTGATCCGGTCCGCTTTTCTGCGTGTGCCTTAAAAAATTCCCCAGCAGAAAATGAGAAGTCGCCCAGTTCTTCTTCTTTGTAACGTCACGATTAGCTTCCCAAAACGTCCATCACCCTCCCCGTTCTCAGCGCTGCGATCGCTGGGGAATCCTGAGCAGCAGCTAAGCATCTCTTCTCCCCTCCCCTGCCCCGCGCCTCCTGCCGCGTGTCCTGCTGTCTCCCTCCGCTGCCCTGGAGCAGTGCCGACCTCGCCCCCGCAGAACGTGCAGGTGGAAGCCGTGAACTCCACAACCATCCAGTTCCTGTGGAACCCTCCACCCCAGCAGTTCATCAACGGCATCAACCAGGGCTACAAGGTAGGCGCCTTGGACCACAGCCTCCGGGCGGCTGCCGTGGTGTGTCACGGTCTTGTGATGAGTGAGGGGGCTGCCCGCCCCTCATTTCATCAGGAACCCACGGCATCCGGTTACAGAGTGTGTTGACCTTCTGGGGTCACCTTTTATCCAGGGTCTTTTCGTCAGCTATACTGGTTCAGAAACTCAAATTATTGGTTATCAGGAGGATGGTGCACGGGAATTCCCTGGCGGTCCAGTGGTTAGAACTCGGTGCTTTCACTGCCGAGGGTGCAGGTTCAGCCCCTGGTGGGGGAACTAAGATCCCGCAAGCCGCGCAGCATGGCCAAAAAACAAAAAGAAAGAAAAAAAGAGGACGGTTCATATAGAACTGAGCAATGTTACGAGAAGAGCCGTCCATTTTCAAATGCCCAGTCGGAGACTTATCCCTGTTGATTGGAATCGGCACGTGTACAAACCACTTCTTCCCGGAAGGGCGTTCTCTCAAAGCGCACTGGGTGCAACTGAGTGGTGTTTCTACCAAGTAAGGATAAGTAGGTCCCCCTCTCGCTACTTTAGGGAAAGTTCTGTTTGTAGAACTGGGACCAGCTGACTCGGGGCACCTATCCGGACTGAATTAGAGACAAGGACAGACTCCTATCTGCCCTTCGTCTGAGTACCCGAATATGTTACCTTCGGAGATGTACCTGGATGCAGTTTCCAAAAGTACAGGTTACTTTTCCTTTTAGATCAGCATCTCCTGGCTGGCCTGGGAGACCATCTGAATGGTACCTGCAGCATGTTCGCAAATCTTCTGTGACAGCAGGTGAACTCAGGGAGTATCTTTATAGAGAATTTGCTTGAAAACTTGGTCGTTTCAGATTCAGAGTGTTATTGCCTCAGACACACAGTTAATTCTTTTTCCAATTTTTTTTTCCATTTGGATTCAACTTACTAAAACACTTGGTTTTCACTAGAAAGGCAGACGTAGCTGGAAGTTTGTCCTGCCTTTTTTTCCCCCCCAGAGGTATCTACAGTCAGAAGCTCCTTAGAAAGGAAATCATGTTGATCAACGAAGTGGATTCTGCCTTCCTGACTCTCCTGTCAGGTCTTATTGGCAAGACTGGGGTGTTCATTCGATGGCTTGGTTGTCGGCCTAAAATCTATATAAATATGCTCCTTGTTCTGCACAGTGTCCATTTTCAGACCTAATTAACCCTAGAAATGTTTGGTGTCAGAGGAATTAAAAGTCACACTCATACATAATGTTGCCAAAACATTAAAACAACTTCCCTTGGAACGTGTATATGTACTACATTTCTTTAAAAGTATAATGTCTCCTAAAATCCTTTTTAGAAAACTGGTGTCATATGAATTATAAATAATTACCATTGTTCCCATTGAACCAGGGGCTTCTTTTTGAATCCGCAGGTGCCTAACTAGAAAAATATTTGTACTGATGTTTGATTGCACTGATGCAGTTGAATAACAGTGATGTCATCATTATTTCTAAATGTTCAAAAATAAATATGTTCTGTAACATGTTTAAGTGAACAGAAGGTGAAGGTTTGAGGAGTGTCCATTTTCCCAATATGAGTTAGAGTAGATATTTTATTTATGTACACATGTATAAAAATATATATAAATATACATATTTGTACTCAATAATCTACGAGATATCTTTTAAACTCAATATTTTTCAGTGAGATTATAAAATGTAGGCTGTATGGGGTTCCTTAATTACAACTTTGCTTTCTTTGAAGACATTTTAATCGTGAAATAAAATTCTGGTGCAGACTTGAGGGTGAAGACATGCAATTAAAAGGATCTCTTTTTCACCCCGTTCCATCCCAGCTTCTGGCGTGGCCAGCCGATGTCCCCGAGGCCGTCACTGTCGTCACCATTGCTCCAGATTTCCATGGAGTCCACCACGGGTACATAACGAACTTGAAGAAGTTTACTGCTTACTTCACATCAGTTCTGTGTTTCACCACTCCGGGGGACGGGCCTCCAAGCCCGCCTCAGCTCATACGGACACATGAAGACAGTGAGTACTCCTTTCCCAGTTCTTATCGATAGCCTTTAGCCAGTTGTCAAAGAGGTTTGGGCCACTGTCGTATCCAGCACAGGGGAGGAGCCAGGGTGGGTCTCTAGCAAGCTCCGTGTTCTCAGTGTGTTCACAGTCTGCTCACCCTGGAGAGGTAAGTCATTGAAAGTAGTAATAATGTTTGCAGAGATGGTCTGTGGAGTATGGAAGGAAGCCTGGCTAGAGGAAGGAGCTGTGAGGACAAGAGGGACAGTCCAGTCCCAGCTGTACAGTCAGCCTTTGGTCTTGTCTTGCTAGACTTCTCTTCACTCAGATTTCAACTTCCAATCCCCTTACCTTCTTCTTGAATCTCCCCTTAAAGCCTCCCAGCCCATGTCTTCCCCGACCTTCCCCAGGGGAATCTCACCTGCGCCCCTCTAAGACCCTGGACTTTCCATTGTCTCCAGCTGGTCAATTCAGATCAGCTGTTTCTCTGCTCCTAGGCCAACTGACGCTTCTGGAAAACATTTTCTGAGAAAATGATCACAGATGTGCATAAAGATTTATATACAATGAGGTTAGTTACAATTATTAGTAATTGAAAAAAAAATGAAAAACATTCAAATGTTCCAAAGGGGGATAATTGAAAACCTATGGAATGACAATATACTAAATATTTTGTAGTTATTAAAAAGAAATTTTGCGAGGAAACGGTCTTGATCTCATGTTACATGGTAAAAAAAAAAAAAAAAACAGTATACAAAACTATATGAGTTACAAATTTTATACAAATACACTTGTATAAGACCCTATTAGCTGAGAAAAGACCTTGAAGGAAATATATCACAATTCCGACAGTTGTTATCTCCATGTGACACGATTATGGGTATCTTTTACTATTTTCTTCTTATTTCTCTGCATATTCTCTTTGCTACAATGAGTAGGTACTCTTTTATAAGGAGAATTAAAACTTAAATAAGTTTAAAAAGGCTGCCACTTGTCTCTCCTCCAGCTTCCTCCTCTCCCATCTCAGCTGGGCTCTGGGTGTGGTCTGACCTTCTGTACTTATCTCTGCTCGGTGCTGTCATCCACTGCTCCGCTCTGTCCTGCCCCCTGAGACCCAGCTTCACTGTCCTCCCAGCAATGACACTTACAGAGGTCAAGGCCGTGCAAGTTGAGCTTCCTCACTTCCCCCCCCTTCCACCTGAGTTTCCCTATGTTCTCACTCTTGGTCCTCTTCCCTCCTCTCTCAGAGGATGAAGAGTCTGACCTTTCCTCAGCCCACAAATATGCTCAGGTCTCCCTCACCCAGAAGTGCCAACTCCCTGACCGTGCTGCCCACTGAGTCACCCAGCTCTCAGTATAAACGATTACTCTGCCTCCTAACCTCTCCCGCTCCCCATAACCCCTAGCCACCTGGCTTTCACTCCACTACTCTGCTGTAACCGCCTTGAATTGACTCAAGGTCTGTGTCAAATTAGTGACACAGGAAGAATAGAAATGGATTTCTTGACCCTCTGAGACCACTGATATTCCTTCCATTAAAAAGATAAAAAGTAACTCTGCCACTATTAACTGATCCCTGATGTTCTTTCCATACTCTGACTTTGATCTGCTATCTGCTTTTTCTTTAACTGAAATTTTATTGAGATAGTTATAGATTCACATGAACTTGTAAGAAATAATACTAAGATCCCATGGACACTTTGCCCAGTTTCCATCAATGGTAACACTTGCAAAAGTATAGTACATCACAACCAGGGTATCTACATTGATGCAACCCATCGATCCAATTTAGATCTCTGCAGTTTTACTTGTTCTCGTGTGTGTGTGCGCGCGCCTATGCGCGCATGTGTGTTTAGTTCTTTGCAACTTATCACATGTATAGGTTTGTGTATCTACCATCACGATCAAGATACTGCATGGTTCCGATACCACAAAGATTCTTCTTTTATAGACATATCCATGTCCTTCCCTTTCTTCCTTTCTAATCTATATGTCCTTTATTTCTTTTTCTTGCCACATTGCAATGACTAGAATTTCTAGTACTATGTTGAATAAGAGTGGTGAGAGCAGACATTCTTGCCTTGTTCTTGATCTTAGAGAGAAAACATTTGGTCTTCCACTGTTAAGTATGATATTTCTCATAGCTGTTCTTTATCAAGTTGAGGTAATTTCCCTCTGATATTAACTTGCTGAGAGTTTTTGTCATGAATAAATGTTGAATTTTTTCAACTGCTTTTACAGCATCAATTGATATGACCATATGATTTTTCTTTTTAGTTTGTTAATTAGTTAATTAACTAATTAATTTGTTAATTAATTTAGTTTGTTAATTGATAAGGTTGATGGTTCAAATGTTGAACCAACCTTGCATGCTTGGAATAAATCCCACTTGGTCATGGTGTATAATTATTGTTCATGTTGTGGGATTCAGTTTGCTAATACCTTATGGAAGATGTTTTACATCTAAGTTCATGAGAGATATTGGTCTGAAATTTTACTTTGCTGTATTTATTGTCTTTGTCTGGTTTTGGTATCAGCATAATACTGGCCTCATAAAATAAGTTCGTACTCTTCTGTTTTCTGGAAGAGATTGTGTAAAATTGGTATTCATTCTTCTTTAAATGTTTGGTAGAATTTTTCAGTGAAATCCTCTGTTCCTGGAGAGTTCTTTTTTGGGAGTTTTTAAGTTGTAACTTCAGATTCTTTAATGGTTACAGTAGTGTTCAGTCGTCTATTTCATTTTGGTAGTGTGTGATTTTCAAGGAATCAATCCACAAAGTTGTTGAATTTCTGAGTGTAAAGTTGTTGGTAGTACTTCCTTATTGTTTTTCTAGTGGCTGCAAAATATATAGTCATATTCCCTATTTCATTCTTTCTTCTGTTTTTTGTGGAGGTTTTTGGTCATTCTTCCTAGAAATTTATCAACTTCATTGATTTTTTTTTGAAGAACCGCTATCTTGTTTCATTGACTTTTCTCTATTGTTTTCTTATTTTCAATTTCATGGATTTCTGCTCTTATATTTCCTTCTGCTTGATTTGGTTTATTTTGCTTTTCTGTTTTTAATTTCTTGGGGTAAGCACTTAGGTGATTGATTTGAGGTCTGTCCTCATTTCTGATGTCAGCATTTAGTGTTATAAATTTTCCTCTTCACACTGCTCTAGTTGCATCCCACATATTTTGGTACGTTCTGTCTCATCTTCACTGAGCTCTATACATTTTTATTTCCTCTGAGGCTTCCTCGTTGACCCATGGATTATTTAGAAGTGTGGCATTTAATTTCCATGTGTTGGAGATGTTCCTGCTGTCTTTCTGCCTTTGACTTCTAGCTTGGTTCCATTACAGTCAAAGAACACACTTTGCATAATTTCACTTCTTTTAAATTTATTGAGGTTTGTCTTATGGCCCAGAACGTGATCAGTCTCAGTTAAGGTTTCATGAGTTCTTGAAAATATAATGTGTATTCTGCTTTGGAATCTGCCTTATAATTATAAACTTTCTATAGCCCTCATCAGATTTTAGGATTAAAAGAGACAGTTGGTCAGGTGTAGCCTTCTCTTTTTTCAAAAAAAAATATTAAGGCTACCTCATCAAGTTCTGTGTGTACTGGGCCTGTCATAATTACAGGGGATTCATTCATCCATCTGTCCAACATACAAACGTGTATACATACTTCCATTCCGAGGTTTGTAGAATACCTATTATGTGAGAGGTAGCCAGCTGCGTGTTGAAGGGGGAGCAGAGATAAGTAAGTACAGCCTCTGCCTTTAGAGCTCCCAGCCTAATCAGATCTGAGGTGGACAGGACTGAGGTCAGTGCCACTGAGGAAGGAGGTCGTTAGCAGTGGCTGTGGCAGCCCAGGGAGGAGTGACAGAAAATACCTGGGGGGGTCAGGTCAGTCTTGTGGAGGAGCTGAGAACTGAGGTCAGCCCTGACGGATGAGCTTTTGATGCCAAGAATGGTTGAGAAGAGATAGAACCCGTAAAGGCAAAGGGAGTAGAAGAGGGTGTGAGAGGGTATGAGGCATTCAGCTCAGCTTCAGTGTAGCCTGTGGGGTGGGGGTGACCCTAGAGAACAAGTTGGGAGCCGACCCAGGAGAGTCTCAACTGCTAAGTTAAGACGCTTAGACAGAAATAGTCTAGGCATTGGGGAACCACAGAGGGATTTCCCTTAGGGCTGTGACTTGAGTGTTTCAACAGCTCTGTCTGGAGGTTTTGTGATGATGGGCTAGAGAGAAAGGTGATGCAATCTGGGAAGAAGGCAAGTACTTATGTGCACCTCTACACCAGCGGTGGAGCCAGCAGTAGGGGAGACGCTAGAGGCATGTCACAGAGAACTGGGGGCTGGTTAGACTTCGGGGGTGGGAAGAAGGGGTTCTGCAGATCACTCCACATACTTCAGCGTAGGTGACGGGGCAGATGGTGATGCCCGTGACTGAAAGGAGGGAAACAGGTCCAGGGTTAGGACGCTGGGTTTGGTCGGATCACACTCACATGGAGGCAGGTGTGGCCTGTGGGCAGCAGAGAGTCTGAAGCCGTAGGTTTGGGAGTCCTAGCAATGAGCGATCATGACCTTATTTTCCGAGGAAAATAATTGAGGGAATATAATTGAGCCCGTGGTCTAACCGCAGATGGAAATATCTGATATCAGTGCCATCCACCTAAGTGGATGCAGTCGCTTTGGGAATCAGGTGGCCGTAAGAGGAACGAGAGGCTCCCTGGGCGCTGGCCCTGTCGTGTGAGGGGAGGCCGGTCTGGGGACAGTGCAGGGGGTGGCGAGCAGAGGGACCTCTGGAAGAAGAAGGGACGTTCTGCTTGCTCGGAGGCTCCATGCTCCACTCCTCTGTGGGAAAACACAGCCTAACAGCTTTACGTCTGCAAGCGGGGTGGGAGGGGAGAGTCCCCATAACTAAGGAAGGTGGTGGTGAACTCTAGGAGCGGCTGTCAAGCACCCCTCACGGCCCTTCATCATTTGGACGTTTTCCTCTAGTTCATTATTGAAAGAAGAGGCCAGGGCCGCATCTCAGCAACGACCATGGCCAGGTCCAACCGGATGTCAGGTTTTACTTCCCAGAGGACATTTGTTAAAAATAAAAAGTGGCAAAAAGCAGAGAACTTCTTCAGATAAGTGAGAGAAGACTCCTGGCTGAATTCTTTACTAAAAAAGCCCTATTGTTGCCAGTTAAACAGACAGACACTGACTATGGGGAAACATCTCACAGTGCTGTGCAGCCAGGAAACAGAGCCTTAAGGGCCGCCAGGCCCGCCGTTCGTAAGGACGAGAGAGATCAGGAATGTCTGGGGAATTGAGAAAAACGGCAGTGATGTCATCTTTTTAGAATTTTCTAACTGAACCACCATTTTTTTGATAGGCAGGGAGCCTGTTCATCCTACTTAGAAAGATAGAGCATCCTTGTAAGTAGGGGCGATCTCACTGAAACGGGGGAGGTAGGGCTGCTGTCCGCTCTTGGGGGGGGGTGTGGCCTTTAAAAGAGGACTTGGTAATTAATAAACTCCTACCCCCAACATCTTCTAAAAAAAAAAAAAAAGTGTATGGAAAAGAGGACTTGGGACTCTGGGTGCTGGAGGAATGGCCGCCATCGCTCTGTAGTGACGGCGCGGACGGCGCCACGGTTAGCCCCACGTCCAGCTGGCCTCCTTCTCCAACGCTCTGATGAAATAAGAACTTGGGGCCAGGGTGTGTGGAGTGGGAAGCTCAGTAGAGAGGAAACAATATAAACTTAAGCCTGGACGTTGCCAGCTGGTTCCAGCAGAGCTAGAGGACAGGACTATTTGGGCAGGAATCCAGGGAGCAGAAACACTGAGAATAGAAAAGGAACCAAAAGCTTTCTTTGCTGCTCTATCGATTGAAAAAAGAACAAGTCAGTTCAAAAATCCGTCAGACTGTCTTTCTGGAAACTCACAGTTGGGGGAGGATGAGATGGTCCTGACAGCCGTTCTCCTTTACCACGTTCCACACTCAGAGAGTGAAATGTGGGCTTCCCCGGTGGCGCGGTGGTCAGGAATCCGCCTGCCATGCAGGGGACACGGGTTCGAGCCCTGGCCCGGGAAGATCCCACGTGCCGCGGAGCAACTAAGCCCGTGCGCCACAAGTACTGAGCCCCCGGACGGCCCTGCGGTCCCCCCAGAGCAAGCAGGAGGCCCCCGTGCCAGGCCCAGCTCTGGGCTTGCTGGGTGCATCCTCGGGCAGTTGCTTCACTGCCCTGGGCCTGGCGTTGAATTTTACGGCCGCAAAGCCGGGGAGGGATCCGAGCAGATTCGTAATGTCCCTCCGGCTCTGAGAATCCGTGATCTTGGATCTGTTGAACTCCTGTTGTGGCCTCTCAGGCCTTTTCTCTCTGGTGTTCTTCAAAGTGACAGCAAGTTCATCTTAGAGATGACTTTATATTCTGATGGTACGATAACTGACAACTAGTAACGATAGCAGCCAACGTCCATCAGCATTGCTGTGGTGTCAGGACACGCTAAGCGCTTCCGTGTTTTATTCCATTCCTTCTCACGATTACCTTGCGGAGTGAGTCATTTTTATTTTCCCATTTCACAGATGAGCAAACTAAGGCTTAGAGAGCTTAAGTAATGCACAACCAGCAAGCAGAGGGGCCAGGCTTGAACCCCGCTGAGCCCAGCGTTCAATCGCAGCTCCGCCACTCTGCCTTCCTGCACTAGGAGGGGCTACGGTCAGGGAAACTCCAGGGAAACGTGCCGTTTTGCTGGAAATTTCTCGCGCCCGCCCTGCCCCTGGGGCCCCTGGGGAGAGTGAGTAAGGGTTGCGGCCTGGAATTCTGGATCAGGTCGGCAGGCATCGCCCTGCAGCCAGGTGTGGCCGGGACTGCCTCCGGGCCAGGGCTCCGGGCTCTGTCCCCACACAAGCCAGACACATGACACGGCTGCAAAGGCCTCTGGGGATGCCGGTGCACGCGGTTGCTTTCAGGATCCAGCCACCTGGTTGTTCCAATTAGATCAGATCAGGAGAAAGACAGAGAAGGGATTGTGTCTGCCTCTCCTGCTGCAGGTCTCTGCAGTTCTTGGTGAGGCCGGGATGAGGCCGAGTGAAATAATTTATGTGACCATAGCCGGGTCACCTCCAACACCTCGGACTCCCTGTCCCTTCTGGGTTTTCTCTGACATTTCCTGCGGGCTCTGGCCCAGCTCCCTGCCCCCTTCCACAGTGAGAACGTTCCACACAAATCTGACCAGAGAGTATTGGGCTGTCTTGCTAACAGATGTCTTTGTGTTTAATTGCTAGAACCGGGAGCTGTGGGACACCTGAGTTTCACGGAGATCCTGGACACGTCTCTGAAGGTCAGCTGGCAGGAGCCCCTGGAGAAAAATGGCATCGTTACAGGTAAGGGTCTCAGTCTTCAGGTAGAGGAGGAACACGTTTGCCCCAACACAGAGCGATGGACCCAGCCCCAAGCAGCGCGGCTGGCAGCGCACGGGTGCCTGCGGCCCCTGCAGGGTGACTAGCCGCAGGGCGGAGGGCAGAGGGCTCGCTCGCCATCCCCCTGGCGGTGCCCTTTCCCGCCTGGGCTGCAGCCTCAGAGTTTGGAGATTGGCCTCCGAGCCTTATCTGAACAAGCCTCTAGCGCCTCCGGTCGGCAGGAATCCGTGTTTCTGGTGTGTCCTCTCCTGGGCCTTTCTCTCCCTTAGTTCTCACGGCAACTCGGTGAGGCGACTGCTGAGATTACGACTGTTTACAGCTGAGGAGGCTGAGGCCAGGCGGGTGGGGTGACCTTTCCTAGGCAGCTGTGCCCTGGGCGCCCCGGCCTGCAAGTGGCCAGGCCACGCCCCCGGTGCCAGTGCCAGGCCGCCAGCCCCCTCGGGACCCTCGGGGGACCTCAGGGTGAGCAGCGCCCGGGGACCCAGGGGCGCGGGGCTGGGCACCAGCCGCCTCTCCTCTCCTGCGGTGGGGTCTCTGGGGAACAGCTCACCTTGTAGGGCTTTTAATGATTTTATGTTGTAGAAGAGGTTTCTGAAGAACCTCTCAGGTTAAAGCTGAATTTAAAGCCTAGTTTGGGGGAAAAGAATCGCAGACCTGATAAAATCCGCACGGGCTTCGGCCTCGGGGGAGGCTGGGGAGGACCGTGTTCCAGCAGGTCAGGGCTCCCCTCGCACGCCCCTTCCCCCCGCCCCACACACGGGCATCGAAACACCCTCACGGGGCTGCGGGCGACCCCTGGGGGCTGCCTGGTGTGATAGCCCCGGGCAGCCCTTTCCATTCAGTAGACAGCACTTGAACCTTCCCGCCAGCCACGAAGCGTTCTCACAGCGCAGGCCCCACCGCTCTGGCAGCCCTTCCTGGGGACCTCACGTCCGTCTGCTGGTGACCCCTCGGGAGCCGGAGCTGTGCCCACCCCTCAGCGACTGGCCAGGTGGTCCAGCCGACCACCAATGCCCCTGGGGTCCCTCGTGAGCCCCGTGGCCCAGGAAGCGTGCTCACGCCGGCTGTGTGGTCAAGAAAACTGTCCGGGAGTGAGCCGTGTGGACCAGGGGCGGTCGGCTGTCCCCGGCCTGGCCACAGGGTCAGAGTCCCCTTCCTCCCGCCCTGTGTCCTGGGTGGCAGCACCACCCGTGGGCGCCTCCCGCGTGCAGGCCCCCTTAGCGTTCCGGCTCTTGTTTACTTTCCGAACGACCCGGCAAGGTGCGTCTCCTAACCCCGTCTGAGACCTTGAGCGATAATGTCCCAGGGTCACGCGGCCAGCAGGTGGCCAAAGCCAGGACAGGGATGCCGCGTCCTCTCTTCCACATCATCAACGCCTGGACGCGGGTTCGACCCGCGCTGCTCACCCCAGCCCAGAGTGTCCCTGTCTCGGGTCCTTGCTCTCGGTGACTCGCTGGGTCCCTCGCCACGCCGCAGGCCAGAGAAACACCCGGCAGTTCTGCTTGCCAGGTGGTCAGGTGTACACAACTTAGTAAGTATTTCTATCCTAGCTCCTTAATAGCCGTTTGAAAAGAGCAGACACATTAATTGAAAGAAAAGAATATTTGCATTTCCTTTTCAAATAACCAGTTAGTTCCTGATGGGACGTGTGCACCCCCAGGTACTGCCCAGCTTCTCCAACTTGGAATCAGAGTGGACCTGCCTGCCGAAGCTCCTGTTCCACGTCGGTTTTCACATTGTTCCTGTGTCCTTATCACAGCAACCACCAAAAACTCAGCTTTGCAAACACAGGGTGCACCCGGAGGAGTGCGGCGCGCTCTGATCCTGACTTGTGACCCGCTCGAGCTGGAGGGCTGCGGGGGCCCACAGACACGGGCGGGGGTCCAGCACCACTCTCCCTGCAGTGCCCCGGGGGACCGTGTTCCTACACGAAACTCCCCCTTTCTCTCCCGTTACTCAGGAAACCTCCCAGTGTCAGCCCCGCCCACTGCTTACCTGCTGGGTGCCCTCTACTCACCTGGACTCGACCAGACCCCCTCGCAGAGTGGAGTCCTCGGGTCCAGATGGTACCTGAGAACTGGCGCCGCCTCTAGCCCTCACTGTTAAATGAAGTAAATTTACGAATCTAGTTCTGCCCTCGAGAAGCTGATGTTTTGAAATACCCACTTTAAATAATGTTAAGTCCAGGAATGGGGAAAAGTCACTATTGAAACTGGACCTCAAAACCCCACTCTGTTGCACGTTCTGAGGTCTTCGTAGTAGAGGACTGCAGTGCTGAGTAGGTAATGAAGAAGCCCTCCTGTGGCCGGGAGCGGAAGGGATTAAACCAGGCGGGTGCAGGGGCGGAGGAGGGAGGTTGCAGACGCAGGATGTCACTTTAAGGTACACAAAGGGAGGAGAAACAGGCTAGTGAGAGGGAAGGCAAACCCAGAAGCAAGCGCTTAGCAGGAGGCTCCCACCTGGAAGAAAAAGGCCTTCGAGCTCAGGCCCCTCGGGGACCGTCTGTGGCTGAATTTGAGTGAATTAGAGCCGTACCTACTGCTGATTTCAGAGGGGGCTGAGGTGGGGAGAGGCAGGCCATTCACCTCCGTCAGCTCAGGCTTCATTCAGGGTTCACCTAAGTGTGCTGCGTTTCAGAAATCCGGCCAGGACCCCTCGGTGGACGCACTCCCCGGGCAGCAGGCAGGCCTCGCCCCCTTACAGACACACCCTCAGCCCCACCCTGCCCTTGGGGAGCACCGAGGTCTCCCCTCCAGGTTCCAGTCTTGAAGGAGCCCCCCGGGCGTCATCACCCGAGGGGAGCCGACATCCCCAGGCTGAGCGGCGGGCACCAGTACTCCCGACGGGTGGTCACCCGTCACACCAGCTAATAGAACTTAACGAACCCAATTTCGTGTTTTATTAAACAAATACCTGTAGTTACAGGCAGCGGCTATATGTTTATTGTGGAACTCGGCCTTCGCAGTGCCGGCTGTTCAGAGCTGGGTCGCGCTGCCCCTGGGCTGGGAGCGAGTACGCGGTGGCAGCTCTGAGGGTCTGGGCCTGAGCTGCAGGCAGACGCTCCGCTCTCCTGTCTCGGGGCCGCGTTGTCCCACCACGTCTGGCCTGTGCCGTCGCCTTTCCCGCCCACCCTGTACGATGGGCTGCAGGGGAAGAGGGCCTCCCCAGAGGGGGGAGCCCGGCGGTGGTCACCTGCCAGGGACCCCTGCCCTCCGTGGGGCTCTCCCTGCCCTGGACGCTCTGCCCGGACACGCAGGGCGGCGCTCCCCAGGTTGACTGGGCTTCCCGTGGGGCACGCCGGCAGCACCCCAGAGGCCTTTTCCAGGCTGGAGGGAGAGTATAGCAAAAGAAAAACCGTGTTTGTGGGCAGACCTGGCCTCCAAAAGCCCCTTTCAGGAAACGTCTGCAGGGGACCAGCGACCGTCCCTCTGAAGCCGCTCCGTCAGCGCCCGAGGCCGTTAGAGCAGCTGCCGGCAGCATGACGTCGGTCCCGCGTGCGGGCCGCTCTGTGTGCAGACGGCCCTCAGGAAACTGGGTGCCGGGAGCTCCCCTGTGCTGCTGGAAGGAGAGGCGAGCGGCAGGACCGCCGGGCTCGCGCGCGAATTGCCCACGAGCGCTCCCTGTAAATTCCAGCGTCCTCCTGTCTCCCTGCGTGAGCTCTGGTCTGTGAGGGCCGGGATGCAGGCAGACAGCCTGGGGTTGGATGCACTGCCCTCTCGCAGAGAGTTCACGCGGATCCACGCAGAATTAGTTCTGAAGCTCCTCCGGTCGCTAGTCTCAGTTGGGCAGCTGTTTGGAGCAGGTAGGGCGCCAGCTGGAGGCCCGGCCCCTGGCTGGGGGGCCCCTGTTCCTGCACCGGAGCCAGAGGGACACTCACGGCCAGGACGGCCCGCTCGGGGCCTTGCCCACCGCACGCCCCCGCGTGGTCCCTCTGTGCGCCGCCTCCAGGCCAGCTCCCTCTCTGTGCTGGTGTTCGTCACACCCTTTCCTGAGCACACGGGCGTCTTCAGTCGTCCGTTGGGTGGTGTTTGTAGCCACGACGGCAGCACACTGGAGTGTCAGTTTTGATGCCAGGAGATCCTAGTAATTCTCTTCTGCTAAAGGTTTTGTAATGGCTGTGCTTGGGCTCCAGGTTGCCGTGCAGAACAGAAGGCTATATTTTAGGAAATTTTGATGAAGAACAGCTTTTAAACAAATAAAATTGTCCGACAGACAAGGTTGTGACATTAACAACGTACATGACGGCAAGCGTGTATGACAACATAACGACAGCCTTCTCCTCCTGTGCGTTCAGGGAAGACCCCGAGTGTCGTCACTCCATGTAGAGATTTATCGGGCTAACCTACCAAGGCCGGGGCTGGTTTGCAGGTTTGCCTGTGCACGTCAAGGCTTCCGAGGGCGGGTCGTGTGGAAGGAGGCTCCGTAGAGGGTGAAGAGCCTGGGCCACTTCCAGCCAGTCCAGGAACCTCTGGTGGCACAGGCTTGCTCCTTTGTCAGGTAGGGGTCGTGATGGTCCAGCCTCAGGGCTCTGGCACGAGGTTGAGCGAATTAATGCAGCTGAAGTGCTCAGAGCATCACAGGAACATCATAAATACTCTGTGGATTTGAAGTCATTAATCCTCACTGCCCTGAAGGTTTCTCTTTTTTCAATTGTACAATCAGTTCCAAAAATCTGAACTGGCCAAAAAGACAGAACGGGTTGATGTTAGGGCACCGTGGTGTTCGTGCCGGCCCACTGAGAATGCGGGAAGCCAGAGGTCAGGATGGTCCCCGGGAGGAGGGAGGTTCTAAGGTCCGGAGTCGGGAGATGGTGAGTGGTTGGCCCCCTGAGAGGCCGCTGGAGCCGCGGGCCTAGTGGTCCCCACGGGCCAGGAGCGCAGCTAGGGGCTTCCGACGTGTGGCAGGGCCCCCTGCTTCCTCCACTGCCGGGTGCCCCGTCCGCCCCACCCTAGCACAGGAGCCCCCCAGCACACAGAGGTCGCCAGGCTGTGGGACAGCAGACAGGCAGCGGCTTCTGACATTAAAATTTTATTGTTTTCAAAACACTGAGGTCCTGGGACGCTCTCCTCTAAATTCTTGTTTACCTGCGAGTGAGAGTTTCTCACTCTGTTTATTGCTTTCATCAGAGGGAGAGGAACGAGAAGACGCCTCCCAGTGCCTCTGTCTCCCCAGTTTATCGGCCGGGAAGACGGAAGAACAGGCGTTTTCAGCGCTCTGCCTTTGGCCCCAGGAGCGCCCTCCATCTCCACCTCCCTCTTCAGGAGACACTCTTAAATGTTCTCTAATCACAGAAGCCCCCTCTAAGGGCGCTGACCCAGGGGCTGGCAGGGTCTTTTTTCTCTGAGCCCCAAACTGCAATGGCTGGATACACTGTGATCATGAGGCCCCGCCGGACGATCCGAGTGCAGAGGAGACCAGATGTCGCTCGGAAAACAGGCTCGAAGGGGAAGGCAGAGCTGGAAGCGACACTCGTGCCCTGGGGGAGAGAAACTTTAAGGCAAAAAGTGTTTTCTCAATCATTTTGTAAAGGGAAAAGTGGCAGTGTTTCCACAAATTAGTTGCAAGCCAGGAGCAAGCTGCTGATTTAGGGTACCGTGTAGTGAAAATATCAGCTTCTAAAGATGGAAACGCGGATGAAGCTCGTCTATCATTTGACAAGAGCCCCCTCCGTCCACGCGCCGGGGACCGAGCTCGCCGAGATCCCATCCCCGTCCTCCTGCCGCCCCTGTGGATCCAGCGGCCGGATGGAGGGGCCCGGCCCGGGGTCTCGTTTCCGGGGGCTGTGGACTCGCAGTGGACTTCAGTGGGCCCGGCTGAGCTCCCGGCTCTTGCTCAGATTCTCCGAGATAAACGGGTGGCCCAGCCTCTGTCCCCGGGACCTCGGACTCACCCTGTGCCCTCGCTTGTTTTCCAGGCTACCAGATCTCCTGGGAGGTGTACGGGAAGAGCGACTCGCGGATGGAGCGCACTCTCAACAGCTCGACGCACGAGTATAAGATCCAAGGGCTGTCCTCTCTCACCACCTACACCATCGACGTGGCGGCCCTCACCGCCGTGGGCGCTGGCCTGGCCACATCGTCCACTATCTCTTCCGGGGTGCCCCCAGGTCAGTGCGCTCGGGCCCTGGCGTCCCCGCTGCCGCGTTTCCCTGGGACGTTTCTCACGCTCGGAGTTGATGGGCATCTTTTGTGCAGAAGTCCCTGGGGGCCTTTAAAAGAGGGGTGTCAGCTCCTGGCTCGGATGGCCGGGGGTCAATGAACGTTACACTTAAGACCAGGAAGCACAAAACTGCATTCACGCAACAAAAGAGTGAAAATGTGGGTTTGAGGGAAGGAGTGAGGAGAAGGTAGGTGGCGGGAAAAGGCATGGGAGGAGGGGAGCGAGGAAGGGGCGTGAAGGGTGAAGAGTCTGTCCACACACAGCAGGGCCGAGGGGACCCTGCTCGCGGGGCTTTCTGGAAGTCAAAGTCTCCTCCTAAACGTTCACCCTCATCCAGCTTTGGAAATTGCACTCAACTTTTTCTCTCCACAGTTTATGTTTAAAATGAAAGTGTTTTTCCAAGGAATTTACAAAATACGTGTGGGTGTGAGAGGATGTCATGGGGCCATCCGTTCAGTCCTGTAATTAAAGCCAGAAGTCTCTTGCTCTTTGAAAAGGTCAGTTGGCCTCGTTTTGGTCTTTGAGAAAAAAGCACAACGGCTTTGCTCATCAGGCCCGGAAAGGCTGAAGCCGGCATTTACCCCCATCGCACCCTCCACGCCCAGTTAGGGTTTTGTAACCTAATTATTTTCTTGGAAGCATGGCACACCACACGGGACCCGAAGAGAATACAAAACAAATAAAATGTATACAGTTTTTAGAACTCCCCAGAGGAATAACCGCCTCTCCACACAGGGACTGTGTTTCGGGAGAAGCCGTGGGGTGGTAGAGAAGGAGGGAGTGTATCCTGTCCTCTGAGCGCTGTGACCCCGCGGGGCCCTTTCTACCTTCCTGGCCGTCTGGGGAGCCTGGAGCCCGCAGCGTCCCGGAGCAAGGCGTCCTGTCTACTGACAAGCAGTCACCACTGCCCTCCCTCACAGGTAGTGATGCTTCTAGCGCTGTGCAGAGCATCAGATGAGGGCCTCCCCCCGACCAGTGCTGGCTCCACTCCCGCGTGGCCGACTCCTGGGTCTGGGGTGAGGCTGCAGAGCCTGCAGTGGAACAAGCCCCAGGTGGCACCCACACTGCTGGTCGGGGGCCACACCTGAGGCAATCCGATGTTTTTTTAAAGATATTTTCAAAATACACGTATCCTTTCTTAAGAAAGAAGTCCTTGGCTTCCAGAGAGATGCAGTTATTCTGCGTAAACAGCCAGCTGCCAAGCACACATTTAAAATGTTGTTAGTGCTTACTAACCAGTGACGAGGAGATGACGACGGCACGTGATTTCATCTGTTAGACACGGCTGATGTACAGCGGCCGGGCTAACGCCGGGGGCACGTCCCTGTGCGTGACCAGGTTGTTCCCTGGACGGCTTGGACACCGTCCAACCGGGGCTGGGAAGTGGGCGAGCTGACCTCACCTCCGCCCCCAGCGTGACCGTGACCAGCTCTGTCCTGGACGCAGAGAAGCGCTGGAGGGGACACGGGCCCGGCTGTGCCGAGTGAACCTGATACCCAGGCTCAGGGGAGGCCGCGGGGCTGCTGTTGCTTCCCTGACGGTTCGGGTCACCTGTAGCCGGGGGTCCACCCTGGGGCAGGCCGAGCAAAATCACGTGATGACGATCCCTTTGGGGGCTGTGTTCCGTTTGCCGCGCTTAAAGCTTACATCCATCAACGACTGAAGAACCAGCTGAAGAATCCAGAGAGCGGAGAAATATGCAAAAAAGAGTCACTTGTCCTTCGATTTAAATATTTTCCTCTTCAAATTCATTAGACGTGATGTGGAAAGGACCCTCGAGAGCCTAGCGACGCTGCCTGTGCAAATACTGAACTGATCACCAAAGAGGTCTTATTGTCCCTGTGCGAGACCTGGTCTTAAATACCCCAAACACGGGCGAGTTCAGAAGCTGTTCCTCAGATACGGCGCGGCCTGAGAGCCTTTCTCCTGCTCCCATTGCATCTTTTTCGCTTTCATTTCATCCTGCTGTCTTTCTCTAGAGTTTTTGCATCGCCCAATAACGTAAGAGCTCTCATTTTGAACTCACAGTATCTCACTTCTGAGTGGGACGGGCTCCTTGGGGGGAGTGGGCAACCCGCCTGTGTTCAGCAAGGAGGCTTAGCCGCAGGCAGCCTGAGACGGGGAGCCTCGTGCAGAGCCCACCCGCCCCTCGTTTAGCTGCCAGAGCAACCGAGCACCGGCAGAGCGGGAAGAGTTCTGCGCTCTCACCTGAATCCAGTTGTCCTGGAAACCAGAGCCAGGAAGCCTGCGGCTCAGGACCTGCACACCTGCCCACGTCAAGCTGCCTGGAGACGCACGGGGTGCACGCTCCCCCCGCCTCTTTCGAAGGCGTCAAGGTCATTGTCAGAGGGAGGAGGGACGGTGGGTCCTTTGGGTTCTTTGAGGATCCTGGAAGAACCACCTTCGTCCATCCGTTCTTCACTCAACAAGTGTCTACTGTTGAACAGTCCCCTGCTGTTCAGGGAGATGATGAGTGAGACGTGACCCGACCTTCATGGTTTGTCATCTGGGAGCCACATTCACGGGTCTCCAGTGACACGGCACGGGGCCTGGGGCCTGACGGGCCACCCCGTTGGAGTGGCAGTCATGCTGTGAGCACATTCCTGGAGAGCTGTGCTTCTCACCTTCGTGGTTGTGTGAACAAGCCCTGTTCTGATATAAAGGCGTTTTGGAGCTGTTTACTTGCTGATATGTTGATACCCTTCCTACGCTGTGACGGAATTCAAACCTCCACCTTTCCCCTCTCGTTTATCTCCAGAGCTCCCTGGTGCCCCATCCAATCTGGTCATTTCCAACATCAGCCCTCGCTCAGCCACCCTGCAGTTCCGACCCGGCTACGACGGGAAGACGTCCATCTCCAGGTGGATCGTGGAGGGACAGGTATGGTCTCCTTGAAGCCGAGAGTTGCAGTTTCCACAGAGTAACACTGGGGCCTAAAGTTGAGAGACGGTTGACTGATGCCTTTGCAGAGTGATGAGTCCGTAGCTGGAGCTGCCTCTGGCTAGTTTGGGAGGTGGTGATGTTTGGAGGAGGAGAACCAGAGACTGGAGGCGGCTGGGATGCCGGGGTTAGGGTGTGGGAAGATGGGGGAAAACGGGATGTTAGGCTGGGCTCTTACTGGAGGGTGGGAGAAGTGATCATGGGGCGAGCATTCAAGTTGTGGTTCAGTATATGGTAAGTTCCCCCAGTTTGATGGCATCGTTGGTTGAGATTCTCCTTTTAATTCTATGTCACAATTCGCTACCGAACAGACTAAGAGGATCGTTTGGTGCAACTTTTCTCTCGGATGAATGAATGAATGAATATGCATTTGCTCAGCAATGTTTGTAGAGCGTGTTTATTTCCAGGCACTATGCTAGGCACGAGGGGCACAGTGGTAAACAAAAACAGACAAAGTCTGTGCCGTAAAGGAGGAAGGTTCTCTCTCAGGAGAAGGACCCTCAGGTTGCTGGGAGAGGAACATGCGATCTACCTGTGAGGACGGCAGGGGTGCCGGATGGCTGGAGTGAGGGCGTGTAGGGAAGAGCCGGGGCAAGGTCACGGGGAGCCTGAGGGTCGACCTCAGGGAGAACTTTGCCTCTGACTCAAAGCACGATAGCAAGATAGCAAGCCCCACGGGGCTCATGCGTCAGAGGGAGGGTCACAGGGGCCTCAGTGAATCCCACCCGCCCAGAAGCGCCTTGTTCTAAGAGCTGAGAAAACAGACAAAGACCTGCACGACGGGGGTGGTAAAGCTTCCAAACAGTTATTGTCCGTAGGAAAACCCTAGCGATTTTCGTGACTGTGCCTGTGCTCTACTGCAAGACAATTCGCTCTTGGAAACTGGCCATAAATCAGGGCACGGATTCCATCTACATCTTCAAAACTTCATTGAGCAACTGTTTCCAGAAACCTCTGCAGGATTCTGACAATGGGAACCAGCTATTTGGAACTGATCAATCAATGGGGCTGGAACAATTATTTACGTAGGAAAAAATCACCGTATGCCCCTACCTCCCATCAAACTGAAGAAATAAATCCCCTGGAAATGAAAACCAAAAGAATAAAAGCAAACTTTAAAACGCATCAAAGAAAATCAAGGAGAAAAATTGTGGGATCTCCTGGAAACCAGTGCTGGCGTCTCAGAGTCGGCCAGATGGAGCCGGGCGAGTGCTCGGAGGGACACAGAAGCCGAGAGTCTGTCCTTGGCGTCACTGGACAGCAGTACAGCTGGGCACGGTGAACGCCAAGGACACAAACTCCGAGGGCTTCCGAGTGGGAGTCGGGCCAGGCAGGGCCACAGGAGTGGAGATGCCCACCCCTCCGTGGCTCGACTCAAGATCTGCGTCTTGTGCTTCCAGAGCCGGACCTGGGAGCGTCCACACTCCTTCTGCCCTGGGTTCTGTTCTCCAGGCAGCCGCAGGGGGTCTGGGAAGGGTCCTTCCTTCTGTCTGTCCGAGGAGAGGAAGCGATGGGGGAACACATAGCACTTCTCTCCACACTACGTTTGCTTCGTGCTTCTGTCCCACAACTGCCCTGTTTATATTTTTAATCTAAAACATTTTAAACACACCCAAAAGGAAGCAGCATGATCTAATGAGCTCCCACACACACCCATCACCCAGGCTCGTCTCTTCTCTTATCTAGATCCGTCTAGTCCTACTTTTTATTGTGGCTGGAGTGTTTGGGGGTTTTGTTTTCAATTAAAAGAAATTTTACTGAAGTATCGTCTATTCATACTATTACATTATTTTCAATTGTACAACATAGCGATTCAATGTTTTTATAGGTTATACTCCATTTAAAGTTATTGCAAAATATTGGTTATATTCACTGTGCTGTGCATTAAATCCTTATATCTTATTTATTTCATGCCTATTAGTTTGCACCTTTTCTTTTTAAATTGAAGTATAGCTGCTGTACAATATTATATGAGTTACAGGTGTACAGTATAGTTATTCACAATCTTTAAAGGTTGTCCTCCATTTACAGTTATTATAAAATAGTGGCTCTATTCCCCGTGTGGTGCAACACATCCTGTAGCTTAGTTTGTGCCTCGTACTCCCCTGCCCCACATGCCCCCCCCCTTCCCTCTCTCCACTGGTGACCCCTGCATATCTCAGACCACACGTCATTTTATTCCCACGTATTCAGCACTGAATGGGCACAAATTTCACAAGCACAGTGTTGAGCGAGAGAAGCCACACTCGTGATTTGAGTCCACAGGTACAAAGTCCCAGAGAAGAAAACATCATCTTGGGCGTTAGAGCACTGGTCCCCTCTGGGGTCTTGTACGGGAAGGCTCTGGAACGTTAGGAATGTTGTCTCTCGGTCTGGATCTGGGTTGCACACCTGTTCTCGTCCTGTGCACTTGTCTTCCTTCGATACCTTTACGTTAAACCATGGATGTATTTTCTCATAACGAGAATGCCATTATCACACGTGACAAAATTACTAAACATTCCTTAATGTCATCTAATAATCAGGACCATTCACATTTCCCCAGATTTTCCGAAAGCGTCTCTTTAGTGTGGCTTTGATGAGAACAGGATCCACACAGAGTTCGCATTATGCATTTGGTTGTCGTGTCTCTTAAATCATTTTTTTAAAAATTTTAACAGGTTTTTCAAGGTGTAGTTGGCATATAATAAACTTGACATTTCTAGAGTATACAGTCTATTAAGTTTTGACCCAGACGTGCATGTCTGTATACCTGTAAGGCCCTCGCCACAGTCTAGATAGTGAGCAAGCCCATCGGCCCCACAAGCTAGCTCCCTTGCGCCCTTTGCAATCCTCCCTAGCACCCCCTCAAGCCCACCACTCAGCTGCCTTCTGCCACTAGAGATGTTGCCCTTTTCACCCAGAGCCCCTTCTGTTCCCCTGCCACTGCCTTGTTACAAACCCCAGTCCCCCGTCCCGTGGAACGCCCTCCATCGGAGAAGCATCTCCCATCTGCATCCTTGTAGTGTCACTTCACGTGTCCCCCTGCCCCCATGTTTCCTGTAAACAGGAAGTTCATTCTAAAACCTCCATTGGATCGTTCCCACGTTGTCGTGGTCACTGTGGTGGAGAGTAATTCCGGGGCGGGGCTGGGGGCTTCATACGGCGGCACATCCGGACACATGGGGTCTCGGGACCCCCCTCTAGGGAACGTAGGGACACCGCACGATCGGCAGCCTGGTCCCTGCCTTGTCCTCCCGTCGGCTTCGTATCCAGTGGTCTCACCCATCGGTGACCTTTGCCTGGATTCAGTGTTATCTACAGATACTCAAAAGGGCAACTTTCTATCCGTCTTTCCGCATTTAGTAGCTGGAGCTCTGAGAAGCAGCGCTACCCTCCTCCCTCAGGTCAGGTCGTTACCCTGAACACAGGAAGGCGGGGCGTTGCAGAGTGGGGAACCGGCTCCCAGTCTCTCCCAACGTGAACAGGTTTTTCTTTCTTCCTTTTCTGCCCTGCTCTCTCTTTTCCTGAGTGTCAGTAGGACAGGACGGGTTTTCTTGTGTATTCAGTCTGTTTCAGTCACCTACAGTCATCATTCTTTTTGAACCTAACACAGACCCATCGTGGCCCGTGGGCAGCCCTTCATGTTCTAGGTGTTTTGACCTCACGATGACTGGTCTTGGACGATTTCCTTGTTTCCGGATGCAGGGGGATTTCCCGGGAGCATCTTGCGCCCTCGAGCGCCGAGCTGAAGCTCAAACTGAGCCGCCGCTGCCTGGTTTCGTTTAGCGTCAAATCGTATTTAAAGGCCGTAATCTGGGCACTAAGGGGAGGGGAGGGTGCTCATTGCTGCTGACTGGTCATTGCTTCTAGAATTTTCCAGCGGATAGAGAGAGGAAACGCATATGTTTGGAAACATCGTGAGTTCGTACTGATATTTCCAATTCAAATTTAAGATTACTTAACTTTGAATTTATGTTTTCAGTAACTTTTATACTAAAAGTGTGCTTTCTAGAAATATTAACAAAATTGCTTATTTTCTTTATCCTGTTATTCTATAAAGAGTTTCAAAATTGCAATGTCCATGATATTGCCAAGGAGCCTGCTGAATGCCACTTATTTGTCCTTAGACCGTATTACACTGTGAACGTACAGTCAAAATACTGAGTCTAAATTCTTCTCTGTGTGTTTCTATCACCAACCTAATACAGATTAGCTTCATTCATTTCAGTGTCTTTGTTTTGTTCTTTTGCTTCAATTTTTAGAGATTGCTTTCTTTAAATATTGTTTGTACTTTTTTTTTTTTTTTTTTTTTTGTGGTATGCGGGCCTCTCACTGTTGTGGCCTCTCCCGCTGCGGAGCACAGGCTCCGGACGCGCAGGCTCAGCGGCCATGGCTCACGGGCCCAGCTGCTCCGCGGCATGTGGGATCTTCCCAGACCGGGGCACGAACCCGCGTCCCCTGCATCGGCAGGCGGACTCTCAACCACTGCACCACCAGGGAAGCCCTTAAAATTTAATTTACTTTTGAGCACGTAACTCGTTTGCATGATCTCAAAGTCAGAACTACTAGTTGTGTTCAGGGAAGTTTGTGTTCGTTGTTCTCCCTTCACGCTGTTGCCTCTCTCCCCAGAAGCCCCACAGTAGGTTTCTGGCTGGTCCTCTTTTGTCTTTTGCAGCGTTAGCAATACACGTACCCGTGTCCCCCTTCCGTATGCAGAAGGTGCTTTGCTTTCTTCAGTTGAGGACACGTGAACATCACGTGCCTGGCGTGTGGTCTTCCCTTGTGTGGACGTGCAAGTTTGTGTGTTCAGCTGGTCCTCTGGACACCTCGGGTGTGCGTTCCTCTCCTGCTGCTGCCACAGCGAACAGCCAAAACCCAGTGGCTGGAACAACACAAGTGTGTTATCTCACAGCTTTGGGCTCCGTGGGCTGAAGTCCAGGTGTGGGCAGGCTGCGTTCCTGTCCGGAGGCTCTGGAAGGCCACCGTCTCCTGTTCATTCAGGCTGTTGCCGGTGGTCCTAGGACCAAGCTGGCTGTCACCATCCCCAGCTTGTACGGCCACCACGTCCCTCCCTCCACCTTCAGAGCCGGGTAGGTCCTTCCCAGGCTTCAACTGTCTCCTTCTGTCTCATCCCTCTGACCCACTCTGCTGCCCCACTCTCGCACTTTCCAGGACCCACCCCTGTAATCCAGGATAATCTCCCTATTTCAAGGCTCTTGACCTTAATCACGTCTGCAAAATCCCTTCTGTGTGGAGTAACTACCCACAGGTCCCAGGGATTAAGGTGTGGACACCTGGGGGGTGGTTGGGAGGATGCCTGCAGGGGGCATTATTCTACCTAAAGGTGCTTTCAGCCTTTTGCATACGCAGTTTGTACTTTTGCCACTGAATCTTTGGGATAGATTCCTAGGAACGGGATTTCAAGATCAAGCAATGGATGTATATGTAAATTTCCTCGGCATTACCAAACCCCTCTGCTATAGGTTGTACATTTTGCATTTCCATCAGCAATATATATAATTTGTTGCCATGCCAGAAAAAATTGAAGTCTAATTTATCAATCTTTTCTTGCAAGGTTTTGCACTTCAAGTCTTAGATAGAAAGCTTTTCCTCCTTCTCAGGTTAAAAAGGAATTCACCCAATTTTTTTACTACCAGTTCTGTGGTTTCATGTTTGCATTTAGGTCTCCATCCATTTGGAATTTGTTCTTTTGTATGGAGTGAGGTATGAGTCCATCTTTTATCACTTTGCAAATAGCTGTGCAATTGTCCCCAGAACATCTATTAAAAAGTCCGTTTTTTCCTCCTGATTTGTAGTATTAGATTCCCATATGCACTTGGGTCTGTTTCTGAAGTGTTTATTCTGTTCTATTAGTCAGGCTGTTCGTGCTCTAACTCTACACTGTTTAATTAGAGAGGCTTTAAAATTTGTTTTAATGTCTGGTAAGGTCTTCCCAATCCCCACCAACATACACGCATGCACACGCGCACACACACACACATGCACACATGCGCACACACGCACGCGTGCACACACACACACGCATGCGTGCACACTGCTTTACTCTCCTTGCTGTTGTCTTATGATACCGTCTTTCTATCCAGGAACATGATACATCTTTCCATTTGTTTAAACCTACTTCCGTCAGCTCTTTTCTTCCTGGCAAAAGCACTGGGCTATCTATTCCCACCTTCACCCTGCTCCCCAAAAGGCAGGCAAACTGAGGGGCCATCAGCGTGCCTCAAAAACTGTGATTGGAAACGTATGGACTGTGCACCAGCGGCCCCGGCCCCCCTTTGTCTTGCCCTCCTTTCCTAGCTCTGTGGTCCTGGACATAACTTAACTTGTGCGCAAGCCCCGGCGTCCTCGTCTGTAAAACAGGGTCAGTAGTGCTGCTGCAAGATGGTCGGGAGGATTAATCCATGTATGTACATTTTGTGGCATTTTCTGACTCTGTTGCTGGCATATAAGATCACAGTTGATTTTTGAATTTTTTTTTAAATTTAATGAACTCTCCTGTGTTCTAAGTGCTTTTACAAGCATTAACTCATTTAAACCTCGTACTGACCGAGAGGAGGCTGCTGTGACCCACTCCTGCAGACAAGACCCGAGGGACTCAGTTACGTCCCCGGACCACACGGCCCAGCCCGGGAGGGGATCCGGCTTGAGCGGCCTGGCCCCTGGCCCACACCTGAGGCTGCAGGTGTGCCACCGCCCAGCCTGGTGTGAGGGCCTCAGGGCCGGAAGCGGAGAATGTCTCGTGAGTCTGTTAATTCTTCTGTAGTTTTCTGTAAAGAAGTCACGTCACCTGCTGCTAGTGACAGTTTTATTTCTTCCTTTGAAACCTTTCTTTCTCTTTTCTGTTTCTTGTTATTTATTGTTCTTAATGGGAGGGCTAGATCGTCCGGGATCATAGTGCACTGGAGCAGCGTTAGGACAACCTTTGTTTTATTACTGACTTTAAAGGAATTCTTTTAAGATTTTATTATCAAGTGTGACATTTACAAGACTTACGGGAGGTTTTGTGTGGGATTCTTGAGGCTTTGTTTTTGCAGGTAGTTTGTATTGGGTTCAGACGATGCTTTTCTAATCCTGGTTTGCTAGGAGGGGTGTTTTTTTGCGTTTTTTTAGGATTAAAAAAATCATGAAGAAGTTTAATTTTGTCAAACTGTTTTCTGCATCTACTGAGTTGTTCATGTTTTTTCTTCTTTCATCTGTTGCTGAGATGATTTATGTTGATATTCTAATGTTCGCCCGTCCCAGTGTTCCTGAGATAAACACAACGCGATGTTCATTTGGTTTGCTTTAGTTTGGGTTTAAGATTTTTGTATTCATGTTCGTAGGTGAACTTGGCTTTTCTGGTTGTTGGTTTGGCTTTCAAGACCAAGAGTTCGCTTTCTCACCAGTTTTCATAAATTCGGTTGTGATTGCTCTGAGGGGAGCTGAGAGGAAGGGTGCTGACGCCCTGGCCTTGCTGGTACAGACAGGAGCCTCGTGACCGTCTTCCTAAGGCAGCCGGCGTTCTTCATCCCAGCCGCGGGTCAGTGCAGATTCCAGGGCACACCGGCGCTCAGACCCCACCTCAGATCAATGCGTCAGCATTTCCGGCCGTGGGGTCCATCCTGTTTGTATGGAACTTCCCAGGTGACACGGGGGGTTGAAAAGGTACCACGTTTGCTGCTCTGGTCCTGCCTCGGGGGCCCCGTGCATGGGGCCTGGAGTAGGACGTGTCAGTGATCCGGCTTCTGCCCACATCTCTTTCCAGAGGTTCCGAGGCTCCGTTCCCCAGGGAGGATGATCTGGGCAGGCTCCATGCCTTTCCCCAGAGGTGGCCGTGCCCCTCCAGGCCTGCACCTGGTGTCTCAGAGTGGCCAGGGCAGTGCAGGTCCATGGCACGGGGCCCGTGGGCGATGACACAGACCCCCCGGCTGTGCAGCTCCTGGGCTGCCGTGCTCACAGCTAGCTCACCGCCAGCCTGTAGCCGTTTCTTAAAAGTTTGAGACTGCCCTGAAGTTCATTTTTACCTTTCACCTTGAAAGTATTTCAAAACCACAGAAAAGTTGCAAGAATACTACAAAGAATGACCCTTCACCCAGACACCCTATCCAAGTTTTGTCAGTTGTCCCCAGATGTCCTCGGTAGCAAAAGGATCCAGTCCAGGACCACACGTTGCGCCTGGCCGTCCTGTCTCTCCATCCCCCTCACCTGGATTAGTTCCTCGGCCATTCCTGTCATTTCATGACCTCGACAATTTCAGAGATCACAGGCCGTTCATTTCCTAGGATATCCCTCAATGTGGCTGTGTCTATTTCTTCACGATTAGACCCAGATTATGCATTTTTGGTCAGAATGTCACAGAAGCGATGCTGAGTTCTTCACACTGTGTCTTGTGGGGTTTAACATGATATCGAAATGCCCCATCTTTGGTGGAGTTAATTTTGCTCACTGGATTGAAATGGAGTCCACCGGGTTTTGTCCACTGTAAAGTTACTTTTCTCCCTTTCACGATGAATGAGTATTTCGTGGGGAGATACTTCAAGATTATGTGAAAATCTGATTCTCCTTTCCACTCACATCCCTCGTTTGTCATTCACCGATTATGTTTTGCCAGAATTAGTTAGTATAATGCGGCACGCACTTGTGACCTTTCTAATTCAATCATTTCTTCTACATTTATTGATTGGACTTTTATCGTTAAAAAACAAAAGAGCTTTCTCTTCTCACTTATTTATTCATTTATTTGTTTATATCAGTGTGGACTCACGGATTCCTATTTTATGTAACAGGTTGTAATCCGTTGCTGTCATTGTTTATGGTGATGCTCAAACTTTCCTACATTTGACCCGTGGGGGGCCCTCCAGCCAGCATCTGTGTTCTTTTCACATGTTCCAGTTACTGGGAGTACCTCCTTACTTTCTGGCACAAGATGTTCCTGGATTATCTTATTCTTTTACCTTCCTTCCCAGCCATTCTCCAAGGAAACTTGGATCCTTTCAGTGGAGAGTGAAAGCAAGATCTGGGCACTAGATGTGCTCCTTGCTCCTGGGGTGTCGTAGCTCCCAGGCCCTCTCAGCGCACAGAGCTAGGAGACACACGTGCCCACGTGCATGCAGGTCTACCTCCAGGTCTGTCTCTATATCTGTCTGCACACACTGAGAAGCAGTAGTTGACAGCAGCGCCTCCAAATACAATTCAGTAGCATCCATTTACTCAGGCTACCCCCCTTTCCCCATTTATACTAGCCCTGCTTTGCTCCCAGTATCCTCCTTCTGTTTACTTACTTGCTGAGCCCCCCATATGCGGCCGGTCCTTTGAGCCGGGTGGACACCTTCTCTGCACAGGTCCGGATAAGCTCCTTTGCCTTGGCCTTCTGGAAGGAAGGATGAAGGCTGCCCTAAGACTTTTAACTTGGAAACGTAAGTTATCAAAATCTAAAGTTAACCATTATCTCTGTCTTCCTCCCAGTAGTACAGGATTCTAAAATTCCTTCATTCCAAGTCATACTTGTGGCTGTGTCCAGTGTGCACTTCTTCCTTGTTTCCTACGTCCGCGAAGGCTCCGATGACAATTACCATCTTTTCTTATAGTCAGTGCTTGCTTAGCTTTCATGGCGAGTTTAGCTGCAGCTTCGCTTCCCACCCTGTTGGCCTCCAGGCACGGACCTCGCTTCCCCTTGCGCCCAACCATGCATCTGTTATGCGTCTGTTACACTCTGTCCAGCTCTGCTCTGGCTTTGGGGCCGGAGGCTTTTCGGGTTAGCTAGTCTGCCATATCTCCAGAACTGGAAGTCCCTTTGAAATAGTCTTTCTAAAATATTTTAACGTCAGCTCAGCACGTCTAAAAATTGCGGTAGTGGTGCAGACAGTTGGAACTTCAAAACCGAAAAGGTAATTTTTTCTCCTGAAACTCGTTATTTGAACCATTTGTGTTTCAATATTCCTAGAGAGTAAATGTTCATCTATAAAAAGCAGCTTAGTGCCAAACCCCAGGGGTGAGGGTTACAGACGTTTCCTGGCCAAGAGGAGGCTAGAGGATGTGTCGAGCATTTCGTCACTTGGTGGGTAGGGGCCCGAGCCGATCCTGCCCCAGAGCTGACTCGCACGCGGCCCCTGTAACGACTCCTCCTGCCACGTGGACGAGGTGCCCCTTTCCTCCATCCTCTGCCCTGACTCCACCAACAGGCTGCTACCTGGTTTACGTTGTACTAATCCATTCGCTCGGGCAAGTTCGTTGGAACTGGTTTTCAATCATATACTAAGTTATCCCAAGAAAATATCACAGTGATGTGGCAAAGGTTAGCGTGAACATCCATCCTGGGGCAAACGAATCCTGCTTTTATCTGTGAACGGTTCCTACTAACCTCGAAGGCATATTACAGCAGGGTGTCCATTCAAAAATCAATGAATGGGGGGCTTCCCTGGGGACGCAGTGGTTGAGAGTCCGCCCGCCGATGCAGGGGACACGGGTTCGTGCCCCGGTCCGGGGGGATCCCACATGCCGTGGAGAGGCTAAGGCCCGTGAGCCATGGCCGCTGAGCCTGCGCATCTGGAGCCTGTGCTCCGCAAGGGGAGAGGCCACAATAGTGAGAGGCCCGCGTACCGCAAAAAAAAAAAAAAAAAACAAAACAAATCAATGAATGGGCGTCTCTTTAAAGGCCTTGAAAGCTACTTCATTGCTAGGCCAGTGTTCAGTCATCTGCAGACTCAAGGCAGAGCATACTTCGACCCGCCCCCATCATCTCCTAAAACACACATGGCCCCGTCCAGGTAGAGAACAGACCTGCAGCCTCTGAGAGATCTTTCCTTGTGCCACCCTCCTGGCCTCATCACATTCCATGCATCGTCCTCTGACTCACCCCCAGGAGGGGCCACAGACAGGGTCCCTGAGGACATGTGGCACGAAGAGCGACACTGTCAGTGACACAAAGACAGTGCAGGCTTTGGGGCCAGAGAGCCCGGGCCTTGAACCCCAGCTCTGCCCCTCCCATTCGGGTCCTTCAGCTGTAGAACAGGAATGACGGCACCTGTCTTGCAGGCTGCTGGAGGACTAGAACATTTGGTAATGTTTATGTATCTAAGATGTGCGTGGCTCTGCGTTCTATAGGCATGAGGTACTTTACAAGTAAAATCTCCTCTGAGAAGCCCATCAGCCCCTCAGGGCAGTGGGAGGCCATGTCCATGTCATGTTGTCCCCCAGGAAGCCTCAGTGCACCACCGCTACTTCTCTGAGGGTGTCTTGGCACATTGCTGGTCCAGGCAGGCTCCAACTTTCCTAGAATCAACACAATGGGACCCTAGAGACTGTGATTGGCACAGGTGATGTCTTCTGGAATATTCCACACCCAATTCCCTTCAAATGGATGCAGGCCACACCCAGGCAGGCGCTCTGTGCTGCAGTGCAGTCCCAGCGTTCGCTCACCCAGTGTCTCACCCAAGAAGCGGTTGTCGCCTCCTGCCCTGTGCCTGGCCGCAGGCTGGGATCCTCGGAGGAGTGGGGCTCGGGGACACGCAGGCCAGCAAGAAGTCGGCCGCTTAGCGATTAATCACGTAGAAAGTGGGGAGGTGATTATAGAGGTTCGCTCAGGGTGCTGGTGGACGCCGAGGAAGGAGGGACGGAGTCCTTCAGGTGGCCGTAGAGGCCCACGAAGGGGGTGACATCTGAGCCCCGTCCCCAGGGACCTCGACAGTTAGCCAGGGCAGAGGACATCTGAGCAGCGCCCGGGAGCAAGGACTGGGCTCCTGCCAGAACGTTCTGTGGCAGGACGGCGCTTGCTTTCCTCCCCTCTGATCCACGTCTTTGCAGAAAAGTTTCCTTTGAATTCTGACCGTTTGTCGAAGTGCGCTGAGCAGGCTGTGTTCCTGGAGCTGTCATCAGTGAATTATGGAACCAAAGATCCTCATCACTGGAGGAGCCCCTTGAAAGGCCCTGTAATTAGCTGATGCTCAGACGTGGGTTAAAATCTTAAATACCAGCGCTTCCCTGGTGGCGCAGCGGTTGAGAGTCCGCCTGCCGCTGCAGGGGACGCGGGTTCGTGCCCCAGTCCGGGAGGATCCCACATGCCGCGGAGCGGCTGGGCCCGTGAGCCATGGCCGCTGAGCCTGCGCGTCCGGAGCCTGTGCTCCGCAACGGGAGAGGCCACAGCAGTGAGAGGCCCGCGTACCGCAAAAAAAAAAAAAAAAAAAAAAATTAAATAGCAGCTTTTATGGGTATTTCTGGTTCCGTAATGCTTTGCTTAATTAGTAACCTTTGACTGTAGAGTGAGCAGAACATCTCCTCCCACACTTTCACGGCGTGCGGTAAAAGGGGCAATTGCAAATGTGACGTCTTTTCCTTTGATCCTGCTTGCCGGCCCGGTGCGTCTGGGAGCCCCGCCGTTCGCAGCTGTTGGCTGTGTCTAATAGCCAAGATAACACCGGGCTTCTCCAAAGGCTGCTCTGAGCAAGGTTTTCTGTAATGAAGATGCTGGTGGTAGCACTTGGGTGCGGATAAAACTGGTTCCATCCGAAAATGTAAAGAAAAAGCCCATTTAGTGCTTACTTGTGCATAATAGTAGCCATTTTCTTAACAGCCACTGTTTCAGGGAGTGTTATGGGCTAATAAAACGCAGCGTGGGCTGCGGAGTGCTGGTCTCTAGATAACCACAGAGCAGCGGAGGTGGCGGGCCAGTGCCCAGGAGCCGCGGGCGAGGCGCTCACAGATGCCCGAGGTGGCCCAGCAGTGTCTGCGGCGGTGGCATTTGGAGACACACCTTCCGCGGAGAACTTGGGGTGCGGGGTGGAGTGACGCTCTGTCTCCCAAGTACACGTGCCCCCCAAGGGACCGGATCAGGGGCTGAAGAGTGGGAGGCTGGGCTTTGTTTCCTTTTCCTTTTGCTGACGTGCTCCCCCGAGAGAAAGCTTTCGGGGTGTATGGGGCCCCGTGTTTCCCCATCATACCTGGTCCAGGCCTCTCTCCCAGTAAATCTCTCCTGGCGTCGAGTTCTCGGGAAAAACACTCTGTTTTGTCACAGTTGAGGCCCAGGCTGCTGGGCTTGCAGCCAGCACGCTGCCTGGGAGTTCCAGGTTGGGAGCCTTCCTGCCCGTCCAAGGCCTCATCTGTCCCCTCCACGCCTGCACCCACTCCGCATGTGCCGAGGGCCGGTGGGTTCCAGTCCCGAACTGACCTCTGGGTGCCCCATCTCCAGCGCGGAGGGAAGAGGGACTCACGGAAGAAACAGGGCACCGGGACCTCACGACAAGTGAGGGAGAAGCAGACAGCCGTGGGCCTCCGGGAGGCTCCGTTCACGACCCTCCTTTAGAGCGAGGACGGGGAGGTGTGCCCACGTCGGGGGAGCAGCTCTCTGAAACGTTGCTCTCAACGGTCTGCTTTGCTGCGTATGATTCCCAGTGATTTCTCCTCTTTAACAGTCCATCAAAGCGTTAAATAGCAAGTTGGGAAACATAGAGGCTTAGGAAGACCGGAGGTTCCCTGGAACAAGACACTCAGATGCCCGGCTCTGCCCGGGGCCGTCCAGTGTTCCATCCTCAGCTGGGCCCGGCTGTTCGCAGGATGGGACCAGCTGGGACCTGCCAGGAAGTACGTGGCCCCAGGAAGGCCGGGGAGGGACAGGCTGACCAGCAAAGACGGTGCCAGAGCGGAAACCGGGCACGTCAGAGAGGAGCCGTCCTCGGCACGAGGCTGCCGGGGGTGTAGGAGACCCGTCGCGCTGCCAAGGGCCACAGGGACGGGGACCTGGCCCACAGAACGAGTCCTGCGGCCTCTCCTGGCCTCGCTCCCTCAGGAAAACGTTGGGAGAGTAACAACGCCTTAGAGCCTCAGCGTCGGACTCATACTTATTAAGCACTTAGTAAACACAGCACATAATGAAAATATTAAAGCCAAGGCAAGTGTTTGGACTCGAAGAGCTGCTCGAGTGGCTGTGGCTCCGAGGAAGGACCGTCCTTGCACTGGGGGTGTTCCTGGCACAGGCCCGTGGGACAGCGCAGGGTTCAGCCCCGGGAAACACTGCAGAGTCAAGCCAACCGCCAGGCCAGCCCCAGGCTGGGCCCACCAAGGTCAGCGACCTGCAGTGCTCAGGACAGGAGGCGCTGGAGTTCCACGCGGGCCTCCGGTCAGAGGAGCAGGTGGGCCGCGTCCCCGGTGGGGGCAGTGTGGGTGCAGCTGGGAAGGAGCAGCTCGTGCAGCCGGAAGCCAGCTGGGCGTCCAGCTGCTGGTGGGAGAGCGTAGTCACAGGGAGCCAAAGCCACCCCGCGTCCAGCCGTCCCCGGTCCCCTTTCCCAGCAGAGACCTTCCATCCTTTGTCTGTGTGTCTTCTGCCTCCGACGGTGTGCTCTGTCTCTGGCAGGGTCTCTGGCAGGGTCACAGGCCAGACGCTTTCTATCTCATCACTTCAAGGTCTGGAGCTGGGGGTTTCTGATCGCTAATTCTCTCTCCTCCTTCCCTCCATGTGGGTGGGCAGTAGGGCTGTTTGTGGCCCTTTTGATAAGCATCTGTCACCATTTCAACTGTAATACGCCTTGGCTGTGGTTGAATTTCTTTTTCATAATAGGAAGAAAAAGAGTGACATTTTTTCTGAACAGTCTGTCACAGATGCGTAAGAGGGCTGTCACTCCTCTGATGGCTTCTTCCACGATGGCCCAGCCATCTGGGTAGATTTGCCGAGACGGGCCTCAGCTCTGTTCTGGTGTAACGCCTCTGCCTGAGCGCTTAGGTACTGAGGGGCTAGGTGACGGTGAAGTACACACTCGGATACTTCAAAATGTTTACTGTTTGCTTGATTGTCCATAATAACACCCTTGCGATGACTTTTCTCTTTTATTTCTCAACTTGCATAGGAAATCTGTACAAGATGAACGGTTTGAAGTGGCTTTTTTGTTCATTAGTCTGTCAGATCCTTTTAGGTCCTATTATGGGACTTTTAAAAATAAGACAGGAGAAGAAAATACTGCAGCGTAAGTGACAACTCAAGTACAACTGAGGGACGCGTTTTACTACAAATGTCATTTTCAAAAAATAGAGGTCAATGCACATGTAAATCACAGCTGTCCAACTAAATTAAATTTTACAAGAGTCATAGTTTCCTGTTCTTTTTGAGGACCGCTCAAATTCTTCCATCCTAATTCTCTTGTTGGAATTTTAGATTTGCCTGTATGTTTCATTTTTCTGGTCATTAGGTTTTATACTTGTTTCATTTAGTCATACATTCATCCAGCAAACATTTATTAAGCATCTACTGTCATATAGGTTTCAGGATTCATGCTACATGCTAGATTACAAAGATGGAAAAGTTTTAGTCCCCACCTCCAGAAACTCACAATCTGGGCGGAAATGTGGGAGGGATGATTGAGATGTAATATAATAATCAATAAAAATGAGGCTTGTGAGAATTGTTATAAAAAATGTTGCCAAGACAGTAGCAGAAAGAAAATGGGTAACAGAATAGGGTAATCGAGGAGGGCTCCATGTAGGAGGTGAACTCTAAGTTGGGCCTTGAAGGATGGATGCACAGTATTTTGATGGGGAGCAGGGCATCCCAAACAGAGAGAATAGCGGAGTGAAAGGCGTGGCACCCGCTGTTTTAAAATGTGAATTTCACTTCTATTCAGGTAGAGTGAGGCCAATGGATCAGGAGACAACTCCCTGAAAAGACCATTTGTTTCTCACAGATCCCAAGAGGAGGGAGCACATGATGCCGGGCAGGGCCACACAGGGAAGCACCAGGGTCTCCCAGGAGGCAGAGGGGGCAGTGTGGACCAGAAACCTCACTGTGGTTTCCGTGGAAGGAGTGGACAAGGCAGGGTGGGCAGGCTGGGGACGGGCTAGGCTGGACCATTCCAGCAGGCTCTGGGGCACAGGGCCCATCCCTGGTTGTCTGGTACCTGCCCTGGGTGATGAGGGCAGGGGGACAGTGGCCCAGAGTGTGGGAGCCCCAAGGAGGAGGGGGTGGGGTGAGGGCTCTGGGTTGGTTGATTTGCATTGGAAAGGTGTGCTCACAGGTGAGTTGTTTGTTATCTCTAGGACCCGGCTGCCCTGGGAGGGGCAGTCCCAGCTGGGTCAGCCAGGCCCCGGATGTCAGGGCATGAAATACAGAAACTAGAACTGTGGCTGATACACACGTGGGGAGGGCTGAGCAGCTGCGTGGTCGGGCCCCGTGTGAGCAGGTGGTGATGGGAGGCGAGACCGGAGGGGAGGCAGGAGCCGGTGTGAGCAGCCTGCAGCACCTTTACTAAGGGTGGAGGTTGTTTGTGTCTGAAAACGTCGGCAAGAGCCTGCATCTCCTGGTCTCTGAGCACGGGCCAGGGTGTCTCGGCGCTCCCCACGCTTCACCCCAGCAGAGTCTCCCGACGGGCCTTCACTTCGGAGCCCCAAGGCCAGGTCCCCGCATCACACGAGCATGTGTCGGGCCGGTTCCGGTGTTCCAGTCCCTTTCCCGACCCTCCACACACACCCCGCTCCGTGAGCGATGGGGCCCGATCCTCGCCGGATCTTAGAAAGTGGCACCAAATCCCGCCACGGGGTGCAGGACGGCGTGGGCAGTCCTGTTTGTCCTTGAGAGGCTCTGTGTCTGACGGGAGAGAAGGGACAGACACAGATGCCGTCCCCCCTACACTTGTGACAGACACGGAGGAGGCCAGCCTCGCTGTCGAGGCAGGGAGGAGAGGAACCAGGGGTCCGGGGTCCCACGGCAGAGCCGCTCTTGTGTGCGGGGCTTGGGCCAGGCACAGGGGCCCACAGACTCAAGGGAGGCAGGCCCCCAGGGCCCCCAGTGCAGGGACAGTCGTGCGTGCACACGTGGCTTCCAGGAGAAGCCTCTCCTTGGGTAGGGGAGGACTTCATGGAAAAACTGGTTCCTAGAAGGGTATTTCAGAGGGGGTGTGAATAAGGTGGCAAAAACCCAGGCGCGCATGGGGGGAGGTAAGACTGGGGAGTCGGCCTCGAGTCTGCAGACAGTGAAGGCCGTTCAGTGGAGCCTGGGCCGGCGGGTAAAGCCGTGTGCTGTCCGAACTGGATGACGACCCGGTCATCCAGTTCGCTTTATGGATGGCCGCAACAGGTGAGGCCCAGAAATTTCTGAGGCCTGAGTGTTGTGGGCATTGTGGGCTGGGCTGTGTAGGGTGACCGATGGGGAAGGGGGGCCTTCCCGAGATCAACAGCCGGGGCTCCATCTGACCTGTGACTTTCTAGCTGCTCATCAGGGAAGCAGGCTCGCGAGGCCAGTGGCCATGACCGGACATGAGGGCAGGCTAGCCGGCAGCCCTGAACTTTGGTCTGTTTTGAGGAAGAGAGGCTTTTCTAAGAGATGTCATTCTTTTCTTTTAAGTCACTGAGCTTGACTATCCAAATAGTTCAAGCGACCGGTCAGGAGCTTCTAAACTGGGGTCCTGTCAGTGAAATCAAGTGAAGGTAAGACAGGCCGAGGGGCCTCCCAGCATCGGGCAGACGGAGGGGGGTGGGCAGCAGGCGTCGGGGGTGAGGCCCTGGCTCAGAGGCTGGAAGCAGGAACGTCCTCCCGGCGGTCAAGAGGCACGAAGGCCGCGCCGGGGTCTGAGCCGTCCTCATGGAGGGACGCCAAATGCCAGGAGGAAGGAGGACACTGCTGAGGGGAGAAAGGAGGGGCCGGGACAGACCCGGGAGAGATGTTGTTTCGGAGTCACTGCGGGCAAAGGAGGAAGCAGAGGAGAGGTGGCTGGGAAGCCAGACGGGGCCAGGAGTACCCAGGGTCACAGACCCAGGAGAGCAGCATTTGAGATCGAGGGACGTTTAAGGCAGAGGACCAAATGGTCATTTCACAGCCCTCCTGCTTCCGAAGATAAGAAGAGTGTTAAAGGGCTTCCCTGGTGGCGCAGTGGTTGAGAGTCCGCCTGCCGATGCAGGGGACACGGGTTCGTGCCCCGGTCTGGGAGGATCCCACATGCCGCGGAGCGGCTGGGCCCGTGAGCCATGGCCGCTGAGCCTGTGTGTCTGGAGCTTGTGCTCCGCAACAGGAGGGGCCGCAACAGTGAGAGGCCCGCGTACCGCAAAAAAAAGAGTGTTAAATAGTTAAAAAGTAAATGAATAAGCAACTAGCAAGGTACTGGGGAGGAGCGGGGAGGGCGGGGACCCTGCTTCTGGCTGTTTCGGAGCAGGAAAACTCAGTCAGTGCCAGAGGCACCCCGCCCCGCCCCCACCAGCTCACGAGGGCTGCAGGCTGTCCGGACTCTTCGGGAACGGGCCTCGAGCCCCGTCCACCCTGAGTCCCCTCCTGGCTGCGCTGCCATCTGCCAGCAGTGCCGCGCGGAGGGGCCGCAGCTGTCTGGGGCTCCCTGGGAGGCTCCACTGGCTCAGGCACGGGGACGCAGCTCAGCCCGAGGGGACGCGGGAGCTGTGCAGGTTGCTTGGCCGGCAGGTTTTCCTCCTGACACCGGGGTTCGGCGGGTTTCCATAGAGTGGATTCTTCGAGCATCTTTCCCCCTCTCCTTAGCTCTGGGTGAGAGGAGAGCTGCTGCCTCCCGCCTTCCCCGTCCGGCACGTCCTTTCCCTGCGCAGCTGCAGGTCCACGTGCTTCCTCTCCACGTGCAGTTACCTTGTGGGCCAGTTAATGCCTGTCCTGTCAGTGGCCACTGATCCCTGGCCTCCGGGTGCCGAGCTCATCGTGGCAACGACGGCCATGGCAACTCGGGCTCTGATGGAGAAACCACTTGGCAAGGCTGGCGGGGTCTGGGACCCCAGGAACTAAAAGAGCAGGTGTGTCCGAAGGCGCCCAGTGCAGGCGGGCCATGGGAGCAGCGGCCCAGGGCCCTCCCGTGGAGGTGGGCAGTGGGGCAGCCTCCCCTGGGGCTTCAGCAGAGGACGGCGGGCTCCCGGTGGGCCCTAATGACCACCCCCGCTGAGTGGCATTTGAAACGCGTGGCGTTTCTGCTCTTGTAATAAGTATTGTAAAGTGCTGTTTGTTAGCATTAAAAGAAAAAGAAGGAAAAAATTGTTAAAATCCCAGCCTCCCCACGGAGCTCTGGTTGGTTTTATCCTTAAAGAATCCTGCCACACGCTCTGCCTAGCCGCTTGCTAGGCAGAGAGCGGCCGCTTGCTTCTAGAAAGGCCGTCGTCGTGATGGTCTTGAAATCCAACCAGAGAGCCCAAGGGGCCCAGCAGGGATCAGAGGACTCCCCTTCCGCACTGAGAAGGCTCCTGTCTCTTTAGATCCAAATGTAAACCTTTTATTGTAGAAATTTAACCCCCGCCACCGCCGAGGTCTAGAACTACAATTGTGTTTTCGGTAATAATTTGTTTCTGGAGCTCAGTGCCAGGCGGCCCGTTTTCAATACTGCCCTGGAAGTCACACACACGTTTGTCTGTGTATTCATTCGTGTGTTAAACCAACGGGTCGGGCCCCGAGTTTGGGCTGGACCCTGGGGGAGGTGCTGGGGCTTCAGTGGCGAGTCAGACCCTGAACCCACCTTGGGGGCTCGTGGGACAAGTGGCAGCAAGTGTGGAAGACGCCTCGGGAGGAGGCGGGAGACACACCGCGTGCCCTGTGGCGGGACGCAGGCAGGGTAGGTCGCGTGGTAAACATAGGTTCGGGGGCCAGGGGGTCTCCGCTGCAGCTTCGCGGCTCCACTGTGAGAGCATGAACGTGGGGCTGGCCGTACACAAACCGGTGAGCGAGGCCGTGCACCAGTGAAACTTTATTTACAAAGCAGGAGGCGGGCCGGGTTCGGCCTGCGGGCCGGAGGTTGCAGGCGCCAGCCAGAACTAGAGCCTTGCTGAGTAAGTCTGCCTAAGGCTCCTCTGCCTTAAGGACTCTGACTGTGTTTGACTTACTATTTAGGATTTGGCCCAGACCCTGTAAAGTGAGCTGCAAACCTGTAGAGGCCGCAGACCCAGAGGTTGCCGCTGTGCTGCTCTTCTAACCGGTTTCACGTCGCATGTTGCCGTCTCCTTGCGGCGTCCTTCCCCACACTGACTCAGACTCCGTCTCGGGTGCTCTCCCCTGAACCACCTTCGCACCTGCTGCTTCCCTCATCCGTGAGCAGCATAGATCTTCGACACGCACTGCGTCTGAGCGAGAACTGGGTGTGATCAGCCCTGCGCCGGGTCACGTGGAAGGTGCCGGCACAGCACGGAATTAGAACATCGCCTTCTGGCGGCCTGTGGTGGGGGGATAGTGGGGGGCGAGGGGGTCCCGTTCATGGGGGCTTCCCAAAGGCCTGGTGCTACCCAGGCCCGAAGGAGCTCGCCGGCCGCGTGAAGGAGCGGAGGGCTGGGTGCGCTTGGGACTATATGATGCCATTAGGTCGTGACGGCTGGGCCCGCAGGGAGAGCGGCAGGCGGGGTCTGCGGAGACATGCGGCACCCACCTGAGCCCCCAGAATGCGGCCTCCATTCAAATCCAGGTCTTTTAAAAAGGAGCCAGAGCGCTGCTGGGGGCGGGGGGGGGTGACCTCGGGTGTCCCCACCCGACACTTGTAGGTTACACTCATCAGAGCGAAAGCCCCACAGCCAACCCGTAGCCCCTTCTGTGGGGTCCCGCGCTGCAGACGCGGAGGGCTGGCCGCCTCGGTGCAGGGCCCCGGACTCCGGCCGCGTCCTCCCGATGTCCCTTCAGCGGCTTGCTGCTGTGCTGCCTCCCGGGCTCGTTACCCGCTCTGGCCTCCTGCCCTTTCCCCGCCATACGTTTGTGGCTGGTCATCCCATGTTTTATTTTGACGCTCTCTAGCCGAGGTGAAATCGTGATAAACATACAGTGAACCGTGTTAGCCTGTGCGGTTCACGAGTTAGCGCCTCTGCAGCGCCCCCACCCCCTCCATCTGCTTCCGAAACCTTTGCCGGGCTCCACCCAGCCCCCCATGCCCGTCAGGCCGCCGCTCCCCTTCCCCTGGCGCCCACCAGTCTGCACTCTGTGTCTGTGGGTTTACCTGTTCTGCATATCTTATGCAATGGGATCATGCAGTGCGTGGCCTTTGGGGTATGGCCGCTCTCTCAGCACCACGCTTTCGAGGCCCGCCCGCGCTGTAGCAGGTGTCAGGGCCCCCCCTTCCTCCGCTGAGCAGTGTCCGTGCTGTGGCCGCACCGCGCTTTGCTTCTCCGTCATCCGTTGATGGACACTCGCGCTGCTTCTTCCCTTGGCCGCCGTGAGCAGAGCGGCCGTGAACGTGTGTGTACGAGGACCTGCGGAAGAACCAGTTTGCACTTCTTCTGGGTGTAGACCCAGCGGTGGAAGCGCTGGGTCACGTGGTGATTCTAGGTTTTTGAGGAGGTGCCAAGCCACTTTCACGTGTTTAGTCAAGGGTATTTGGAGTTTTGCGCTCAGTTTCTTGGGGACTCATGCCGCCCGGCCCCGTGTTTGCTGTCCCCCTCTCATCCTCCGCGTCCGTTTCTCCAGTTTACCAAGGTCGTTTGAATTCTCGTGCCACCCTCCCATGACCACCTGCCAGCCTGCCTGAGACAGGGATGCAGGGACATGAAGAGAACTCAGAGGCTTCCCTGGCTCGTGGTGACTCGTGTCCCCCTGTTGTTCTCTCGTGTGGACAGGCCCTGGGGCTCTGCAAGGCGGCGCGGGTGGGGCAGAGAGACTGGGGCAGGCAGAATTCAAAGCTGCCTCAGAATGTGGCGAGAACCACGAGATGTGTGGCTCGGGGGCAGGCTGGGTGGTCCTGGGAGGGTCAGAGCCACGTGAAAATACCTCCAGGGCAGCCGACCGGACGGGAAGTTCACAGACGGGGAATAAATCAGCAGGAATGGGTCCCTGGGCAGGACCAGAGGGCGGGCAGGGCGCCCCACTTGGAAAGGGCTCAGCTGTGCCCCGAGGCGGGTCCTTACCACCTCAGCAGCGAGTCCCCTGCGGAAGGACCTCTGGTGTCCCGGCCAGCGGCGGTGTCTTTGGTGTGTGTTTGGGCAGAAGGGGTCAGGGTGGGAGCGGGAAAGGCTGAGGCCGCTGCTCGGCTACAGTGGAAGTGGCTCTGAACCCTCCGTGAGGACACCCGGCCACCCAGGTCCCGTGGGGTCCTGGGCAGGTCTTCTCTGACGAGTTATCCCCTCAGCAGGAATGAAGGACCCGACAGCCAGGTCCTCTCCTGCACCCGCGGCCTCAGAGCGCTCGGGCAGTTGTGCCCAGGTCCTGACTGTGAGCTGGTGACCGAAACCCCCCCAGACCCAGTGGCAGGGACAGAGGAGCCCACGTCTCAGAGGCACGGGTGGGGGTGTGCACACACAGGACTCAACTCGCCCCACTCGTGGGGGACACTGGGCGGCCACACGTACATGAATGGCAGCCTCCGCCCTGTGTCGTCCAGCTGGTCCCAAGACCTCCCTTCCCCAGGTTGGAGCCGTCGGCGACGAGGAAGAGTGGGTTACCCTCTACGAGGAGGAGAATGAACCTGACGCCCAGACGCTGCAGATCCCGAACCTCACGCCCTACACTCATTACAGGTGAGAGCAGCGGGCCGTGAACCCCGCACGAGGAGGGGGTGCCCCCACCCACAGGTGGCCCCATCTGCAGTAGTGAAACCTGGCTGCATGAGTGTAGGCGAGACACTTCCAGGTGGACCTAACAGTAAAGTCAACCTTTCGGGGCACGAGACACGGTCGAGTGTTATTCCAGGGAGGTGGTACCCGATGCTAGGTCAGCCACGCCCCCTACCACCAACGCCGCTGACCAGGCAGCCAGCAGCATGGCTGGTACATTAGGCTTAGTAGCCAAGGCCCACGTGGTTGGAGATGTGGTGCTTTTCTTTACAAAACTCCACGACCTCTGGGGACTGTTACCGTGCCGTGTGTACACAGAGCAGGCGTCCTCAGAGCACCCTTCTGCTTCCCCCTCCCCGCCCAGGACTAGCAGTGATCAAGCACTTAATGTGCCATTTAACCTTTGCTCCTTGACCCTGAAACCTATCCAGGCAGTACACCCTTGGCCTTAACAAAGGGTAGGCTGGTCATGGGCTGGTAGAGACATCGTGACTCCCCCATAAGGTCACTGAAGGAGGTGGAATTTCCAGTTATCACCAGATGCTGAGTTTGATAAGGTCGCTGTTCTGCCAGGATGGATACATTTCATAAGATCGGGGAACAAAAGACTAAGAATGACTAATTCAGGGAGTAAAAGGTGAGCTGTTACGTCTTTTTGCGAAGGACACTTTCAGTACGATACAGCAGGCTTAGGGGTTTTGGAAAAAACCTGATGAGAGATGCTGTTTAACTTACATTCATTTTACCATCCTTCCTAAGATTAGAGCAGATGAATCAAGATACACTTGTTTTTAGAGAAAAACATTCAGCATAAAATGACCTGTTGGGATGCAAGACTTGCCGTGGGAAATTAGTATAAGCTATACAGTCATTTCCAAGATCAGAAAGTGTGATTAGAGATCAGTGAACCTGTCTTAAAATCACGTAAATTTAGGAAGCCCCTCTAATTAATATGTGTGTCTACTTAGGATATTTGTCTGGTATATAAGTTCAATTCGAATAGTTGTACATATTAATAGAGAAGAGATAAAAACTGAGAACATTAACATCGACTTTAAAGAACATCTAATTCCACCCTCGTTTTATAGACAAGGAAAAAGGCAAGTCAGCGATGGGGTGAGAGTCGCAGGGTGTGGAGTCTGGGGCCCTTGCTCGTCTCCTGAACCAACAGAGGATGGGTTGCAGGGCACCCTTGGTCATTAAGAGATGCTGGAATTTCAAAGCTGTCATCTGGTAGCGACGTTGTGGCATTCCACTTCCGTTAAAGAGCTACTTGAGCTCTAACCCCCTGGTCTCGCCCTGAACTTGAACCAGCCAAGGGCATCTGACGGCACAGGTTCTGGCCACGTAACCCATCCAGCCACGCTTCCCTCGGAACGGGAAACTGCTGAGTTGCGGTGCCTTTACCATTCTGTGGAGGCTTTTAGGGCAAGAGGCCATATATGTAATTCACATTTTTAATGAAACCAGGTGGAAAGAGCGCGGCCTTGAGCAATGGCCTCTGTGATACGGGCAGACACGTATCTGCCCCCGCCCACCTCGTACCCCTGGAAGTTGTGGGCGGGTTTCCATCCTTCCACATTACCTCTTGTGCAGAGTAACTCCGGTCGTGGGCTTTGCTTCCAGGTTCCGAATGAGGCAGGTGAACGTCGTCGGTGCCAGCCCCTTCAGTCAGTCCTCCCGGGTCATCCAGACCCTGCAGGCCCCCCCGGACGTGGCCCCCACCAGCATCACCGTCCGAACCGCAAGCGAGACCAGCCTGCGGCTCCGCTGGGTGGTGAGTTGGGAGGTGGGGGGCCTGCGTGGGAGCCCAGAGCTTAGTCATTTCCTAGTCTTGCCTTGTCCCGGTCCAAACTAATCTCATCGTTAAACCAGGAAGTATTGCATTTTGCAGTCGGTGTTGGATCTCAGAGCAGCCCCCGCTTCTTATTAATTAGTAGCATGACTCACTGGCTTCTTGGAACCGAGGAATATCTTTGGGGAGGAAAGCCGCTGGCCCTGCAGGCTGAACCTGTTAAGTCCTTAAGCCAGGTTGACACGGAACCAATACTCGGTATTTGTAAGAGAGCCAGGTTGATATTGAATCAGAACATTTCCCCACAAAATTAAGCTGAAATGTATGAAAAGAAATTATGTCCAGCCAAAGTTACTGAAAGGACTTCATTTAATTAACAGAAGAAAAGTTCCAGGGGAAAGTAGAATAAAGGTCATAAGAATATTCACCCCAGAACATCTCTTCCGGGGACTTGGCCCCCTAAGACAGGCCCGTGCATGGAGACCCTCACAGGGGGCGGCCCCAAGACCTTGGCTCACCGCGGACTGTTGTCCACTTCCAGCCGCTGCCCGACTCGCAGTACAATGGGAACCCCGAGTCCGTGGGCTACAGAGTTACGTGCTGGCGTCCCGACCTCCCGTCCACTGCACTGGCCCAAGTCATCAGCGACCGGCTGGAGAGGGAGCTCACAGTCGAGGGGCTGGAGGAGTGGACAGAGTACGAGCTGCAGATGCAGGCCTTCAACGCCATCGGGGCCGGGCCCTGGAGCGAGTCCGTGCGGGGCCGGACACGGGAGTCAGGTGAGACGAGGGCTGGCCGGGCCCTCCCCGTGTCTCCCTGGAGACCGAGCAGAGCGTCCGCAGTGTCACTGGCATCTCGCTGGTTCATCCCCCACTCCCCTGCCATGTCTATGTTGACACTTTCCTGAGTAATTAGGTCCAACTGCATCAGAGCCCATGACGCTGCTTTGAAATTGATGATGAATTCTACCAGGGGCTAGACTCGCATTATTACCTTTTTAATTAGGGGTAATTCTCACCACCGATGATGAAAAGTAGGAGTGTACAGAGACTCTAAGGAGGTCTTTATAATGCAAGGAGTTCGGGACCTCCTTCTGATAAAGTCACGCGTGTGACGTGCTGAGCCTCCCCTGCGCTAGAAAATAGACGCTCAAAAGTTCGATTGCTTTAGCACAATGGCAGTTTATTCCTCTCTCATTACAGCCTAAGATGGGTGTTCTTGTTGTTGGGTGGCTCTCGTCCATGAGGTGATTCAAGGACCCAGGCTCTGCTGTCCTGTAAATTAACCACCATCTGCATGCAGCTGCCAGAGGGGAAGAATGAGCAAAGGGTGGGCGCACCTGTGTCTTAACACCTGCGCAGAAATGGCACACACCCCTCTGCTCACGTCCGCGGGGCTCGGGCCACCGCTCATGGTCAGGAAGGAAAGGAAAACTTTCAGTGGTCTCTCTGGAGAATGCTCTTCTTCTAGGCTTTGCGGTCAACATGGTTTGCAGGACCCTTACTGGCCTGGTTCGAGTTTGTAGAAACACAGAAAAGTGTTGCTAACACTTTAAGGACGCACAGGACAGCTCTTTCTGAAATAGTGAGGTTTTCTCCTGAAAAGGAAGAACGTCTCTGCTCCTCTCACCATCCCCTTACCCCGCGATGCTCTCCCAGTGCTTGATATATCCCGTGGGGGGCAGGGGCGGGGGGGGGGGCGCTGTTCAATACCTTCCTGACCTCTGCCCAACGAGGGGTGAGAAGAAGGTAGAAAGTCTGAGATGGTGAACTAGCTCCATTGTGACTCAGCTGTTTCCTCAGAGGCTTCCTGAGCCCAGGGTGTGTCCTGTCTTCTCAAGGCTCCACAGGTACAAAAGCAGAGAGGTCACCCTGGAAGCCCGTGTGGGACGCAAGGGCAGCCAGGGGAAGCCAGCACCTCCCAGCAGCTGTTTCCACGCTGGACACCTCAAAATGTAATAAGTACATTTAAATTGATTAAAGACTTTTAGTAGGAAGATGAATAAGTTCTGAGTAACCTTATGTACAGCATAGTGATTATAGAAAGTTGTTAAGAACTGAATCACTGTGTTGTACACCTGGAACCAGTATAATACTGTATGTCAGTTATAATTCAAAAAAAAAAGAGAGAGTCACTAAGAGAGTAGATCTTAAACATTGTCACCACAAAAAAGAAAAATAAACAGTAATTATGTGACCTAATGGAGGCGTTAGCAAATGCTCTGGTGGTAATCATCTCGCAGTGTATGAGATTAAAATGTGCAACATGTTGCATGTTGTACACCCCAGTCTTACACAATGTTATATACAAATCATATCTCAGTAAAGCTGGAAATGAATATTAAAGTATTTAATTATTAAAGGAAAGCATGAACACTTTAAGTAGAGATTATAATGCCATTTTAAACAGTTTTTTTTTTTTTTAGGAAAAACACAGTCATTGAATAAACCACTCTGATTGAGGTAAAAAGTAGGTTAGACACTGATAAAGAGGGAATTACCAAACTGGAAGCTGGAAATGAGTAAAAAAACCCTCAAAATACAGTGCTAAGACATCAAGATTGAAAGTATGATAGAGAGGTTAAGAGACATAAAGAACAGAATGAGAAGGTCCAACATACATTTAATAAGACTCAGAAGAGAAAGGGGGGGGAATGAGAGGGAGGAAATATGTGGAGATTATGGCCGAGAAATTCCAGAACTGATATAAGACATTATGTATCTGACTGAAGTCGTGAATCCTGAACAGAATAAATAAAAATAAGTCTGCACCAAGATGCACTGCACTACACCTGCAAATGCAGAAGCCACAGAGCATCTTAAAGACATCTGGAGCAAAGGCATCTTGCCTACAAAGACCATTGGAAGCCAACTTCTCGAGAACAGGAGAGGCCAGAAGGCAATGGAATGATGGTCTTGAAGGAGCTGAAAGTAAATAACTGTCAACCTCGAATTGTACGCCTGGCTGCACCTTCCAAGGATGTTGTTCAGAAAACAACAAACTACATGTTATGTAAAGATGAAGAAAGTGTCATTCAAAACAGAAAATAATACTTTGGGGTAAGTTTTCAAAGAACAAAGTAAACCAGTGGCAAAACTGCTGCACTGAGACTCTGGTTTTGTAAAAATCCTTCCAGCTGCTGCACGGCCATCTTTCCAGTGGTCAGAGGCCATCGCTCTATGTGTGAACTCACTCCAGTGTTTTCTTCTACCTCTGCTCTCCTCAGACGATCTTGGATCGTCTCTTACGTGGACTCTGAAAAGACTTTGCCGAGCAGTGTCGTTGTCTGAGGTATAGATTTTGTATCCAGAAAAGCACTGTGGGCTCGCTTTCGTCTCGGTTGACAGATGTGTGTGCGTGTGGCCAGAAGAGGACCGCGTGCAGGCCAGCGGGGCTGACTGTGGCCAGGCTCATAGTTCGCTTGCTGAGAAAGCTTCTGATCTCAAGGGAGAACTGTTCCTACAGCTTACACTTTGCTTTGCCAGCTTTCCCGTTCTTTCTTCTTTTGAGGGTTATGGCTTACAGAAAATTATCTTTCGTTTTTAACTGAATGTTTGTTCAGTGAGAAATTTTGGTTCAACGCATATCTCTTGGAGAAGAAGAGAACAATTTTGGTTCAACTTGATAATAGGGTTATTACAACTTGATAATAGGGTTATTGATCTTCATTTCAAGATATGGGTGGTTCAGATTTCAGATTTTTTTTTTTTTTTTGTGATACGCGGGCCTCTCACGGTTGTGGCCTCTCCCATCGCGGAGCACAGGCTCTGGACACGCAGGCTCCGCGGCCATGGCTCACGGGCCCAGCCGCTCCGCGGCATGTGGGATCTTCCCGGACTGGGGCACAAACCCGTGTCCCCTGCATCGGCAGGAGGACTCTCAACCACTGCACCACCGGGGAAGCCCTCAGATATTTTTAATACCAGAAGAGTGGGCTCCTTGGGACCCCTTATGGGCTGTCCTCTCCTCTAGGGAAACTGGTGCTGTCATGTTGGCCCCTCCATCTGGGGCTGGTCCTGGAGGGGTTCAGTACCCCCACCTCCAAATGGAGCTTCCAGAACCTTCTGCTGCAGGAAGCTTCTCACCTCTGCCCACAAGCCCCTCCCAGCTGTGGCAGCTCTGATATCTTGCCTTCCCTAGTGCTGCCGAGGTTGGGCAGGTAGCCTCCCCAGCAGAGAAATCAGCCCCTTCAGATGACTTGTCCTGCCAATCACTGCTCAGCATTGGGCAAAGAGGGTGAAGGGGCTACACGGGCCCACTGGCGGAGTGCTACCACCACCACTGATGAGGACGGAGAGGGGTTGGAGAGAACTGGTGGGGAGAGGAGAGCTGCACTCCCACCTCTGGAACCCAGCGTCACCTCAGTGAAGATAGCCATCCATCAGTGCTTAGAAACAGCACGGTGCGCAGACGCGCTGAAAGCCAGCAGTGGAGGTACCGAGCAGAACGTCTTGAACCACATTTAAATGAGGTTTCCAGTTTTGAAGTGCAGTCAAGCTGGTTTCATGACACCTTACGATATATTATAATATATTATAAGGGTAAATGAGGCCCTAAAAATCAAAGAGACTACATGAGGAGTAGCTGTGAGCTGAGGGGTGGGAAACCCTGTAGAGGAGAGAGAACAACTGAAGGAAAAACGCATTTTAAATGGTATTGTTTTTAATGAAAGGGGAGATTCTAGGATGGTCTCAAAACTCAAGATATCAGGTTGGGAAAGAAGTTGAATCTCCTTCCAGTTAGGTAATGAGTAAGATTTTTTTTTTTCAAATCTTAAAAACATAAATACTTTGTAATTAGATGGCAGAGTTTATCCTGGTGGGACTCGAAGCAGCTGAAATGTTCATCCTGAACACTGCGATTTTCTCTGCCTGTCTTCTCATTAGGAAACCAGCTGTGTTCTAGGCGCCGGGGCTGAGTTGCTGTGATCACAGGGTTGCCCTCACTCTCTGGAGATGTGGATGGCCTGCCAGTAAATGGTTTCACATGTCACTGCATCTTAGGAAATCAGCTATTATTTGTAGATCTACAGTGAGAATTGGGCATTCATGGTTTCAAAGATTAACCCGAAGGAAGCAGTTAAGGATTGAGAGGTTGACCGTTTGTGTTGCTATGACAATGGCTTCTCTCTTCACAGTCAGGGATGGGAGTTTAGAACATAGCACTAGTATCTTGGGCATAGAGTATATTTTCTGCTCTCACCTGATTCTAAATAAAGTCAGGAAATGAAGTTAGGTAAATGGGAGGCGTACCTTCTCTTTGAATGCTAATGACTCCTTTAATTCACAGTTGATTCCAGGTGCCAGCTTATCCCTCAGTTTTTTAGAAAATAAGCATGGGTGTAAACAGTGTCCTGGTAACTGCCTCGGAAGTTACGACACCCGGTGGGGGCCCCCAAGGCACAGAGAGCACAGGTGACGCCGTGGGAGCCACCGCCAGAGGCAGGGGGACACAGGGCGGCATGTGTGGCAAGCATGCTCCCCTTCAGGGGGCTGAGTTAACCGGAAACAGTGAAGATTCTTTTCCTGTGACACTTATCTGCTCAAATAAATTAATATTCTTTTGTTGAATGACTGAATAACGGAATGAATGACTCTCAACTGACATATTTGGGAAGAAAAAATTTTTATCGGCCCAGTGGGCTGACTTGCATCTTCTCTCTCCAGAAATGCCAGGAGGGCCCCTGTGCTTGGGACTAACAGGCACCGACAGTGGCATCTCTGTTTTGTGGGCACTGGCAGCCGGTCTGGTGCCTGAGTTCTGAGGACAGTCAGTCAGTGTAGCAAGTGGACAAAGGGAGGGGGGCCACTGCCTCCTGGGCATCGAGCCAGGGAAGTCGCCCTTTCCCGGGGCTTGCAGCCCTCCCAGGACAGAGGTGGCTGAGCCCAGGTTCAGTGTCCCCCAGAAGCTCGCCCTGTGCGGTGGCAGCCTGTTGCTGGGCCTCCTCTTCTCTCCATCTCAGACCTGCCAGTCGTGGGAACGACCAGGTCAAGCTTGCGACGACGGAGCAGCACCTGTTCCAGGCCCAGCATGAATCCTGGCATGTTTTTCTTAAAGCCTGTGTTCATTTCCTGGGGCTGCAGTAACAAAGGACCCAAACTGTTGGCTTCAAACAACAGATATATGTTCTCTCGTAGTTCTGGAGGCCAGAAGGTGGAGACCGAGGCATCAGCAGAGCCGTACTCCCCCTCTGGAGGGGCCGGGAGGGCCTGTCACAGCCAGCCCCCAGCTTCCAGAAGCTCCTGGGCTGTGGCAGCACAAGCCTAGTCCTGCCAGGGGGTTCTCCCCACGTGCACATCTGTTTCTTCTCATACGGACACCAGTCCTATTGGATTAGGGCCTACACTACCCCTGTGTGACCTCACGTTATTAATTACATCTGTAACAACCCTGTTTCCAAATAAGGTCACGTTCTGGGTAGTGGGGTCAGGACTCCAGCATAGGAGCTTGAGGGGACACAATTCAACCCACAACAGAGACCAAATCACTTCAGTGTAGGAACTCTAGGAATCATAGGTTGGGAGCACTGTCGTCGTGCAAACACACATTACTTTCCGGATTCAGACTAACTGACTAACAGAGTCACCTTCACAGTGTCTGTGCCATGAGGAGGAAGTACTTACGCGTGAGTGAGCGAATGGGTGGATGGGTGAATAGACGAGTGAGCGAATGGATGGGTGAGTGAATGGATGAGCGAGCAAATGGATGGGTGAGCGAATGGATGAGTGAGCGAATGGAAGGATGAGTGAATGGATGAGTGAGCAAATGGATGGATGAGTGAATGGATGGATGGGTGAATGGATGAGTGAGCAAATGGATGGATGAGTGAATGGATGGATGGGTGAATGGATGAGTGAGCAAATGGATGGGTGAGTGAATGGAAGGATGAGTGAATGGTTGAGTGAGCAAATGGTTGAGTGAGTGAATGGATGGATGAGTGAGCAAATGGATGAGTGAGCGAATGGATGGATAAGTGAGTGAATGGATGGATGAGTGAGCGAATGGATGAGTGAGCGAATGGATGGGTGAGCCAATGGATGGGTGAGCCAATGGATGGGTGAGCCAATGGATGGATAAGTGAGTGAATGGATGGGTGAGTGAGCGAATGGATGGATGGGCGAATGGATGAGTGAGCGAATGGATGAGTGAGCCAATGGATGGGTGAGCGAATGGATGAGTGAGCGAATGGATGGGTGAGCGAATGGATGGGTGAGCGAATGGATGGGTGGGTGAGCGAATGGATGGGTGAGTGAGCAAGTGAATGAATCAGTGAGTGAATGAAGGAAAGAGTGAACCAGCCCACAGGGCGGTCCTGGGGGGTGACTGAGAAGACGCCAAAGCCCCGTCACGTGTTATGTACCCATGAGATTCGTGAACTTGACGTGTTCTCCTTTTCGACCGTGGAGGCTCTGGGGGGTGCTGAGAGCTGCCCTTTTCTTGGTGCCTGTTACTCCCAGACAGGGATGTGCACTTGGTAACCCTCCCCTCCCCTCCCCTCCCCTCCCCTCCCCTCTCCACCCACCTGCCCCCCACAAAGTGCCCCGTTTGGAGATGTCAGTAAACTGGTGTATGACGGTGAGGATTTCCGTCTAGGATGAAAGTCACAGTTCTCACAAGTTAATATAAGACTCAGACGAAGCTTGTTTTCTTGCTGGGTGGACTCAGGTAAAATTGAGCTCCTAAATACCCAGGATTTATGGAATTTGTTGCTAATATTAAAGAGATTTACATTTCTGTGCAGGTTTAATCTGATCACTGCAAAATGTTCAGAATACACTGCTGTTTCAAGGACTTGATTATGTGGGTAAAAATGAGACCTTTATTAGTAGAAGCCTTTAGACTTTGGGCGCCAATCTATTTAACTCATTCTCTGCAGTTCCTTCAGCCGCCCCTGAAAACGTGTCAGCCGAGGCCGTCAGCTCCACCCAGATTTTACTGACGTGGGCTTCGGTGCCCGAGCAGGACCAGAATGGGCTCATACTGGGCTACAAGGTATGTGCTCAGGTGACCTTCCTCCGCCCACGCTGTGACGGTGCTGTCACCTGTCTCCCCAAACCCGTGAGCGCACATTTTCCTGCCGATCTGCAGCTCTGGCCTGTCTCCTGATCCCACGTCACTTGTCTCGTCTACCTTCGTCACAGGCTGGAGATGAGGCTTCGGTGTTCCCTCTTCCTGTGGGCCAAGACAAGGCACTAAAAGCTCTGAGCCCGTTTCCTCTCTTGTAAAGTGGGAGGAGTGATGGTAGCTCCCTCCCAGGGCTGGTGTGGGAAGTGGCTTTTTCTGTGAAATGCTAAGGACGTATCATGAGATCCCTGCGCGTGTGTCTGCACGTGTGTCATCAGCGGTGAGGGTTGGACACCTTCCAGCTTCTCTGGAAGGCGTTTCTGGGTTTAGTCTTGTGTGTGTTTACCCAGACCCTTAAAAACCTACTCTGTTTTTGTTCCATCCCCTCCCCCAAGAAGCAGGACAGATCTTCCTGGATTTGGCCACAAGGCCACGCTTGTCTCGTGCACTGCCGCCTTCTCCTCCCCGCTCTCCATCATTTAGATCCTATTCTGTTTCCCCACCTGTTCTCATGCCCTCCCCCGACCCCGGCACCCTGATGGCTCCCTTCTGGCCCCTTTAGACATGGCGACCCCACTGCGTGGGTTCAGTGACCAGCACTCCACTCCAGTGACCAGCACTACCTGGACCCTGGAGAAGAGCGCTCTCCAAGCCCTTTTCAAAGTCCCCCCTGATGAGCCCCTCTTTTACGGCCCTCTGGTCACTGATCTGAGGGACCAGTTCCGAGAGGGTGAGCTGAGGGAATAAGGGGGAGCAGGCGGGCCGTGGAGGGGGCATCTCAGCGTGCTGTGTCTGCAGCGTGGGCAGTAACTAGCCCAGGGGTGGGGCCTCGGGTTCAGGGGGAGAGCACAGGTCCCGTGAGGCAGGAGCCTAATGTCCCAGTAAGCCGGGCACACGAGTGGCTGCTGGCCCCTTGCACGGAAGCAGCACGTCTCTGTGTTCCTAGCGAGCCCTGGTTTCAGTGGCTGCCACTGGGCACCTGAAACCCTGTGAATTACAGCGGGGCGTCTGGCTCTCCCAGTCCGGCCATGGCTGGGGCACATCTCCAGCTGCCTTCCAGTCTGGAGTCCAGCTGCTTCATCTCCATCTTTCCCCCAAAATGCCAGTGGATAGGAATTAGATCCCTAAGCCCTCAACACGGCTGCCCAGGGGGAGGACCCTCAGTTGCCTGGTCCTTGCCGCGTGGTCCAGGCCCGCGAGGCCCCGCCTTGCACACCGTCCTCCTGACACCCCCCCGCCCCCACCGTGTGTCATGCTCAGATCCTGTACCGCGCCAGAGATCTGGATCCTGAGCCCAGGAGCCACGTGGTCCGCGGGAACCACACGCAGTCCGCGCTGCTGGCGGGTCTGGGCAAGTTCGTGCTGTACGAGCTCCGGGTGCTGGCCTTCACCCGCGTCGGGAACGGGGTCCCCAGCTCGCCCCCCATCCTGGAGCGGACCAAAGACGACGGTACGTCGACGGCTTGCCTCTGCCCGTCTCCCAGGTTTGCTGTCGCCATCCAAACCCTTTGGATGGTTGTCATTTTTAACTTACTTTTCAAAACACTCTTTTTTCTTCGTTTCAGCAAAGGAAAACAAAACAAAGTTGTTTTCTGGTCACTGAGCGCTTCTATGGCCAGTTTCAGCCGGAGTGAATGTTCACAGCCTAATTAACAGCCTGAGCACAGTTTCATCGTAGCTCTGCTGTAGGCAGTGCAGTAAAGGCCGGGCAGCTGGGCCAGAAAAACCTAAGGCCTGGTGGTGTTGGCACAAACCTGGCTGAAAACCCCACTGCAGACCCCGTGCCGCAATTCTAGATCCTCTGGGCTTCCCGCTCGCGTTTGCATAGTAAGGGGTCATTAGAGGCCCCACAGAGTGCGGCGTGTGACGGGCTCCCAGGATACCCGGGGTTCGCAGCCTCCGTAACAAGTACATCTTGACGGCATTGTCTAAATCATCAGGAAATACGTTTCTCCACCTTGCAGATGTCAAACACTTAAAGGTTAGCTGCTTTACATGATCTGTGTTAAATAGACCATGATGAATATTCTGGGGGAAAATGCCAGTCTCCCCCCAAAACACCCAGGCTCAGAAGCAGCTGACAGAAGTGAAACACCCATAGATTTTCTTAAGCATCTTTACTGAAGTAATTAAATCAAGCCCCGAACGCACTCTGACCGCTGAGTTGACAACGTTCTCTCCGTGTTCCTGGGAGACACCCGTAGCTGGGCCTCCCCTGGGTCAGAAGAGGGGGCGCCTTGAACCTGGTCCTTCCCTGGGAGCTGGTCTCAGGGCGGCTGGAGTCTGAGAGGGACCGTGTAACCTCAAGGTCATGTCTTTGCAAAACTATATGCTCTGTCGAGGGCCACACACATAAAAAGTAACAGGAGCTTTTAGGAACTGTTCCTCAGACTCGGGCAGTTATCACGGTTTCTTCCCAAAGTATAGGCTGGGGAGAGTCATGGACTGATTTCTCTTTCTCTCTCACAATCCCGATGTAAACGTGTTTCTCCTTCCCCTCATTTCATTGTGATGCAAATGATCAGCCTTGGGGACAGTGAGGGGGCAGAAACCACAGAAGACAGACGTCAGAGTTTCCTATTCGTGAATTGGTCCTGGTGTGTGAGCCCGTGGCCTCCTTCATTCATTTATTTTACCTGAACACAGGGGTCATGACACATGTTTATAATTTAAAATACTGTTCTCAACCTAATAGCTTGAGGCAGAATCCAGCAGCCCTGGAATGACTGTAACGCACGTCGTTTTATGTGTGTATTGATTGCTGCAAGCTCATTGTCTCTTACCTGGGAACCAATCAGTTCTTAAGTTCCAACAAGAAGTTCCCATGCTGGCCACACGCTTGCTCGCCTCTCCATTTAAGTAAATATATTTTACGACGGCCGTGACGCTATTATCCAATGGTGCCGGGATACATAGCTGGTTTTTGAATTACTGCTGCACCAGACCGCACAGAAGCACTATTCCGTGTGTTTGTGGACATCAACTCTTAATTCTGGGATAATGTGGGAGAGGGGTCCTGTGCCTAAGAGAAAAATCATTGATTATAGCCATGTTACTTGGTCAGTAATTGTAACCTCCATTGGGAGGTGGGAGGGACCTTCGGCCACCTTATTTATCTGACACCTGCTTGGTGGATGTCCAGCCCAGGAGAGGAATCAGCTCAGATTGGTGAAATCTCTCCTGTGACTTGACGTACCCTCTACGATGCTGTTTAGCGACTGGGCCGCTAGCTTTAAGTAACACGCTCACAGGACTCACAGCATAGCTCATGAGCACTGCTTACGCCGCTTGGAAAGCAGATGAGCTGGATTCAGAATGAGGCATTTTCTCAAAGTCATTAGGGAGACACACAGAGATTCCAAAAGTCACTTTCCCAGAACTGAGAGTAACTCACCCATGAACGGTGTCATCGGCAGTCATGACTGTCCTCGGCCAGCCCACAGAACCCTCCCCCATGAGGCCCCGTCGTGTACCCACGTGACATCCCAGCGGCGCCTGAGTCACCGGTCTTTTTCTCCCTTCAGCCCCAGGCCCACCCGTGAGGCTTGTGTTCCCAGAGGTGAGACTCACGTCTGTGCGGATCGTGTGGCAGCCACCGGAGGAGCCCAACGGCGTTATTCTGGGTAAGGGAGCGGCAGTGACTAAGGAGATCACAGCTTAGAGACAGATCACAGCTTAGAGGGAGATAACAAACAGATCGATTTCATCTATTTTTATTAGATGTCTAAGAGGTTAAAAAAAAAATCCTGTCTACAGCAGCCTGGCGTCTTCTGAACTGAGAGACTGCAGCCCTCTAACTGTGTCCTGCACTAAGGTTTCTTTGCAGAATGAAATTTACATTTTGTTAGCCCAGAGTTTCGTGTTCGTTCGTGGTTCGTGGCAGTCTGTACTTGACCTTCCGTCCGCTCTGAAATAACCCAGCTATTTTGATGTGTGTTTGGAAAACCACGGGCTTGTTTTTCTTGGAAGATTCACTCCCAGGCTTTGATCCGATGTCCCGGAGACGTCTGTCTTCCGCTGCAGGGCCTGCACCTAACCCTTTGAGGAAGTTTCCCAAGTGAACTGCATGCTTAGGTCTCAGGGAAATGGTTTACTCTGAACTTTTCACTCAGAGCAGCAGCTCTGATAACTTTGATGAAAAGCCTTAATCTGTCCTAGTTTCCTAAAGGCAGCAAATTTTATTTTGAAAAATCATCAGCCCCTTTATTTGTTCGCCCTTTTCCACCAGGACAAATTAAGGGCCTCAGATATGCCAGGCCTCAATGCTCAGAGTGGTAGGTAAGGAGTGGATAAGATGTAGGTGGGCCGTCCTCGCAGGGTAGACACCAGCGACACTACCACGTGGTCGCGATGCGGTAGGGGTTCCAGGAAACGCCCTGCAAGCCACGCCTCCTGGGCCAGGGGGCTCAGTGGGCAGAAGGCATTGTCGGACTTTATCTTGAGGATGAGTGGTAGCAAACCACAACTTGGGTCCGCTAGCCCGCGCCCAGTAAAGCCAATCTACTGACATTGGGTTGCAGTGAAGGAAAGCGCGGCCTTCATTGCAGGGCAACAAGCAAGGCGTCCAGGGCAGCTGGTGCTCAAAACACCCCAACTCCCCGAAGCGTTTCAGCAGAGCATTTTTAAAGGCCAGGCGAGGGAGGGGGGTCGCGGGGTGTGCGATCAGCTCACGCGCAGCTCTCTGAGTGGTTGACGGTGAGGTCACAGGGCAGTGGCACAGGGGTTCACGTGATCAATCCTCAGGCTCCAGTAGGTCTGGGGACTACGTTTCGTGCTCAAGGTCATCGAGTAGTTAATGTCTTCCACGTGCTGGAGGTTTTAGCATCCGTAAAACAGCTCAGGGTAAGGGCATCAGATACTGCTATCTGGGTACCTCAGAGAGGAGCTACAGCAGAGGATGCGGGGAGGGTCCGTGCTGGGAAGGCCCCATAGGGTCCCGCTCGGTTGCATAAGTGGTTTCCAAATCCTTGAATGGAGCGCTGCCTTTTGCCTGTGGGAGCACAGACCTCCCAGAGGGAGACGCGGGCCAGGCCGGGCTGTGAACCACTGGGAAGGCCGTGCTTCGCGTGCAGGAGGGGCCAGAGGCCCAGACCTTTCAAAGTGGGCCTTTAAAGGCCAGGCACGAGGCCCGGTGTAAGCTCCAGACGCAGGCAGCCCTGAGATGCGGTGTTAACCTCCTCACCCACGGCAGACCCCACGTACGCCTGCTTGGGTTATCGGGGATTGACGGCAGGACCATAAACGCGGCTTACAAACAGCAGTAAAATGCACCACTTAGACCTGCTTTTGAGCTGAGGATGATAAGATTTGGTCTAGAAAAGGGTTACACTTAATTGTTTTTAAAAAAATTTGAAAATCTGTGCTGAGGACCTTGAGAAGCGAAGTGACACGATCGGATGTGTCTTTTGGATAATGTCGGGCAGCCGTGAAAAGGGTGAACAGAAAGGCAGATACTTATTGAGTTCTGACTTCATTAAGACGGAGCCTGGGGCTCCCGAGTCATCTGCACAGCAGGCCAGGGGCCCTTCGGCTCCACTCTTTCCTTCTGCAGTTCCTGCAGCCACTTGGCGGTGACGACAGTGTTTCTGAACTAGGGGACCTCTGGAACCGCAGGTTCTTGCTGTTAAAATCACAACAAACAGCCGGAGAAGCCTCTGTTGCCGTGTGCGTTTCAGATCCCGTCCAGCTGAGGAGCCATCGCAGGCCAGTCTCAGGCCCTGGGGCGGCAGTGGTCTGCAGAGCTGGCTGCTACCCTCCAGGTTTCCTGGAGCCCGCACGCCGGCAGGGCCTGCCCCCGACTCAGTGCCCAGCCTACAGCCTTTCCCGGAACAAGCAGGGCGAACACGCAGGGCGAACCGTCTGTTTACCCAGGGCATGCCCCAGCACGCTGTGGAACAGGAAACGTTTCCAGAGCACAAGATGCGAAATTCCACCTGTCACTTCCAGCCCTAGGAGCCTTCCAGAGCGGTGTTGTCTGTGAGGATCGGGGGCCCTGGCTGCTGGGGAAGGAGGCCCCAGGCCCCAGGCCCCCGCCCCCGCCTCTGTTGATAGCCCGGCTCGTCCCGATTCTGGGATCATCTCTGTGCTCTCCTCAGCTTTCCGGGCCGATAAGAATTAGTTCTGACAGCAGGACTCCACGGGGATGTGCAGAAGGCAAGTGTGCCCTTCACGTGGGATTCCCTCTTCGCGCAGACCGCCGTGTGCTCTGGTTTTGTTGCCGTGACTTTGAACTGCTCATCCGAGGGCTTCCCTGCCAACACGGTGAGGCTCTGGCCCCAGCCAGCTCTGAGCCGTGGTACTCGCCTAGTGCTTTGCCAGGAGAGACCCCCTACCCCGGGCCGCTGCTCTTCCTTTGACGGTCACATCAGATGGCGTCTCTGCCTGCGGCTTACCCCCTCGCCCATCCCGACCTGGGCTTGGCTCTTCTCCTCTTTGCTCCCAGAGCACCTGCGCTCACAGTCACAGCACGAATCCTCCGTCCACAGGAGACCGGCGGCTCGCTTTAGAATCGTGCCACCTGCTTTTAAGGGTGTCTTCAACATCAGTTTTTCTGATCATAAAAGCACGTGTACAATGCAGGTAATTTAGACAGCGTTTCACATTCATCCAGTTTAGAACCACAGAAAGTCTGACGATCCCCAGCAGAGAGGAGGATTTGGGGGTGCAGCGTCACACACTCTCGTTGGGAGCGCGACCTGGCACAGCTGTGGTGGGGCGATCCGGGCATGGCTGCACCCCGCACCCCAGGTCTTAACCCTGGAGAAATCCTCACGCCTGTTCACAGGAAGAAACGCACAGGAGATCCACTGCAGGGCTGCTTTAAAGAACAGAAAATTTTAAAAAAGAAAGAACTGGAGACAATCCAAATGTCCATCAATAAGGCAATGAAAAGGTAAATTGCGGGCTATTCATTACCGCAGAAATCACGGAAGCAGTTAAAGTAACGAACAAGACCTACATGTGTCAACATGAATAAGTCTCACAAACATCTGTTGAGTGAAGAAAAGCAAGTTGCAGAAGAATAGATCCAGCTGAAGAATGTCTCTGTACATCTAAGCACTCCACAGACATTACCGTGTATCATTTATGGCCACACGTATATAGTAAAAGTGTAAAAACTTGGCAGGAATTTGCAATAAGTTGAGGATAGGGGTTACCTTTGAGGAAGAGGATCCAATAAGACCACCAGAATAGCTTCAACTTTTTTCTGTCATATTTTCTCTCTTATAAAAATAAAAACAAAAACCATAAAAATTAGGCAAAATCTCAAGATTTGTTCAGTGCGTGATGAATACATGCGTGTGTGATCTATATTATTCCAAGCATTTTTCTGCATGTTTGAAGTACTTTAGAGTACAGCTAAAGTATTAGTTTAGAGTAGCCCCCGCTCACCGCAACTAGAGAAAGCCTGCGCGCAGCAACGAAGACCCAACGCAGCCAAAGATTAGTTAATTAATTAATTAATTTAAAAAGTGACGACGGCCCTCCCCTCTCCTCCCCACCCCGGACCCACAGGGACATGGCCTGGAGTCCCACCACGGGCGCTGGCCGGGCGTCATGTCCGCGGGGACGTCAGGGCAGGTGTGGCACAACAGAGAGTCGCACGCGGCCCAGCCTCTTCGGGCTGCAGAGAGTGTGATGCAGAGACAGGAACCAGGCCCAGAACTGCTCGTCTCTCAGGATGTGGCCCCACGTACACAGCCCTGAGCAGCGGGCCTCATCCTCCCGTGGATCCCCAGGCAGGCACGGTCTGCACGACCTCTCCGGCAGGACCACGGGCTGCCCCCTTTGGGCCTCCCCTGTGTTTTAAACCCTGCGTGGCGGACAGGCTGGGTGGAGGGGGCAACCCCGCAGCCACGTGGCCGGGCGCCGACCTCGGCGAGTGAATTCACACCAGTCACTTAGTCCCTGTGTGCCTGGGCTTCCCCACCCTCCAGGGGGGCGGCATGTCCCTCCCTGGTCGGGCCAGTACGCGGTGCACAGAGAACCCAGAACAGGGCCAGCCTCCCAGCGAGTGCCCGGTCAGCGCCAGCTGGAGCGCTGTGGCCATTCGGTATCTCACCCCTTCTCTGGGGCCGGGGAGTGTTCTGCATCACTGTGTATTTACACGCAGTGTTTACTCCGTACCCACTGTGTTGCACAGCTTCGCTCTCCGCTACCCTGGCGGCTGGAGTGGAGGCTTTATGCTGGAAGGCAGCATGGGGCCAGATCACAGGACTCCCCCGAGGCACTGAGAAGCTTGGGTGTGGATCTGTAGTCCCTGGGGGTCGCTGAAAAATCACAAAACTCCAGATAAGGAGGGGGTCGCACTTTAATCCCTTGACGGTTACAACCGTGGCCAGACAGAGTGAGACAGTGCTCTGTGTCCCTCCAAAGTGGGAGACAGCACACTGGAGCCTCTGTGGCTGCAATGGCGTTGAGGGGTCATTGTAACGAACGCTGTCTTGGGTAACCTGTCACCTGGATATCGTTACAGCCAGCGCACTAAATGGCAGGTGCCGTAGGAAAGACGGGAAAACAGGTTCTAAAGATTCGGACTGGTGTCCACAGGGGACAAAGGAAGACATCTTTCTTCGAGACTCACTTTGCATCCGGGGGCCTTGAATCAGCGTTCCCACTCCGGCGGCGCGGCCTTCTGAGTATATGACCACCTCTGAAGCCAGTGCTTTTGTAATCTGTACCAAAACGTGTTCTTACATTTCCAAAAGAGATTAACAGCGGGAAACGCTGGAGGCGCCTGGAAGGAAAAACACTTGCTTATTTGTGTAAATATTTTACCAGGGAGAGCTGGCGGCATTCAGAGCCTCCCTCTGGGGGGCGCGGTGGGAGACACCGGAGAGTGGCCATTCCGCCCCCCCCCACTTGCCAACTGCTCCACAGTCCCTTAAATGCTGTTACACTCAAGTGATGCATGTGATCTTCAAATCCACGCGGGTTTGCCCTGCCGGACACGCCAGATGCTCCCCTCCACCCGGTTAGAGGTCAGCTTGCCCACGAGGGCTGAACCTTGACCTTTAGCTTGTCACACAAGGGTGTGCGAGGACTCTGCTGGGAAGTAGGGGCTCGACTATGATCCGAGTTCACAAATGCATCGTTTCCTCCACTGTTGCATTTGTCAGCCCCCAGCCCTCGAACGGATAAGCCATAAAACCAGCGAGCCAGCTGGCATCTGGGCTAGGCTGACGCTTGCCCGCAGGGAGACTCAGCTGCTGTGGGTTCCACGAACCAGGAATGGGCGCTGGGGGGGCTGTCACCAGCCACACCCCCCGACAGTGCCTGCAGAGGGGTCGGCAGCACCGGACCCCTCTCGTGGCCTTGGCCTCGAGGCCCCGGGGATGGTCCCCGCACAGGCGACTCTCAGATCGACGCCTTGTGTTTGCCCGGGAAGCATCCAGTCTTGATAAAAGCCTGCCACCCCCTAAAATGTCTACACGATTCTCTCAAAATAAATCTGGGGCCCTTCGACAGCCAGATCATTGAACCGAGGCAGCCGAGACCCCCCGCCGGCCCCCCGCAAAGGCCTCCTGTCCTCAGCGGCACCTCTCAGACTCTCCTGTTTGCGCCTCCCCCGCGCGTGGCCCGGAACCTGTCTCCTGCTTGGAGCCTCGACCTCTTTGGGTCCTGATTTTCTGGATGAGCCACGTCTCCCCATCTCCCGGGCACTTCTGAGCTGCTCAGGCTTCTCTCACCCACGGTTTTCGTCTTCGCCGTGGGGCCCCGCGGCTCGTACGTGGCCTGGCTTCTCCGAATGCCTGTGTCACCGCGGTTCACTGTGACCTTCAGGAGCGGCTGCTCTGGGCGCCTCTCCTCCCGCCGTGGACCCCGCCCCCTGTTCCTTCCTTGCGTGGCTGCGGCCTCTGACCTCACGTCGCTGAGATTCAGCTCGTGTTTCTGAGCTCCCTGGGCCCAGAGTCACATAACGAGCCTCGTCCCGCGAGCGCCATCTTGTTCCTGATGCGCGAGCCCGCGCTCGGCGTTTGCTCCCGGCCGTCTCTGTATAGAAGCCTCTTCCGTTGTTCATCACGTCCGTGTCCAGGTGGGGTGCGGGCATTCATCTTCATCAGCGCACCACGGAACAGGGACAGTAGGGGTGTTGGCTCTCTTTTAGGGCAAATAACAGGAAGATACAAATATATCCCTCGGGCCGAGGAATTTTCTCCCAGTGGCTCCATGTGGGACCTGGATCAGAGAGAACAGCCCAGATTTCACGCAGTTCTCTGGGCAGCCGGGAGCCCTCGGGGCTCAGGCAGAAAGAGCCATTGAATGGGAAGCGTCTCGTGTGGGGCAGAGCCCCGGCCTCTCCACCTGCCCACCCTGCTCGGGAGCTCAGAGCGCATCTCCTGGCAGCCTGGCCTCGGTGACCCACAGCAGGCCTGTGGACTGGGACATCCACTTTGCCGTCCCGCTGCACACCTTACTGTCCTCGTGTCCTGCCTTTACAGCCGGCACAGCGCCCTGGCTGCGGCCGGGCCGAAGGCTGGTCTCCGCAGCCATGGGTGAGCCCGCCTGCTCCTTGCTGCCTGTCTGTCCCCCCCCCTCAGACGTGGCACGGCTTTGGCTCCAGGCCCTGCCGCAGGGGACCTGACCCGCCCCTCGCCTGAGCCCCTCCCTGCACAGGCACCCCAAGGCTCTTCCAGGCACCCCATCTCTTGGGCTGCTTTCTGAAACAACGCGTCCCCTCCAGATGGAACGTCGCCCACGGAGGTTCGCGCTTGAGTCCAGCCTCAGGCCGGGCACCGTGCCTCTCACTGCGTCTAGATGCTCTTCCACAGTCACCCTGAAAATATCCCATTGAGCGGCCAAGGCCAAGTTGTTTTCTATTTTGTCCCCCTTTCCGTGACGTCATCAGGATCCTATCATTTTAGAGCAGGAGGGAGCTCTGTCCTGTCTACTGGGTGCCCCGCGCGCCCGTCCTCGGGTGTGACACGGAGATGCTGTCATGTGGACTGTGGACCACCGCGAGGTCTGCACGTGGCAGGAGTGACGCGCCTGGAGTACAGGGGCCCTGATGAGCAGGGGCTGGTGTTTTTCTTTATTCGTAGCTAGAAACAAAAAGTCGAGAGTTGAAACTTGCCCGAGGTGAGAAAAGCTAGGCGGGGTTAGGACCCGGGTCTCCTGACGACATCCTGCTACGTGGTCAGGGGCTTCTGAGAGACAGACAGACAGACAGACAAGAGACCATCTAGAAGCATACAACATGCCATCCAATGCCAGGATGGTGAGGCCGGCAAGAGACAGGACAGGGAGTGAGCGAGGGACCATGTGAAGGAACCGCCCAGGTGGAGGCGAGGTCAAGGGTCACCCTAGCGTGGTGCTCTGGGGGCGGGGGAGGGCAGAGGTGGAGCCTTTGATGGAGAGCAGACCTGAGCTAGCCCAGGAAGGGGAAGGGAGGGGAGGACCTTCAGGGAGACCGGTTCCCATTTCGTTCCCAAATCCCAGCTCACAAAGATGTGCCTTTGAACAAAATCTGAGTTTCATCCCAGGATTTTTAATTCCAGCGGCAGATAATCTGAGAAGAGATGAAACATCATAAGAATAAAGGATAAAGAAAGCACAGCTGTAATCACGTCCTGTTCCTAAAAGTGTACAAATCCTCTTTGATTCAGGCTTACCGGGTGAAAGGTGATCTGAATTAATGCGGAGTCTTAATCTCTCACACACACGACTCCCCGAAATACGCAGGGACAAGTTAAGGGACCGGACGCTGGCTGGTGGGGGTCGTGAGGGGAGCTCCCAGACGGACGTCGGGGGCCCCCGGGACGCCAAGTGTTATCCACACGGCAGCGGCCGCCCCGGTGTTCCGGCGCCTGGGCGTGCTGGCCGGGTGGTTTCTGCGCCTCCCGCCGTCTCAGCTGTAGGCACGCCGTCTCACACTCTGAAAAAGAAACCTGGTCAGCGCAATCCTACGCAGAAATTCCGTGTGTACGCAGACAGGGCCCGGGTCTCAGACATACATACATTCATCTGTTTTTAACGCAGTTACTTGTTTGTTCTTTGGGGAGGGTTGGTATCTCTTCTTCACTAGGAGTGGTATTCGAATGGCCGTACTCACTCACCCTGGGCCACACCTCCCTCTTGACGTTTTTAAAGTATTGTGTTTGATCATGTTCTTATGGGTGGTCTGTGTCTGCCTGTGCAGTCTTTGTGCTGGATGGTAAAGTTCGGTTTGTCTGTGCAAGATATCTTTCCTTAGTTCCCTGCTTTAGTTCGGGAATGTGCGTGCGATAATGACGTTGGTCAGTTGCTTTCGTACGGGGCACAGACAGACTTTCCTCCGGTGGCCAGGGGGACACAGAGGCCCCCAGTCCCCCGTGAGGCGTGCTGCAGGCTCTGTGGATGAACCACATGCCACGCGGACCACGCGCCCTCGGACAGAGGCTGCCTCCAGGCCGTCTGATCTCCCCCTGTGCCCCTCGAAATCTGCCGAACACGGGCGTCGCTTTTCACCTGCAAATCCTGACAACATAAAAATAATAATACGACACCTAAAAGCCGGCGTAGATGTACTGAGGTTAGAGCTGGTGTAAAAACATGGATTTACGTCACTCTTGTAGCAGTGGGTGAGTTTCAGAAGAGAGCTGGGGCTTGATACATCAAATAACGGAGAGAGAAATGGACCTAAAGTGTAAAGGGCCAGGCCAGGGAAGAATACAAGCAATAATGTAGCTAATCAGGACAGGTGGTGTGACAGACAAGGGGGAGGCGAGCAGAACGGGAGTCTCGTGCTTCCACCACGGTCATGGTGAGGGGCCAGCGGGTGCTGTCGGAAGTCGGAGGACCGAGTTCATCGCATCACCTGGGACTAGCAGGGGTGAGGACCAGAAGGGCCGGGGATTGGAAGGGAAACTGACTCTGACAAAGCAGGTGCCCACCGCAGAGGTGTTAGTGGTGACGCAGAAATGAGCGGGCTGCAGGGAGCGGCACGTTCTCCCAGAGCCGGGAGCGCAGCCCGGACACAAGCTCCCGCACCTTGTGGCTGCCGGGGCACCGTCGTCCCTGGGAGACATGCTCTTCTCGTGGGGCAGGACGCCAAGGGCCCCACTCCCTTTGCTGGGAGCCTGGGGCGGATGCTTTCGCTTCTCGGGACAGTGTGACTCCATGGAGAGTGAAGGCTTTGGAGCTGGACAGACGCAGGGCTCAGGCCAGCTCTGCTGGTGACTTTCTGTGTGACCTCAGGCTGACTGCTTACCTCTCTGAGCTCTGCTGCTCCCTGGCAGGACCACCGGAGGCTCAGGAGGTGCGGACCGTCAGGTGTGCAGCAGGAGGGCGCTGCTGCGGTGGCCACGCTGACCACATTGCCCTCGTTTTCAGGACGCTGGGTGTCCGGGAGTCTCAGAGCTTGGGCTTGGGCTCCCGATGCACCCGAACTCCAGGCACCCCCTCCTCCAGGACCAGGCAGGGGCGAGGGAGGTGCTAGGGGAGGTCCAGGAGGAGAGCCGCCGGTCGTCGGTCAGTGGGTGGGAAAGGACATGTGTCCAGCAGGACACCCCGGGACAGCTGGCCGCCACGGCGGGGAGGATGGCCACTGGAGGCAGAACAGAGCTGTGCGAGCCTGTCCAGGGTCCTGCAGACATGCTGTGACGGTGGTCACTGTGGACAGGGCTGGGCTGCCAGCCCCCGTCTGCGTGGCCATGGTAGTGACCCGCAGTGGTTAGGGGCTGAGCGCTAGGGCACACTCTGCGTCTGACCCCACGGGATCGTCCCCCTGGCCCCCCACGTGGGGGGCACGCTGAGGCTCCTTATGCAGGCGGCAGGTGCCAGGAAGCTTGGCCACTGATGGGGCCAAAGGCTGTGTGAGTGGGAGGACCGAAGGAGCCCAAGGAGATGCCCGAAGGAGCAGAGATGCCCACCCGGGGCAGGGAAGCCACGGAGACGCAAGCTGCTTGAGGCCCCGAGGGCCAGCAGCCCCTCTCCACAGGGGCCGTCACACCCACAGGACGCCCTGCGAAGGCAGAGCTGGGGTCAGCGCTGCTGGCCTGGTCCCCTGAGGGTCCCTGTTGAACTGAGTGGCTTGGCTGTCATTAGCGGTGTGGAGGTCACGGCACCGCCACTTCTGGTCTTAGCGCAGGACTCAGCGGCTGGACCACAGTTGTCTGGGAGCCCGGGAGGCTCGGGCCGGGTCTGCAAGTCCGCTCTGCCTCTTCAGATGCGGGCAGAGGGGCCCCAGCAGGGCCTGGTGGGGGAGGCCTGGTCCTTAATGAAGCCCGATCAACCGTGAACCCTTGATGATCAGGGGACTTTGAGAGACGGTCCGAGCCGGGGGCCTGCCCCAAGCTGATGTACTCCCTTCTGCGTCCTCGACAGTGGGACGAGCTGTTTCAGGGGAGCCCCCGGCTCAGAGCCACAGGGGTGGGGCTTCTGGGAGGGGCGGGAGCGCCGGGCTGGCGGGAGGAAGCGGGGTGTGCAGACAGACAGACACACAGACATGGTCTGAGCACAGGTGTGAGAGCCTCCGGGGCAGCCGGCTCCAGGGAGAAGGGCGTTCCAGGCAAGAAGACCCTTGGGGGTTGAGGGCAGGGCCACTGGAAGGCGGGCGGGGGCAGGGACAGTGGACACAGCCGCCATCCGCGCTGCTCCCTGGGTCCTCTGGGCGCCGAGGACCACGGGGAAGAGGAAGCTGTTTTCACATCTAGTTCGTGAAGGAAGAAGAGGGGGCCTGGCGCCCCGAGCCCCTCCCTTCATCACTGAGCCTGGCTTCGCTCCGAAGAGCCCCAGCCTGCTGCTCAGATGCTGGCCTGGGAGAGGGAAACAGCGCAGAAACACGTGGCTCTGTAGGGTTTCCCGGGTGGCGGGACTGGGGGCTTCCCCATGAGTGAGGGCACAGCTGACCAGCAGCCCTCGTGCCCCCCGCCCAGGGTACCAGATCGCCTACCGCCTGGCCAGCAGCAGCCCTAACACGTTCACCACCGTGGAGGTCGGCGCCACTGTGAGGCAGTTCACGGCCACCGAGCTGGCCCCGGAGTCCGCGTACGTCTTCCGGCTGTCGGCCAAGACCCGGCAGGGCTGGGGGGAGCCGCTGGAGGCCACCGTCATCACCACCGAGAAGAGAGGTAAGACCGGGAGGCCCAATTCCCTGCCGGGCCGGGGGAGGGGAGGTCACGCGTGCCTGGGGAGGGTGGCTGCCCGAACTGCTCGTTCTTTAAGCACCGCTGAGCCTACCTGGAGCTGGACGCACAGCGGGTCTCACAGCCCAGCACTCGCCCCAGGCTGGGCTCTCAGGCCTGACCCTCCCAGGTCCAAAGATAGAGAGCTCTTCTCCCCAGCGATACCAGAGCTTCCTGCAGGTTCCCCCACCGGGACTCGGTCAGGCCCGCACTTTCAGTGTGCGGGGAGCAGCAGGGCCGAGTTTCTCCCCCAGGCAGCTCAGAGCCGCAGGCCTTGTTTCTTGCCATCCTCCTTAGACTCCGTGCAGCCCCTCTGAAGGAGGGGGAAAGAGTTTTGCTCACCGTTTGATGTGACTTGAACCAAACCCGAGGGCAAGTACTGACATGAGCTCCCCCAAGGGGGCAGCCCTGTCCCTGCCCGCCACGTGCCCCCGCCTGCACCCTGCCCACAGCTGGAACACCTGCCCCGCCAGGGCCTGCAGGGCCTCGGTCCACGTGGCTCAGGGAGAGGGGGCCCAGGAGAGCTTTGTCCCTTCCAGTGGGTCCGGGAGGGGCCTGAGAAGCAGGGGCAGGACCCAGGCTGCTGGGGGCGAGAAGAAACCGCCCGGCCGAAGGGTGCGCTTCAGCAAAGGTTGCTGATTACGGTAGACGCCAGGGCCCCTGGCAGCCCATCCCCTGGGGCCGGCAGCGAATTGCTGCTTTATTCCACGCCACACCTTCTAATCAGAATCGATACTCTTCCTGATAAACAGCGAAAGAATGATTCCTCCCTCTGGGGAGCTTCTCTGTTGAAATCAATGGGGCGAGGAGACAGAGCGACGGGCAGACGACCCCCACTCAGGAGCCCGGTCCCGGTCCCGCTGCCCGCATCCCAGTCTCCATCCCTGCAGGCACGGAGTGGCCAGTGGCAGCCCCCAGGCACCCCTGCTCCACATGCCTTTACGGTTTCAGGCCCAGGTCGACTTCCAGGGAGAGGAGATCAGAGTTAAAGATGCACTCGTCCCAAAATCAGAGAGTGGGAGCGAGTCCTCGGGCGCCCAGGTGTTGTTCACGATGCCTTACGTGGCGGTGCCGTCGGGGAGCGTGGGCGGGTTCACCTCCAGTCTGTCTGCCTGCTCTGAGGGTGGAACATTCCAAGGGCAAGCAGGGGTCTCCAGTCAGATCCAAGCTGGGCCCCGGCCGAAGTCAGAGACCCTCACAGCCCTGCGGAGCCAGGAACAGTCTGAAGGTCATCTAATCCATGCATCCGACTCTCGGGGCTGCCACAGTGCCTCCCCCTGCGTAATTTCACTGCGAGCCTCTCACATGTCCCTGATCTGTCCCCTTTTGGTTGCAGAGCGGCCGGCGCCCCCCAGGGAACTCCTGGTGCCCCAAGCGGAAGTGACCGCACGCAGCCTGTGGCTCCAGTGGGTCCCGGGCAGCGATGGGGCCTCCCCCATCCGGTACTTCACGGTGCAGCTGCGCGAGCTGCCCCAGGGACAGTGGCAGACCTACTCCTCGTCCATCAGCCACGAGGCCACAGCCTGTGCCGTTGAAAGGTACCCAGAGGGCCAGGGGACCCTCTCCCGGGGTACGGGGGCCCCGCCCTCCCCAGCCAGCTCCTGCCCACTGAGTAAGGAGTCTGTGCAGGACGCGGAGACGCGCCACTGAAAGCCCATGTCTCCTCTTCTAGTCAGCGCTCCTGTGCCAGGACCCGGTAGTCCTTGCATCCCGCGTCCGCTTCCAGACGCCCACCCGGGCCGCTTCCCCGCCAGTCCTTGCGAGCGGCCCGGCACAGATGGTCCGCCCGCCCCAGGCTCCGGGGACTGACGAGGCTCAGATGAACAGGAGGTGGGGCCCTGAGCCCGGGAGGGGGACTCAGGCTCCCCAGTGCCCGAGAGGCATGGAGTGGGGGGCGGCGGGGAGGGCAGCCCAGCCTGCCACTGTCACCGTGTCACAGGCTGGAGAGAGGCCCTTCTCTGTGCTGTCTCTGCGTCAGCGAGGTGGACAGATTCCGCCTGGGGGCCGCCCTTCCTTAGTGACAGTGACGGCTGATGGGGCAGGAGCAGAGCCCCACCCCCGAGCCAGCTGTTTGGTGAACTGCTGGGCAGGAGGGAGGGGCTGCACCGCCGGCCGCAGCTGGACCAGCTGTGTCGTGATCCCACCTGGGCCTCTCCTCTCGGCCGCCCCCCTCCTTACGGTGAGGAGACTAGGGCTGGGAGGGGTTACGTCACCCACCAGAATCCTACAGATGGAACAGTCTAGACAGGCAGGTCTACGAAGTGGCCTCGGGCCCTGCGTCCTCACGTCCGCCCGCGTGGAAGGCCCCCGCCTGGGAGGGTGATGGCAGCAGCCCGGGGAGACGCCTTGGCATCGTCACTGTACTTCCCACCCAGCCCTGGCGTTGTCACTTTCTGCCAGGCTCGTGCTCCGGGGCTGGGGAGGGGCCACTAAGTACTGGGTCCCACTGTCCACCGTGGGTGCTAGTTCCCTTGCCAGGACCTCCCGGGAGGACGGAGGAGGCCAGGACCGTGGTTTCCTAGGCGGGCCAAGGTCCTCTTATCATTCAGAACGAGCCCCGTGCCGGGTACCGTGCCGCACTGACGTCCACCTGCTCGTGGAATCCCCACGACAGCTCCGGGCACTGCCGTCCCAGTTCCATGGGTGAGGAACAGGGTCAGAGGTCGGTTTGGTACCTTGCCTGCAGCCCTGCCCAGCCAGCAGGGAGCACGTGTGGGTCTCCCTGAGCACCCCGCCCTCCCCGTCGCAAGGCCGCCAGTCTGCTGCCTACTGAGCAGAGACCCTGAGCTGTGCACCATCAGAGAGCCCCGGAGGCACAGCTCAGGGCTGGGCGTGGAGCGCGGCGCTGTCGCTCTCTCCTCCACGAGCCAGCAGCGGGGCTGAAGGAGAGGGGGCCACGCCCCCGGTCCAAGGAGCCGGTACCGACGGGGGCGAGGCCGCGCCCACGGCGGGTGCTGTCGGCTCCGGGCGGCTGTGCGGCCGGCCTGCACCCTGACGGGGTGAGCGTAGCAGCCCGGGCGGCTCGCAGGGACCTTCCGGCAGCTCTGCTTTGGCGCACAGAACGGGCGCCCCCTTTGGAGGTGACTTCAGAGGCAGCCCCAGGCCAAGAAGGAAGGCAGCTCGCCACTCATAGCTGCGGCCTCCTGGGACCCCAAGCGATATACCTGGTCTGAGTGACTCCCTCATCCCATGATCCAGAAAGCTCTCAGCTCTGTCTGGAGATGAGGGATGGACGGTCCCCACGCACACGTTCTGCTTCCGGAAGAGCTGAGGTCCCTGCCTGCTACTTAGAGGCGACATTTGTTCAGGTCCGTCTGCTGGCGAGTAGGGCTTTAGAACACTAGTGACAGTCACGGCAGCTGTAGCCGCCCTCCTCGTGGTGGGGAGATGCGGCTGGAACGGCATCAGTGTGGACGCGCACCTCCGAGACGCTCCCCACGGTGACCTGGTGGTGAAGCCTCCCGCGCCATCTTCCTGCTGTCATTGTCATCGCCACCGTCACCATCTCAGCATCACCCAGCCCTCCATCAGTTCCAGAACAATTCCCACGTGTTGTCCCACAGGTCGTCCACGTGGAGAGAGGGGCCTGTGGGGTACAGACCAGGCTTTTTATCATTCCCGTCGTGCAGACGAGGACACGGGGCAGCAGACGCGTCTTAAGCAACGAAGGGGCCTCAGCTTCTCTGAACGGGGGAGGGGATCCCTTTGTGGTTCGGACATTCCCTGGGCCTGTAGCTCAAAGCTTCACGGATGCAAACCAGCACCCAGCTAATTTACACGGGTCCAGATGTAGCGAACAGTGTTTATCATCTACACCCCAAGCTCTCAGCAGTCCGTCCACCCCTGAGTGGCCAGGGGGCCTTGGAGGAGTGAAACACGGGGCTGGAGGAACCATCCCGTGGTTCCTCTCAGCTCCGGGCCGAAGAATTGCCTCAGTGACTGACAGCAGTGAATGGACGGCCAAGTAACAAGGCCCCCAGAATAGTCAAAGCCTGTCCCCACGGAGCCCGCCAGCCTTACGACAGCCGTGGGACCCGCAAGGCACAGCTTCCCCTGCAGAGCAAGGCACTCTGCTGCGGACACAGCCCGCGGGCCAGGATTCTCCTGTGCAGCCCGGGGCTTGGGGGTCGGGCGAGCGCGGCCGGGATGCCCAGCTTACTTGGTACAACACACTCCAGTGCGCTGGGCGCCCGGCCGTAAATAACCCCACCTCCTCGTGTAACCGTGTGAAAGAAAGAAGAGCGATGAAATCCAACTGCCTCTCCTGTCGTGGAGCCTCCAACAGACCAATGGTGTGCTTGGGACTTTGCGTTGGAAAGGAGAGGTCCGTGCTTCAGGACAGACCGTTTAATTTGGTGTGGGACAGACTGTTGTCAGCTTCCTAATGGGCCATAACCAGGACACGTGGTTCCTCCCCTATCAGAAGAAAACATGTCGCGGGCGGGATCCCGGGAAGGCGACGTCCTGTGCGCTGCCACCGCGTCATCCCCCTTCCCGCCTCATCGTCCTGGCAGCTACATTTTCTCCTTTTTTTTTTAAACATTCTTTTTACATTTTACTTTTTCCAGTTGCACGAAGTCTGCTAGTGGCCAAAACAACATAAAACGTTTAAACGAAAGTTTAAAACAAAACGTTGATCGACCCACATCTCGTGCCTGTACCTACGCTGGTGAATGTGGGTCCAGGGCACTGGGAGGGGCTGGGTCTGAGGGACCTATTGCAGCATCACCGGTTTCTGGTTGATGGTTGCGCCCCATAGAAATGCAGGGTAGCTGAAGAGAAGAGCTCCGAGCACAGAGCCACGTGGACGTCCTGGACGTCCATTTAGGGCAGAGCAGTGATGGCATGGGCTCCGGTGCTGGCTGTGTGTCCAGTAACCGTGGGCCCTGCTGTTCCTCTGAGCCTGCCCTCTCCGGCAGCCTTTGGGAAGGCAGGAGAGGGAAAGTAACATTTAGGAAGCGCCTACTGTGTGACCGATTGCCAGACCTCATGAGGTGGGTTGTGTCATGTAACTTCCCCTGGAAGCGTGGGTATCATTACCTCTGTTTTCATAGATGAACTGAGTGAGACTCAGAGAAATTAAACGGCGGGCCCCAGTTAGGAGTGGCGGGGTCAGAATTTAAATTCCTGCTGGGCCGACTCCAAAGTGGGGGCTCAGGGAGGCCTGGAAGAGTGAACAGGGGGCAGAACTGGCGGAAATCGGAGGGCTTGTTCCTTATTCATTTATCAAGTAGTCATGAGTCCTGCTGTGCCCGGAGGGAGCGAGGGGCTGGGATGGATGGGGCGATGAGGGTGTGCTCAGGGGAGGAGGTAGACCAGTAATCCAAAGGAGCAGCTCCGCAGAGAGGAGGAACCTGCAGGGGACGGAGACCAGGAGGCGGACACAGTAACCGTGGTCACGTCTCCAGGGCGATGGCCGCTCCCTTCACGGCCTCCCAGTCTCTCTGCCTGTTCTCAGGCTCCTGGCAGGGCTTCCTACTGAGAGGCTAAGTCCTGCAGCTCAGACGCCCTCCTGTCCCCTGCGACTCCCAGGGACAGTCATCAGTCCTGTGAAGCGGGAGAGCCTGCACGGCACAGGTTTGATGCTGGGAGCTCTGCTTCCCAGTCTCCTCGTCCCAGCCCATCTGTCACAGGCCTGTCATCAGATGTCATCCCGTCATCAGACATCCTTTACTGCTCCCCTGCTGTGCCCCCGACTCCTGGAGACCCCGGAGGTCAGGAAAGAAAGGGTGGTCTTCAAAGAGCTAGACCTCTGGCCTCAGATTCCGAAATCATTAGAGAACAGTGAAGTACTGAACATAATGCAATAAATCACGTGCACTACGGTGTTCTAAATGGCGGTGCACTAGCTGATAAACGCGCTACACATAGACAAGGGTCATTTCCGGGGCACCTGCCATGTGCCCGACCTGTGCTGATACTCACGTGTCCTCTTATTCCACCCTCCCAAGAAACTTCAGAGACAGATAACGTCACCCCAGCCATTCATCCCTTGTGTGGGTATTCACTGAGCACCTCCTGGGTGCCAGGCACTGCCATTGGTGCTGGGGACAAGGCAATAAATGGGGCCTCGGTCCCTGTCCCCAAGGAGTCCTGCATCTTGTAAATAAGACAGACAGTCATGAAGGAAACAGTTAATTACAAATTGCGATCGAGGAGACGAGGAAGTGAACGGGGTGTAGGGGACGGTGGGCAGGGGACAGGCATCGCCTGGAGCTGGTGAAGCTGACACCTGCAGGACAAGAACACTATGGCCACTTCTCAGTTCTGAGCGCCGGCTGTGGGCCAGACTCCCCCCGGCCCGTCTCCCCGAACTCATCCCAGCAACAGCCTCACGGTGTGGGCTGCTATCAGCCCGGATGGGGAGACGGGGGGAGACGGAGGCCGGGGGAGGAAAGACGTGGTTACCTCCGCCATTCATGAAATCCCTCCTAGGAAGCTGGGGACAGATGGGAACTTACTTGTCTGTTTTAACTGAATAAAGATGTCACCCAAAAACCACATCGTCCTTCAGGGTGGGACTTTGGAAGCGTCTCCACTAAAGCCAGGCCCGAGGCAGGGCTGCCCGTCACCGCTGCTCCTGCTGTGGAATCGGGGCGCCGATGGACTAGCGAGCAGCAGGGTGCAGTCGGCTCTGGGGGGCTGGGAAGCAACAGCATCCCTCGAGGTGTCAGCTCACAGAGAGCCGCTGCCATCCGTCTTACGCGGGAGGCGATTTGAAAACAGAGGTAGAGAAAACTTCTCTGATCATGCTTTCCAAAAATGGTTGTCAGTGTTTCAAAACACAGAATCCCTTCTCTAAACAGTGTCACCCAGAACCAGTTACAGACCAGGTGGAAGTGGAGCTGCTGTTGGTTGGTGCAGGGGGAACGGAGGCCCTGGACGCCCGGAGGGTCCCTCGGGGTCTCAGGGGTTCCTCAGTGCTCAGTTTGAAAACCACTGGTCTACAGGCTGCATCAGAGCCACGGGAAGGGTTGGTCAGAGGCAGGGAGGGCTGTGCTTAGACTAAGTTGAGGAAACTTGGGGATGGTTTGGACTCGAGGGACGGGGAGGGAGCGTCTAGAATCTCTTTGGGTCTTCAGGTCCGGGAAACGGAGAGGACAGCGGGGCCGCTGCCTGAGACACAGCCGCTGCTGGGAGGGAAGGGAGGACGCAGGGCCCTCATCTGCTCCTCTGGAAGTAAACCCCGAAGGGCGGTGACAGCGGCCAGCCAGCCAGCCGGGTGCCGAGCGGGGCTGAGCTAGGGGAGTGTCGCCGAGGACCTGGGTGAAAGTCTGTGTGTCGTCCACACGGCGGAGTTTGTCTGAAGCCTCGGTCATCAGTGTGGCTCTGCGCTGGGCACACGGACCGCCTGGGTGGGGGGGGATGGATGGATGGATGGATGGGAGGGAGGAAGAATGGAAGGGAGGGAGGAAGGATGGAAGGGAGGGAGGAAGGATGGAAGGGAGGGACAAAGCCTGCAGTGGTGGCGCCAAGGAGAGCATTCATGTCCCGGAAGTCTCATCCGTGGGCCGAGGGGGACATCTTTTCACATGGACAGCCAACATTGTCTTGGCCTTACGTAAGGTGGGAGGCAGTGTTACTTCAGGGCGAGACCCCTCTTCCAGCCTCCGCCCCCCAGCCACTGACCCGTCCTCCGGCGGAGGGTGGGGGCCTCTGTCTGCTCGCCGTGAAGCCGGAATCCTGACGGCTCCACCCTGCAGAGCCGCCCTGCAGCTTAGACGGGGCTGTGCTGCTGAGTCTGGCTTGGTCGGCGGGAGGGGGCGGGGCAGGGGCAGCCCCTGGAGCCAGGCCCCGGCTGGGCTGGCACGGAGCTCCGCGAAGGAGCGCTGGGCTGCGGGAGGAGGGGGGCGCCTGCTCTCCGTGCTCCGAGGCCCCGTGCCTGCGCCGTGTGAGATCAGCTCCTGCTGAGAAGTCCTCCGAGCTGCTCGGAGAGCAGCGATTTGCTGCGCACAGGTGTCTCTGACTGCAGGAAGTGGTAGTCCCTCCCCAGGAGCCCTAGGCGAGCGCTCCGTTCCCCCTGCTGGGAAGTTCTGGGCTCCCCCCGCCCCGGGAATCTCCTGTCGCCCTAGACCGGCCAGTGAGCCAGGGCTGGGTGCTGGGAGCTGCTCCCCAGACAGTCCCGGGCGCCCGGGGATTCAGCCGCAGCCCCAGAATGCCCGCTCCTCGCCGCCGCCCGGGCCCGCGGACAGGCGGCGGTCTCTGCGGTCACGGGTCCCTTCCGTGTTTCAGGCTGAGGCCCTTCACCTCCTACAAGCTGCGCCTGAAGGCCACCAATGACATTGGGGACAGTGACTTCAGCGCGGAGACAGAGGCGGTAACCACGCTGCAGGACGGTGAGCAAGGGGCCCACTTCCCGCTGCCGCCTTTGCGCCCCGGAACCCCGGCTCCTAGAGAGACCCACTCTCGTCTTGAGCCAGGAAGGGGAGTGGGGGGAGTGGCCGTGGGCAGTGGAGTTCAATTAGCAGCAGAAGCTGGGCGCTCCTGTGCAGCCCAGGGCCGTAAATCAAGACTTCAAGGGCTTCCAAAGGGAGGAGGTTTCTTTGATTGGCTTCCAAACCCCGACCATCCATTAGCATCCCTGAGACTGACTAATTTATAGGGTCATTAAAGATAGATGTCGTGGGGTAGCTGTGTTTTAAGAGGTTTTCCCCATTTTTCTCATTCACGAGCCACCCAGTTTTGTCACTTGACAAAAGCCCAGTTGAGTGATGGAAGTGAGACCCCCTAACAGCTCCAGGTGGCTTTTCACCCGCCCTGTCCTGCTCAGAGGAATTGGGCCCGGAGATCCGTTGTGAGTTTGTTTGGCAATCGATGATCAAAGCAGGCTCGGAGGGAGCTGGGAGACGGTGTCCTCAAGTCCGCCCAGCAGACAGGCAGGTGCTTAGGTAGGAAGGGAACGCTGCTGCGTAGCAGTGCTGGGCTCTGATCCCGGACTGCAGACCCCAACCCTTAGCCCGCCCAGCGGTGCTTTACGATAATCCCCAGACCTGCCCCGAGCACCCTCCCCCCCAGTTAACGCAGCAGGGGAGCGAGGCTCAAACCAGCCCACGTCCGCCTGCTCGCCCCGGGACCCCCCCACCTTCAGCTCTGCTCTTTCTGTAACCTGGGAGGGCGGCTTCTCCAACACCAGGCCGCCAGTGACCTGAAGGACCAGCTAAGGGGTTCTGGGGACCCTTCTAGCTCTTCAGGGGCACGCAGAGACTATTTGCCACAGAGCAGAAGCCACCAGGGCCCCCTGGTGGTCCTGACCGGGAACATGCCGCCGAGCTCATGGGAGGCTGCAGTCCCAGCTGAGCTCCCGGGGAGGAGGGGCGGGACCTGGCCCTGGAGAAACTGAGGTTGTGGCTCCCGCTTTAATCCCACATTTAACACAACCAAGGTTCCACTTCAGCTAAGCACTGATTGTTAGAAGAAAGAAAATGCAGCACGCTGGTTTGGGGGGGAGTCTCTGAGAAGGACTGTGGAAGCAGGACGCCTCCCCCAGCCTCCCTCCGCCCCTCAGGGGCTCAGTCAGAAGAGGGCCTCTCTCACCCCTTTCATATTCAGATCACTCCTTTGGATGCGATTATCGTGTCATCTTCCTTTTCGGAGATCTGTGATCTCTCTTTGCCCTGGAACAGCCTTCTCTCTTTGCCCTGGAACAGCCTTGTGTTGTCATTGCATCGTCTCAAGTCCAGCTCGCGGCAGAGGCTGACTCCAGGGGTGGGCAGCCTTGTGCTGGGGGGAGGGGCCTGGGAGCCTGTGGATGGTTCGCTAATAAACGTTTCCTTATAACAGTGTTTAGGGTACTGAGACCGCCCCGTAATAGTAATCCTGTGTGATCAGGAAAGCTGGACCAGGGTCTTAAGATAGAACAGCAGGAGGTCGAGGGCGCAGGGTAGAGAGCTGTCCCTGGGCGGGACGGGGAGGCCTGACAGGTGCAGGGGAGACTCACAGAGCAGAGACCCGGGGCCACGTCGGGACAGTGTGCCAGACACACCCTGGGCAGGGCGGGGCGGGGAGAACTCCTCAGTCATTCTGCTCAAAGCCCACTTCTGAACCTTAACTGTGTGTCGGGTGTCAGGATGTCCCAGCGGGGCAGCTGTAAGGAGGCCAGTCCGACTGCTGAGACAGGGCCGCACAGGCCCAGCAGGAGCAGAGGTGGGTAAGGGCTGTCAGGAAGGCCTGCTGGCATGGCAGGCACTCCAGAGAGCAGGGCGGGGCTGTGGGCAGGGATCAAACCGACCTTGTCCCCCAGGGAGTAGAGCAGAGCCACCACCGAGACCCAGACCAGGGCAGGCGTCCCTCCGGCCCCCAGAAGCCAGCCTCCGTCCCTGACAGTCACGTCCGTGTTTAAAGCCAAGGGCACCGTGGCCTGGCTTGATCACTCATCCTGTTCGGGAGTCGCTCTGACCTGAGGACCTCAAAACACTGATGCTCCCCCTCTGGGGGAGGGGAGGCCCCTGGGGAGATCTGGGAAGCGCAGGGGCTCCGCGGGCACCTCCTCTGGTGTGAGCAGCTCCCCGTGGAGAGACCCAGACTCGCGTGTCTGTCTTGGGGGTCCGCCTGGGGGGGAAGGTCAGGGACGTGAGCTGATCGCCCGACCAGGATTAGGCTCCTTGTCTCCTGGACACAGGCTGGCGGGTGGAGGCAGGGCATCCCCAGGGAAGAGGGGGGCTGGATGCTGGCTGGCCAGCTTTCCCCGGCTCTCGGGGGCTGGGCCCGGCCCTGCCTCCTGACCGGGGCGGGAGAGAGCTGTGGCCCAGGCAGCCGCGGGGCACAGGCAGAGCCGCCTAATCCTTGCCTTCTTTCTCGTGTTGCAGTTCCGGGAGAGCCTCCGAGCTCTGTCTCTGTGACGCCGCACACCACCTCGTCTGTTCTGATCCAGTGGCAGGTAAGGGCCCCAGCACCCCACGGCGTTTGGTAAAACCGTTCATGCGACCGCGTGGTCAGCCGGCACCTGCCGGGTCCCGGATCGGGGTGGAGTGGGACAAAGGGGACACGCCGGTCGGGCTTGCACACTGTGCGGGGACATGGTGAGTGTAACTTCCAAGACGGGAGACGCAGGACTGTCGTGGCAGGCGTAATGGACTCGTGCCCAGCGCACTGAGGGGACCAGCAGGATGGCAAGGGGGGTGCCCAGAGCGCAGACGGACTGAGCTTTGGAGAAGGATGCAGACGGAGCAAGGCTTCTGTGGCAAGACTGGTTCGCGTCCTACTGGGTTATCGATGGTACAGGAATTATTTCCAACCAGACAAAACATCAACAGGATGACATGAATCTTTGTTAGTTCCAGGTCTTTAGTCAAACCAAGGAACCTTCTCCTAAATAATCAGATAGCCCTTGGTGAGCTGTTAGCAGTACTCTAATACAACATTGAAAGGACCTGCTGCCCTCTCTGCCTTACTTCCACTTCTGGATCATTTTTGCCAACAGTGAGGTGCCTTGAGGGCAGAAATAATGAGGGGCAGAACCGCCAAGGAAGGCTGCCCTGCCCGAGGGCGAGCCCAGCGGAGGGCGAGGTATCCAGCCAGGGCATGGGGGGCTAATTCAGGAGCAGGGCTGGAGCTGGGCCGGGCAGGCACGCAGACCCGTGGGCAGGGGCCAAGGGCAGTGATGAGCGTGGGCACAGCATCTGGCCAACAAGGGAAGTTCCTGAGTCCAGAATGGGGGCTGCCGTCCTGGGCAGGGGCAGTGCCTACAGCCAGCAGGCCGTGGCGAGGGCAGACAGAGGGCAGGCGCTGTGGTCTGGGTTCAGAGCCACGGGGAGCTGAGGTCTGCCTGGGAGTGGCCTCTGTGGGCTGGGGGTCCAGGGAGTGGTCTGTGCGGGCATGAGAGGCTCCCTCCGGGTCGACGATAATCGTCCAGGTAATGCCGGAATCACACCCAGAACCAGCGGGAACCAAGCACAAATGATGGTCTGGACGTGGCCTTGGAGAGTGGGGAGGGCTTATCCTGGCCGGGGGCACTGCGCTGCCACGGGAAGAAAGGGCGGGACAGAAAGGGGCAGGGAGCCCCGGGAGAGGACCAGGGAGCCCCAGGAGAGGACCAGGGAGCCCCGGGAGGGGACCAGGAGCCCCGGGAGAGGACCGGGGCCTGGGCTCGGCCTGCAGGCCCCCGTGTGTCATGGCGTGACTCTGATCCCCGAGGCCTCTCGGGCTCCAGTTTCCTCCTGCATAAAAACAGGAGGTCAAAGGTGACCTCTGACGTCACCGCAAGGTCTCCGATCCAAGGCCCGTTAGACCTCCACAGCCCTGACTTCCATCAGGGTCCCAGGCACTTGTGTTTCCCGCCCTCCACTACCGTGATCCACCGAGAGCAGGTAGGTCCCTCGGGCTGTGCTGGACCCGGCCAGGTCTGTGCTTTGTCTGTAGGTGTGGGGCCTGTCTGTCCAGGGACTAGGTGGGCTTTTCTGCGAAGGCGGCGGCTCGGGGCTATGTCACCTCATTGCCTCCGAACACGTGGCTGTGGACGAGGTGCTGGCTGTCAGCCCGGCCATCCCGCCTCTGGCCACTGGGCCGCAAGCCCTCAGTTGCGGTTAGAACACTCTGTGGAGTGGCGAGAGCCGCACCAAAGGCGCTCGGCGCGTGTGTGTGTCCGCTGTCCCCCTGCAGACCCCAGCAGAACAAACTAATGCCGGGAAGCCTGCACAGGAGGTGGTCAGTATGATGCACTGTGGAAATAACTGCCCGTCAACTGCTGGGCAATTGAAGTATAATTAAAATTACAAGTAATTCACCAAATCAGAGTGAGCAGAACAAAGGAACTACGGTTAAATATAGATTTGCATTCCAGATGAAATGTTTCACCTGTAAACTTTTTTGTTTTTGTAATGTGTTTAAAAATGCAAACACTGCCTGTAATTTCAAGGCCGTTGACCCATTTGAATGGGCTTGTCTGTCAGATTTCATTCCCCTTAGTAGGATGATCAAACTGTGCCTTTCACGGGTCCAGCGCTGTTTGGAATCTAAGGATTTGCGTGTATGCTCTAGACAGTGGTGGCTTTGTGTCCACACTGAGTGCAGCTCATACTGGGCATCCACGTCTCTGAATTGATCCCAATGTTTAAGCTGGCTCTTCTGAAACCTCCGGCGGGTCACACAGTCTGTCACCCAAAGGCGTTTCCCCTCGTGTGGCTGCAGTGGATCAAAGAAAACGTCCTAAGGGACAGATCCCATCATGCACGATGGACTCGGGGGAGGGGGACTCAGCGCTGTACGGGACGCCTCCCTAAGAGGAGAGCTGCAGCTGCCTGGGCAGAGGGGGCAGGGCGGCCGGGCCGCTTCAGGACAGCTCTTGGCCTTCGTTGCTTTCCTCACCACGCGCTCTGTTGTCTGCAGAGGACCAGCTCCCGCTTGGAGGGCTGGGCGCCTTGAGGTGAGCAGGACACATTCCATTTAGTGCATTGAGCTCTACACGCCTTAGTGTGAAGCCAGCGGAGGGGAACAGCTGACTCAGGCCAGAGGGAGGTGGGAGGTGACAGGATGAACGGTCCTCCTGATCTCAGGGGGCCTCGGCCTGCGGCGGCCTGAAGCAGCATTTCAGTTCCCCGGCCAGAGATTGAAGTCAGGTTGCAACAGTGAGAGTCCTGAATCCTATAGCCACTAGACCAGTGGCCAGGGACAAGGCCCTGGCCCACCGGCTTTATAGAAATGAATCCCACAAAGAGATGGAAAGTTGTGAAACAAGTGAAGTGTTTATTAGGAGGAAAAAGGATATGTGTGAATAGACCCACACGGGTGGACTCAGAGAGAGAGTTGCGCCCTCGTGGTAGTTTGAATCACTTATATGGGGCATTTCTTCCGGGTTTCCTTCAGCCAGTCATCTTGCTTTGCCTGGTTCTGGGTCCGTGTTTGGTTTATCTCGGAGTCCTCCCGTGTGTGCGCGCGCATCTCTTAGCCAAGATGGATTCTAGTGAAGAGGCCTCTGGGAAGGTTGACATCACCTACTGTGGGGTGGCACCCCGTCCCTTTTGACCTCCGAGGGGCCTTTCTGCACATGTGTAGTCGGGGCAGGTCTCCTTGACCTCAGGAATGAGAACTACGTGGTCTCTTTATCTTTTATCTGGGCAGGGCTCAGCTTCTCTCTGCCCTTGTCCCCCCACAGGGGACACACGCCAGCTGCTCAGCCTGGGGCCTGTCTATCTCCTGCCTCACTCCCCCAGTAAAAGGCGGGGAGACGACTGTACAAGCATCACGCACAGCCAGAGCAAAGGCTGCTGGGCTTTGGTGCTACGTTTCGAGGGAAGGCACGACGGAGCCGGGTTCTCTAGGGCCTCCTGTGCTCCGCTGCACCATCGGGACTTAATCCCACAGGCGTCAGAGGGCATCCCTGTTCTGTGCTCCAGGAAACAGAAGTCATGGGAAGTCATGGTCTCAGGCCTCAGGACGACAGCAGCTGAGTTCCAGCTCTGTCTCATTCTCGCCGTGAGGCCTCAGACTCCATGTGGACCCTCCCCACCCCAGACCTGCCTGGGGTGGCTGCGCCGGCTCCAGCCCATCCCTGAGTGCTCGGCCAGGACTGAGGCTCGTGGTGGGAGTCCTGCCCCCTCCCCACCCGGGCCCTTCCCTCCGCTCAACGCTGCCGCCTACAAGACGCCCGCCCTCATCCTCCCGGCCGTCCCCAGCTCTTGGTTCCCTTCCCTTCCCACTCCGCCCGCTGGAGTGGGCCGTCAAGGCCAGGGCACGCTGACCAGCTCATCTACATTTTAACGGGGGCTTCGAAAACTGAAGAACTGCCCTGGACCCCCAGAAAGCCTGCTGGTAGAATTTCTGACATGCAAAAGGCAGAGTGAAGGTGTTTTTAGAGGGGACCCCAGTCCCTTCAAGCGTCTGCCCGTGCAGATGGCTGATCCAGGATGAATCCAGCCAGAGGGGGTGTCGCCTTCACTTGAGCAAACCCAGCGCACCTCCACCAGCACTGACTAAGCACCCGCTGTGTCCCAGGCCTGGCAGAGCAGCTGTGGGAAGATAGAAACGAACTCGACACAGACAAGGCCCGGCCTCCACGGGCACGTGCTAAATCAGAAACCACAGGAACCGTGTCGTCAGGGCCAAGGGCTGGGAGAAAGGTCTGCATGTGCGAAGGGAGACTTCTGTTCAGAAACCCCCTAGAGACCACCTAGGCCAGCTTCCACATGTAGCAGGTACAGGGTTGAGCCCCAGAGGTTGTGCACCAGCCTGAGCCTGCCCTGCAAGGCCATCGCAGAGCCAGGACTTGAACTGGGCCCACTGCTTCTGGAACTCTCTGTGGGTCACGTGGAGCTGCCCTACCGGGACCTCCCAGGACACCCAGAGTCGCAGAGGCCTCTCACCAATGACAGATGGTTTATTCCAAGCTCGAGGAATAGGAAGTGTGGTTACGCCCTGTTCAGGATCCCGCGAAGGCAGGCAGGCCTCGTGCGTCGCCGTGGGTCACGAGAGCCTCACTAGTGAGGCCTTCAGAGAGGCCGCCCTCCAGGCTGTGCGACCACCTGCCCCTCCTCCCCGGGCTGGTACGGCTCCTGCTGGGAGGGCATCACGGGGGGCGCGGTTTCTGGTGTGGCCAGATGTGGACCTGCCCGCAGCTGCAGCAGGTGTGCCTGGGACCTGGGGCTCGGCCTCTCCTCACACCCCTGCCGCATCTTCTCCTCCTCGGCTGGAAGGGTTTGAGCCTGGGATTGGCAGCCTCCGTCCCTTCCCCCGTCCCCCGCACCCCACCCCCCCAGGTGTGGACGCAGGCTGGGGACCGGGTGTTTGCTGCTGGTTCCAGAGCCACGTTTGGTCCCCAGGGAGGACGTTGTTATTTTCGCAAACTCCCAGCATCCTGCCTGTTTGATATTTTGGGTGAATTGAATCCAGTCCTTCCCATTCCTCCCAAGCTTCCCACTCCCTGAAAGTCAGGTGGGCGGAGCCTGGACAGGCTCCTCAAGGAGACGTGCTCGGGGCCATTGGCGGCTCCGCCGCGGCCCTCCTGGTGGCTCTCTGCCCCTGAGCTCACGCTGGGGTCTGTCGCCCCTCAGCCAGGAGGACTGTCGTTTGATTGGATTTGCTGGGCTCCTCCAACAAGATGGACACGCGTGGCGAGTCCACTCAAGTTTCCCAGGCACGCGTGTCTGTGTCTGATGGGGAAAATGACCTGCCGAGGTGCTTGTCATGAGGCGAGGGCGTCACCGAGGACCCGGGAGGCACCGTGAGGACGTCAGGGCTGCAGCAGAGCCGCAGTGCAGCGCCCGGGCTCGAGGGAGCATGCGGCAGCTCTCGCTGGTGACAACGTGGTGACTCTGGCACGTACGCGAGCGTGTGCAGGGCCCCCTGTGTCTCGGGAACTACCCTTGCTGTCTGCGCTGTCCTGCTGGAGAGTTTGGGGAGCAGAGGAGCCTGCACTGTCCACATCCGCTTGGTTCCTGGGTTTGGGACTGAGTAGCAAGAAGTCACAGAGAAACAGACTCATCCGAACATCCAGGTCCTCGTGGCGCCTGGGTTCAGGGACCAGGATTGAAGGGTGAGAGTTTGGACAGCAAAGCAGGCGGGTGTCCTGGGGCTGCCGTGACAGGTCACCGCAAACTGGGCGCCTTAGCACAACAGGGATCTACGCTCCCACAGTTCTGAAGGCCAGAGTCCAAGATCAAGGTGTCGGTTAACTCTGAAGACACAGGGAGGCACCCTCCCTGCTCTCCCCAGCTTCTGGTGGCCACGGCAGTCCTTGGTGCTCCTGGGCTTCTAGACGCGTCCCTCCACCTTCTGCCTGTGCCTCCACATGACGGCCTCCCTGTGTCCAAATGTCGTCATCTTATAAGAATCTTTGGGTCTCTTTATAGTCTCAGCATTTGTCAGATAACTGCTAGATTGTATATTGCCTCTTAGAATGTGCTTTGTCTTCATGGATCCATCACGTTGAACATTTAGGTGCCTGTGCGAATTAGCTATTATAACACCCGACGGCGTTCACAAGTCCAAAGTCTGCGATTGCGTTTGCAAGCAATTTTGCTGTCGGTGCCCTTCAAGCTGGAAGGCCGTCCTGTCGTCTTCGTGTCATTGGAAAGACCCAGAGAGGATTGGTTTAGGCGTTGGGTTTTTTTTTGGGGGGGGTGGGCGTGGGGGTTAGTCCCGCGCTTGTATTTGTGGGACTCAGGACTGCACACCTGCAAATGTTTGTGTAGCATCGGTTTCCAGACGTGTACCTGTAACTGCTGGGTTAAAAGGCAAGTGCGTTAAAGACTTAGACAAATAAAACGGAGTTGCCTCCAAGAAGCCAGTCATTTCCTCAGGGCCTCCCTACCACCGTGTGACCGCTTCCTAACTTGATTACATCTGCAGAGACCCTGTTTCCAGACAAGGTCTCACGTCCACAGGTACCCGGGGTTAGGATGTCAGCATATCTCTTGGGGGGACACAGTTCAACCAACAACAGAGGGGCTTTCCTGCCAAAGCTGTGGTCTCCATTCAGGCACCAGGACGCTGTGTACCAAGGCGCAGTGGCATCACTTAGGCGGTGGCCTTGCAGAGTCACAGGAGTCCAGGGAGCGTCCCTGTCCCCGGGCAGGGCCTCGTGACCCCTCCAGCCAGGATCACGGGCGTGCTCTCGGCCCGTCTGTCTGCTCACAGTTTGGGAGGTTTGATCCTGTACTCGCTGAGGATCCCAGAGGGGAAACTGGACCCCGAAGCCCCTCAGACCGGGGTCGGTGCTGCGGCCTCACTGGGATTCCGTGTGGAACGAGACGACCTTTCTTCTCCTGACAGATCTGTCAGCCACAGGGAAAGGGACAGCCGGCTGGGCCCTGCCTGACCAGGCGCTGCACCCCGTGTGGGTTTGCACGGGTCCTGGGCTTACACTCACGGGGCTCACATTCTCCCTCGAGCTAAGCCTCATCACCGAGCCACCCGTCACCTGGCTTCCACCGGGTTCTTAGGAGTCAGACGAGCCCCGCTGTCACGCGCTGACGCGGAAGAGGGAAGTGTGGCTTCCAGCCTGCGCCTGGGTCGGGCAGAGTGGGGGTGACCGGGCAGGCGGAGGGGTCGGTGAGGGTCCCAGTGAGACGGCCACAGCCTGGGTGGACAGAAGGGACAGGGGCTGAGGGGACGGGGTGAGGCCAGCGGCGGACGATGCAGAGCCAGGCCACATCCCCGGTTCCCTTCAGGTCCTGGGTTGGCCCGCTACGGGCAGCGTCCTCGCCCGCCTGTGACCTGGGCCGTGGTCTCCGGCCTCAGCCCTGGGGCTCGGGGGTTTGGGCTGGACGTGGATGAGACGCCCGTGCCGCACTCCGGCCCCAGGAGCCCCAGGCTGCAGGGAGACAGCCGCAGAGCAGGCTCTGTCCCCAAGTTCCGTCATCAGTGTGACACCTGCCTGTTTCCTCGCAAACAGCTGAGGGCCCTCCGTGTGGACTGGCGAATCCCGCCTAGCCAGGCGGCCACACGTGGATCCAGGTCCCCTGACTGTGGTGTCTTTGCAGCCCCCGAGGGACGAGAGCCTGAACGGCCTCCTGCAGGGTTACAGGATCTACTACCGGGAGCTAGAGTACGAGGCGGCCTCGGCCACTGAGTCCAAGACGCTCAAGACCCCCTCCGCTCTGCGGGCCGAGCTCACAGGTGAGCCCTCTCCTCCCCCTGCACGGGCCGGCAGCAGGGAGGTTCCTGTGACCACGGTGCATCCGCCCCCCAGGCCTGGGCCTCGGGGGCTGGAGGAGGTGCGGCTCTGCCCCCTCCCACCGCCGGTGCGCACGGCCAGGGCGTGGCGAGGTGCCGTGAGCAGAGGCCCCCGGCCGCTGGGGGACCGGGGAGGCTGCCCGGAGGAGGATCCATCTGCGGTGACTGTCGGGGTAAAAGGGTGTCACCGAGGATGTGACGGGAAGCGGGGTACGCAGGGCCCAGCACAGCTCGGTGCGGGTAGGCAAGCAGGGCGGCAGGGGCTCGGGTGGGCCAGGGGTCAGCCGGCCAGCACAGGGCGTGTGCCGCGCGGGGCCGCCCCGAGTGGAGCAGGTTTGGGGTGCGCCGGGGCGGCTGCAGGGAGCCCCGGCTTCTGTCCCGGCTCATCTGTCTGCTCGCCTGCACCCCGCCAGACCCCTCCGCAGACCCTGGCAGTCCTTCCAGCAGCCGTTGAGGAAGCTCTGGAGCCGCTGGGCAGGCGCCGCGCTCCCCGCTCCTCTCTTCCTGGCGTCCCACACACCGTCAGAGGACATACTTGAGCCTTAACCCCTGCGCGCCGGCGTCGGGGCGGCCGGCCGGGGAGCCGGGGCCTGCTCTGCCGGGGCCTGCTCGGGCCCCGCGTCTCGGCGAGGCTCACGCGTGCTATGGGCAGCTCCCGTGCTCCCTCCCCAGCCCACCTTCTGGGGCCTCGGGGCTGCAGCTCGGCCCCGGCCCCGCCAGGAGGACTGGCTCAGTCGTGAGCCCCAGTGTCAGCGTCACCCTGGGTGTCCCTTGCTGATGTCCAGACCGCAGCGAGCGTCTCCCTGGGCTGTGTCACAAAGTCACATCCGTGGAATGAGAGGGTGCGGTGGGGTCTGCTCGTCCCCTTCAGCCCGGGGCTCTGAGCGCAGGTAGCCCGACGAGGCGTTGCCCGGGAGACGCCGACCTCCATCTCCCCCTGTGCTGCTTCCGCTACCTTGCGCCAGATGCGAACTTGAGCCGTTTAACCTGAGGGGTGAGCACACGCCACCCCCTCGCGGGCCGGGGGGCCTCGCAGGTTCTCCAGGCAGCGCGGGGGCCCCGGCGAGCGGACCCCACCATGCGGGGGGTGGAGAGACTTCCGGGCCAGGCCCCGGCTCCACGCCCGCAGCCCGTCGCGCGAGAGCTGCTCCCTGTGCGCTGACCGCCTTTCTGCTCTGCTTGCCCCTAACAGCCCAGAGCAGCTTCCAGAGCGTGAACAGCAGCTCCACGTTAACGACATACGAGCTGATACGTAAGTGGCAGCGCCCTCAGCGGGAGCCGTGTGGCGGCGTGACCGCGAGCTGCCAGGCAGCGCCGCGTGGCCTCTCAGGGGCCCAGTGGAAGCAGCTTGGATTCGAGGCTCTCGTTTCTGGGGTTCCCCCTCAAACGCTGCTTCGCAGTATGCCGGAACCACCAGGGAGACAGGAAAGGAAACTTCTAGAAGCAGAGGCTGGGAGTGCGGGGTACCGGCAGCTGGTCTTCGAGTTTGGGACAGGAGGAAAGGCAGAGTGGGCAGATCTCCTCTCTGGCTCCTTGGACGTAGTTTTCAAGCCCCTTTCTTGTTGTGGTAAAATACACGTAACACACGATTGCCGTCTTCACCATTTTTAAGGGTCCGGTTCGGGGGCATTAAGCGCATTCACACTGTCGGGCAACCATCCCCACCGTCCGCCTCCAGAACTTTCTCATCTTCCCAGACAGACTCTGTCCCCGTGAAACACGGACGCCCCGTCCCCTCCCCCAGCCCTGGCCCCCACCCCCTACTTTCCATCTCTGTGACCCTGGCTCCTCCGGGGGGGACCTCACAGAAGTGAAATCGCACAGCGTTGGTCCCTCTGTGTCTGCTAGGTTCGCTTCTAGTTTCATCCGTGCTGTAGCGTCGGGGTCTCCTTCCTTCTCGAGGCTGAGGGACCGTCCACCGCATGCACACACCCCATTTATTTATCCACCCGCCCTCCATTCCTCTTTAACCAAACTGCTTCCCCTCGGATTCCTGTCTGGGGGTGGGTTTCAGCAACCAAGTGCAAGGCTAAGGGGCCCCAATGCGACTCACTTCAGCACAGAGAAGTGGCTGGATTAGAAAGAGGATAAGTGGGGGAGGGGGAGCCGGCCCTCCCCCGGCCCCAGGTGTGCGGGCACTGGCTGCCAGCCCGTGCCCTTTCATCCTGCCACCACCTGGGCCAGGTGACCAGCCTGGCAGCCGGGGCGGGGCTCACAGAGCTGTCCCACCTCCCCAGCGTCACCTCATCTGTCCATCTGTCGTGTGCTCGCTCACCCCCCCACCCACCGCCCCCTGGTTGTTTCTTTGTCTCTCTGCCAAGTCCCTCCTGGGCCGGGTGCTCCCCCAGATGTGACCTCCCCGAGCAGCCAGGTGAAGAGTCCAGTGCAGGCCTGGCCCCAGTGAGGAGGCTTCCCTCCCGGGGTCTCGTCCAGGCCCTCCAATCGTGGTTATGCGGTGCGGGAGGGGCGGCCCCGACCACGCAGCAGCGTCCACTCTGGTGTGGCTCCGTGGATTCCCGGGGCCACACGAGTCCCGGGGTTGAGACGAAGCCACGCTGTTCGTCTGGCAGCACGGCTGGCCCACGTGGACAGAACCTTGACCATGAAATGTACACATATCGGCAAACCGAGGCCTTTGAGTTTTAATGGCCACGTCCTGGGAAGAAAATGACATGTGAATCCAGGCCCCGTAGCCAGGCACGAGCTCTGTACTAGCCAACATGGTGAGAGCAGCTGGACTCTAAGCCAAAACATTCTGGAAGGTTCTCCCGTTGCGTGGCTTTCCCGAGGCCCCAGGTGCATGCCGGACCACCTGGGTGCATGGTTCCTGCAAATCGTGCCTCCCAGCGAGCGGCTAGCTCAGCAGAGGTGCCGCGGATCCGACCTCCAGGCCCCCCCTTGAAGGTGGTCAAGGTTCTGCCTGCCCTCCTGGGCCAGGGTCTCACTCCGTCGGTTCCTACGCTTACGGAGAGATTCTGGACCAAAAGGCAAGCCCGGGTCAGGCCCTGTATCCTAGCTTCTTTCCCTCAGAAGACGAGCCTGCTGCCGCCTTCCCCTGAGCGCAGGATGGGTTGCGTCTTTGCCTCACGAGTGTCACCAATGCCGGGACCGAGGGTGGCAGGCCCCTCGCAGACCTCTCTCTGCAAGAAAGAGCTCTTCCCCCGCGTCTTCTCAAGGGGCACTGGTCCCTCAGCGTGGCTCATGGAGGGAGTTTTCTAAGAAAGGGAGGGGGTCCCGCCAGCTGACCCCTGTCCCCTGGCCCTTGCAGATCTGAAGAAATACCGGCGCTATGAAGTGGTCATGACAGCCTACAACGTCGTCGGCGAGAGCCCGGCCAGCGCGCCCGTGGAGGTCTTCGTCGGCGAGGCCGGTAGGTCCCGCGTTTCCACCCCCAGCCCGGAGCTCAGGCGCCAGCAGCGTCCCCCTCGATGATGGTCATTTTGCTGGTGGGGCAGGAGGCTTCTGGTCATGGCTGGAAAGAGGCCGAGGGCTGGGTGTCCCGACGGGGACAGCGGCCAGGTCTTGCTTTTGAGATTCAGGGGTGTTTAACGTCTGGATTTATCAGGACCTGCTCTAGGGGAGCGATGCTGTCGCCTCCATGGGAACCTAGGTGTGCGGGAGCCTCCGTGTGTGGAGGGGGGATGTTTGTCAGCTGCCGTCTCTGGCTGGGCCCGGGCAGTGGCCCCGGCACTGAGTCAGGTCTCGAAAAGCCACGTGGATCCATGTTTGTACCCCTTTTAGGTAAGAGGTGACCCCTGGGTATGTTTCAAGGACCGTCCCTTCTGTGGGGCTAACCCACAGGGAGACGTCGTGTCCTGTGTGGAGGCCAGAGTGCGCCTGGCCCCAGCTGCCCTGCAGCGAGCTCTGCCGCCTGCCCTCTGGCCCACAGGGCGACCCCTCCCCCCGACGCCCACCGCCCCGCCGACGGCGACGGCCGTCTCCTCTGAGCCTGGCAGCTGGCCTGAGGGCTCTGCTCAGATCTGCTGGTGCGGAGTTGGGAGGGTGAAGTATTCTTGGAATCCCTCTGTGGACAGAGACCCAGGCTTGCCGGAGGACAGAGGGGTTCTGGTCACTCGGCCGGTGCACAGAACACATCAGGTGACCTTTTGCTATTTGGAGAGGTTATCGTCGTAAACCAATCAGCACTGAGGGCCTAACCTAGCAGGATTTTTCTGGAACGGTCCCACAGTATTTTCGTGTAAGCGAGGATAAACAAGTGCGCCACCAGGAGGTCGCGTCGGCCTCTACACAAAAGTCTGTCTGGGGGGAGGTGGAGGTTCCTTGGAGCAGGTGGGGCAGGGGCCAAGCGTTCCAGGAGGACATGGGCCTGGCCACAGAAGAGCCCACGCGGGCAGACGGGGGACGTGGCAGGGAGGGGACATTTCAGGGAGGGGACGTGGCACGTGCCATCCGTCAGAGCAGGAGCTCTGGGACCTCGCTGGGCATCAGTGCGGGCCTTCGTACCGCTGGGACCTCGCTGGGCATCAGTGAGGACCTTCGTACCGCTGGGTTGAGGGGCGCACGGCCGGCCAGCTGTGACCCGCAGAGCTGACCTGCCCACCGCCAGCCTGCACTCCAGGGAAAGGACCCAGCCTGTGGGGGCCCAGGCACTCCAGACAGGGCCTCAGGCCCAGGACCAGAGCAGACGTCCAGAGAACAGGGCTGGAGCCTGGACGGGAGACCCGGCCGGCACTGGGGCCGCAGCCAGCCAGCGGGCGACCGTGGGGTGTGCGCAGTTCCTGGGTCTTGTTTGTTGTTTGTTTGTTTTGTGGTAAAGCACAGTTAACGTGAAACGTGCCGACCTCATCACTGGCAAGCGTCCAGCTCAGGGGCGTGAAGCACATTCACCTGTTGTGTGGCCACTGCCCGCCGTCTCCTCTGGGGTCCTTTATCTTCCCAAACAGGAGCCCCTCGCCCATCAGCAGACCCTTCCCTCTCCCCTCCCCCCGCCCCGGACGGCCTCTAATTTACTTTCTGTCTGGGAATTTGCCTGGTCTAGGTACTTCCTAGGCGTGGACTCCCCACATTCGTCCTGTGCACCCGCCTTCTCTCACTCAGCGTGTTTTCTTGGTTCATCCGTGTTGTAGCAGGCGTCAGACTCTGTTCCTTCTCATGCAGTAGGCATGTCCACTGTGGGCAGACACCCCATTTTCTTTACCTGTGGGCCCATCAGTGGACACCTGGGTTGTTTCCACCTCTCGGGTTTGTGGTGGAGCTGCTGTGAACGCGGGTGGACCAGGTGTTTTTCCCAAGTGCTGAGCTGAGGCTGAGCCCGTGTGGCCTGGCCATGATGCAGGGCGCTGGCCGCTCCTGCCCCCTCCACGGGGGCCCCTCTGCCAACACACACCTGCTCCCATGCTGACTCTCCCCGGGGCGGGGGTCGCGGAGGGGGATGGAAGGAGGCTGTCCATCGGCTCTGCCACCGCGGCGTGGGCGGCAGCCTCCAAACAGACTCCATCAGGAACACGGAAAGCAGGGGCCGGGGCACAGAGGCGGGTGTTCCGCCCTCAGCGCGTTGCTCTGCCGTCTGTGTTTACGCTGCAGAGAATGTTCTGAAAGGAGGATTCCAGTACTTCCAGCGGGGCTGCCAGGTACCCTTTGCCCTCCCAGTCTCCGCCTCTCACAGCCCAAGGGCCCCTTATAATGGTTTCGTTCCGATGCTGAGCAGTGCTGCTAACCAGGCCTGCAGAAAATAAAGTTCGTTGGGGCCAATTTCCACTCACCTGGCCAGACGCTTCATCATGTCGCAAACTGGTCGGCATGAAACACTCAGACTTGTGTGAAAACAGCCTGGAAACAACACGGTTTCCCGAGTTAGACTGCCCTGAGCCTCTGAGTGTCGGCTCGGCCGGTTTCCGGCTGTGTGATGTGGGGCCAGTTACTTCACCTCTCTGAGCCCTGGCCCTGAGGACCGTGGTGCAGAGGGGAAAGCTGTGGGCTAGGAGTGAGGAGACTGGGGTCCTTCTCCCAACTCTGCCCCCAACTTGCCTGTCCCACCTGCAGGATAAATGTCCAGGACACGCCTGGACTGGTCAGTCAGTAAGTCGTGAGTGAATGACTGAGACCCTGTGTGGTTACTGGATTGGTCTGGCCCATCTACAGAACAATGAGAGGTTGAGAGTTAATGATCTTTGGGTCCCCTCCAGTCCAAATATGTAATATTTAAATCCTTTTAACCTCAGAGAGAAGGCGTAATCTTTAGGAAATTTCTCATTGAGATTGATTTCTGAGTCCAGGCATTTCAAATTGGTAAAAATAATACATTAGTAAGGACTCCAGTTTGCAAGAGATAGAAACCCAAACAGCTTAAACTGAAAGAATCAATTATCAATTCACATAACAGAAGAGTTGAAGAGCCTGGGTACAGCTTCAGGCATGGCTGGATCCAGCACCCTAACAGGCTGGTCCCATGTCCCCTCTTGCTTGCACTGTCCTCTCAGCTCACTCCTGTCTGGGGCGGGCTCTTCATCAAGGTGGCCCTGTAGCTTCAGGCAGCAGAAAGAGAGTTTCCTTTTTCTACGGTGCCTCCAGTGGCAGTCCACTGGCCCCCGTTAGCCTGCCTTACACGCCCATCTGCTGCAGCCAATGGCCTGAGGTCCCAAAGCCAGGGGATGATGTCATCTCTACCTGGACCACATGGACCGAATGGGAGGCAGGATCTCCAGATCCCCAGGGGAGATCTGGATGCTGCAGCCAGAAGGGGACTGGGTGTTTGCTCAGCTGTCAGTGCGGCACTCATGGCAGAGTTTTCCAAGGGGCCAGAGCTGCTTCTGGGAGATGTGTCTGTGGGTTCCTCAGCAGGACTGCTGTGCCAGTCACCCCCGCCCCCGCCCCTGTGAAACCTCCAGGCCCAGCTCTGTGTTCTCGGGGTTCTACAGCTGAAAGGAGCCCATATCCTGGCCTTCAGGACACTTACTACTGGAGGACAGGCCCCACCTTCAGGATAAGGCTGCCTTCCTGCCTGGGACACGTCTGTGTTTCCAGACCTCCGAGACTGCTCCCCCGGAACATACGCCATCCCACCCACACCGCGCTGCATCTGCCCGGAACCCCTGCTCTTCACTCCAGTCCCTGGAAGACCCTCCAATCTTCCGCTCAGCCCACCTTTAAGGCCAGCCCCTCAAGGCCTGGCTGCCCTGTCCCCGGCCTGGGCAGAACTAGGGACCCCTCTGCTCCGGAACACGCCGCCCGTTCTGCTCTCTGCACCTCCTGTCTGTGATGCAAAGACGCCTCTGATTCACCCCAGTGTCCAGGGTGCTCGGGGCTTCCTGGTTGCCTGGAGCACTGCAAACACTGTAATGTTGGGGGAGTGAAGGTGGGGGAGAGCAGATTTGGACAGGAAGGAGGGGAGCCACGCAGGCTGCTGCACCCCCCGGGGCCCAGGGAGGGGAGGGGAGACCCCTGAGGGAGGAGACCCCCCGGGGCCCGGGGAGGTAAGGGGAGACCCCAGAGGGAGGAGACCCCTGGAGCCCGGGGAGGTGAGGGGAGACCCCAGAGGGAGGAGACCCCCGGGGCCCAGGGAGGTGAGGGGAGACCCCCCGAGGGAGGAGACCCCCGAGGGAGGAGACCCCCAGGGCCCAGGGAGGTGAGGGGAGACCCCAGAGGGAGGAGACCCCCGGGGCCCAGGGAGGTGAGGGGAGACCCCAGAGGGAGGAGACCTCCTGGGGCCCGGGGAGGTGAGGGGAGACCCCAGAGGGAGGAAACCCCAGAGGGTAGGAGACCCCCGGGGCCCGGGGAGGTGAGGGGAGACCCCAGAGGGAGGGCTCCTGCTCGGGGCGCCTACAGCCCCAGCTCCCGCCTGCCCTGCAGCCTCTGTCCTTTCAGGGGGCCTGGTGGCTGAGAATCCCCAGGGGCTCTGACACCACGAGGGGCCCTGACAGCAGCAGAGCAGACCCAGCCCCTCCTAACAAAGCCTGAGGCTCTGACCTGACGCCCATACGCACCTGACGTTCACAGACTGTTGCGGGACCAGGGCTGTGGGTCTGGGGTGTAGGGAGGGGGAGCTCCGCACAGCCCAGCAAAGCGTGCGTGGGCTCCGCGGCCCGGTGTGCGGCCGCGTGGCTGCGTCGGGCTCCAGCTCTCACTGGACACATGGGAAGAGGGGTCCAGGGGCCCCCTGGACGGCGGGCTGCTAGTGGGGGTGCCTGTGTGCGAGCCTCACAGGGAAACAGCCTCGCTCCAGAGGGGGAGACCCAGGCCAGTCTCGGCCATCACCTTCCTGCCGTGGGAAGTCACCATCACAAAGGTCCCCATGCAGGGACTTTGGCATTGCGCCGACCTGTCTCTCCCTTTGCATCTCTTGCTGGAGTCGGTGGGTCCTTCGGTGCAGGTCTGAGCCACAGCCTGCAGTTTCCTTGTGTTGTTCTGTGATCCCGGATGTCCCAACAGCTCAGCCCTGATTAGACCCGGGGCCGAGGTCCGCCCTGTCCCTGAGACCCAACAGGAGGAAGAACGTTGTCGGTTCTGCAGTGAAGGAGCCAGGGCTCGCTCTGCGTCCAGTGGGCCGTGCCCGTGAAAGCTCAGGTCGGCGGTGGAGCGTCTGCAGCCCCCGACCCGGGGCCACGGGGCCCGGAGGTGGAGTGGGTGCAGAGTTCGCCCGTCCCCTCGCCGTGCCGGGGAGAATAGCAAGATACCGCTGGGCCTTTGCCGCCCCTCCGGGCTCTCTCCCCTGCACCCCTGACCCCAGGATGCCTGCTCTGAGGCCCGCGTGGGGAAGGAGACATCGAGCCCAGCGTCCGCGTTGGTTTTCAAGCGCCCTGCAAGCGCAGTGGGGGCGGGGTAACAGGAGCAGATGCGCTGAGAACTCGGGGTGCCCCCGGGACTAGGCCAGTAGAGCAGTCAGCCGCGGCCCGGGGGGCGGGGAAGAGGGAAAGCGGCCGGCCCTGCGAGCGCCTCGTTAACGCTGGGACAGAGGGCGGGGCAGGGCCCCCCGGGGTGAGCGGGCCCCCAGGCCCCTCCTCTGGAGCCACCCTCCACCCGTCCTCCATGCCCCGCTGGACTGACCCTTCCTGGGCCCGAACCCCATCCCGTCGCTTTTCCGGTTCCTCCCCTCAGTGCATCCCCGTGTCTGTAGGGAAGCACGATGTGCTCCCGAGAGGGGCCCATGGGAGCCTCCGGCCCCGCCCCAGTCTGCTCCTCAGCAGCACCTCAGCTGCACCAGGCCCACCCTGCGTTCTTCCCGCCACGGTGGGGTCAGCCCCTCCCCCAAACCCGGGCATCGCTCTCACGCTCCCCGGGCTCCCCACGTCGCCCTGCCTGGGTTCCGGCCTTCCCTAGCAGGCACGGGAGCCCAGGAAGCACTGGTAGAGAAATGACACTATTCATAACTTTATTTCCGTCAATGTAGGAAGGTTATAGAGAACATTCTAACGCGTAGCTCTTTACTTGGAAAGGATCGCAAACGCCACACCATTCGGAGTCCACGTCCTCGGCCGCAGCCTCCAGAGAACCCCGCGGTTCACCCGGCCGGTGGCTCGCAGCCCACCCCTCGCTAGGCCCCTGAAGGCGGGGAGACCCCAGTCCTGCCCTGGACGAGGGCGCCCTCCGGGCAGAAGGGAAGTGGCCTCCCATGGGTCCTGGAAGGGGCTGAGGCCATGCAGGGTCAAGCCACACGGGGCGGGCCTCTGAGTGTCACAGAGCTCGGGGTGGACAGGATCGGGGCTGCAGCTGAGCTTCGCAGGCAGAGTGGACGCTGGATCGTCCACACCAAGGAGGCACCGCCTCCATGTGGGCAGCTAGGGAGACGGCCACCCAGGGTCGGGTATTGACGCCGCCCGCTGGGCTCCAGATGTGCCGTGACCCCGTGTCTCACCCCAAACACTGGCCCAGCTCTTGCCTCTCCTTCCCAGTCAAGCTCTTCGTGAGAGAACCTGCTTGCTTTCGTTTGTCTTATGTTGTTTAACTTGGGGAAATGAGGGAAGTTTCAAGTAGACAGACTAGGACACAGAGGCTGAGCGCTCGACCACCAGGCACCACGACCATCTTCCCCCGTCTCGCCACCCACCTGCGTCTCTGCTCCCCTGTTCTCAGACACGTGTCTGGCCCTTTATGGAAAGCTTCCCAACTCTGCCCTTGGAAAGTAACTTGGGCCCTAGAGTCAAAAGACCCAAGTTCAAATCCAGTCCGTCCTGGGACAAGTGACTTAACTCCTCTAAGCCTCAGTTTTCTAAGGGGGAAAATGAGAATAAGATCCTCTCCCTACAGCTTGAATTTTGTGGATACAAACCACGTGGGATGCAGTTGGTTAATTAGGGACCGTGAATTGTGTACAAACCACGTGGGATGCAGTTGGTTAATTAGGGGCCGTGAGTTGCGTTATGTGGACCAGGTCGGCTACAATACGGTCGTGGTCTGTCAGGACCTGGATCTTGCCGTGATGGGAAACTCACTCTACAGGCAAAGACGAAAAACAGAAAACCCACCACAGTCGCAAGCAACGTAGCTGGTTTGCTTGAGCGGCTTCTAATTTTGCGTCTCGCGACAGCGGTAGCAGTGATGAAGCTGATAAGATGGTGTGAGCGGTGGTGATGATGGGAAAGCAAAGGTCATTGCTGGATGAAACCAAATGCTGGATTTGCTCGCCACTAACCTTTATCACAGAAACATCTGTAGGAAAAATGTGCTTGTTCTTATGAGTCTGGAGCTCTCTGGCCTCCACCTCCTTTCAGATTGAAACCACTGTTTTTTTTTAAATACCCTTTGGACACTCGGAGTCCTAGGGCTGCCGCTGCCTGGTCCGCAGCTGGAGCACCCCTAATTCTGTCCACACGTGTGAACGTGCTCTGTCAGAGCTAAGAGCCCTCGTTAACTCACCCCGTCCTTGGTCCGAGGCACCTGTAATCAGAACCGCTCCAGCTCCTGCACTGCTCCAGAGCTCTGCAGTTCTGCCAGGATGTCCAGCAGTGGAAAGGCCGGGAGCTTACCCTAGATTTCCTGTGCAAACTCATGGGGCCAAGGCCACAGCTGGGTCTGGGCTGGTTAAGAGGACATGTTGACCTTAACAGAGGGTGTTTCGCTGGAGCACCGTGAAATCCTGCATTTACAACAGGGGCCGCACCAAACTCCAGCCAGCCTCTGGCAGCCCAGAGCATGCAGTCTGGCCTTGAGCTGGGTGCTTTCCCTGAGGAGCTCGCATTGGTCAGGGTGTATTAGTCATCTGCTGCTGGGTAACAAATTGTCCCAACGTAGCGGCTCAGACAGCACACACCTGCTACCTCGCAGAGTCTGTGGGTCAGGAATCCAGGCTCAACTTAGCTGGGTCCTCTACCTTGGGCTCTCACAAGGTGTCGCCAGGCCTGCAGCGCTGTCCAAGGGCTTGACCAGGGAGGGCCCCTTTCTGAGCTCACGGGTGCTTGTGCACAGGACCCCGTTTCCTGGGCTGATGGGCAGAGGCCTCCCCGAGGTCCTCGCCTGGCCACCTCTCCGTGGAGCGTCACCATACGGGCTGGCTTCCTTAGAGGGAGCTGGGGGGGGGGGGGCGAGAGGAGCCAGGAGGGAGCACCAGCAGGAGGGGCAGCTCAGGCTCCCTGACCTGCCTGCAGGAGACTGCCCACCCCACCGCGTCTGCCATATCCTATGTGTCAGAAGGATCGCGTGAGGCTGTGAGCACCAGGAGTGGGGTCCCTGGAGCTGCGACCAGGATCCATGGTGACACACCTGGGCTGCTCTCGGTTCATATGGGAACCACCAGGGAGACGGACATCTACACGCGTCAGCATGTGGTGACTCGATTACCTACCGTCTCTACAGGGACAGAGCCCGCACAGAGCAGTGCCCTAGGTGCCCAGCGCCCAGATAAGCCCTCGGGCGATTATCAGGACAGAGAAGTCACCTCGGGGACGAGCTTGGGGCCACCACGTCCCCCTGGCCGGGCCTTGCTCTGCTCTCACGCCACCCATTTCGTTTCAGCTCGAAAACCCTTTACGTCTGGTATTTTCTCCAATCTTACGAACAATGGAACTGCAGCGCAGAGATTGAGCAGGTCCCAAGTCCCACCAGCTGAGCCCAGACCTTAAACTCGCCAGCCAGGGCTCCTTCCACAGCCTCCCAGCTATGTTTTCTGTAGCCTGGAGTACATGGCATTGAGTTTTTTGAAAATAGTTTTTGTGACCAGTTTGCTGACTCTTCTTGCTAAGCTTCCTTGGAGTTGTTTTTGGTCCTGGCTCAGCAGTGAGGTGATGGACGACAGGCTGGGGGCCGGAGCTCGGAGGGGAGGACGGCAGCAGCGGGGAGACGTGCTGGTCCGAGGGGGCTGCTCCAGGAACCCAGGCACGGCACGTGGGGCCGAATTCCCTGCCCCCACTACCCATCCCCCCCACCCACTACCCCTGCCCCGGCCCCAGGAATTCCCCTGGGAGGGAGGGAGGGAGCGAGGCTCAGAGCCAGGCTGCCTGGGTTTGTACGGCCAGATCCACAGGGTTGCTGAGTGTGTGGCCTCGGACAGGTTCCCGGATCTCTCTGGGCCTTAGTGTTTCCATCTGTGTAATGGGCAGTGACTTGTACCCACCTCCCCAGGTTATGAGGATGAAGTGAGGCCAGATGAAGGGTTTGCAAGAGATGCCTGAGCCCCTGGTATGAAGGGCGCACCGTCGATACCGGCCTCAGCGCTGTTCACACCCCACTGACGGGTCCCTGCGTTAACCGGAAGTTAAAGCAGACGTTAGCACCACTGTATTTGTCTCCACGAGTCCTGGGGGTGCTGGAGAAGTGGGGGCTGTCGGTTGAGAGAAGGGTGGTGCGTGTCCCTCACGTGCGTTACAGATTTATCAGATATGATCTCACCTTGTCTGTCGTAAGCTCTGTTAAAAATTACTTTGTAATGTCAGTGGAAATGCTCATTTACGGGCCTGAGTTCCTGCGGGCGGGGCTCACAGCTGCCCGGCGTCCTGGGTGACTGGGCATTGGACGTCCCGTTTGGTGGCAGCAGTGACTCACGGCCTTCTTCTGGAGGAGGGGCTGCACGCCTGCCCGGACGTGGCTCCTTCCTGGATCCTAGCGATCTGCCCCTCCTTCCTTCCTGGGCCGAGTCGCTGCTTGTCCCTCGGGGCCGAAGCCCCGCCACCCATGCAAACCTCCTTTATGGACTGAGGGGGCCCAGAGGCCACACAGTTACCCACACCTGGAGTCCCTCCCCGCCGGTTATCCCTGCTTAGGGGAACAGATGTGTTGGCAAAGTTTGCTGAGAAGGTGAAAATACATTCGAGAATTGTTTCCTACTCACTTTTTTTTTTTTTTTTTTTTTTGTGGTACGCAGGCCTCTCACTGTTTTTGCCTCTCCCGTTGTGGAGCACAGGCTCCGGACGCGCAGGCTCAGCGGCCATGGCTCACGGGCCCAGCCGCTCCGCGGCATGTGGGATCTTCCCGGACCAGGGCACGAACCCATGTCCCCTGCATCGGCAGGTGGACTCTCAACCACTGCGCCACCAGGGAAGCCCCTCCTACTCATTTTGACAGGAAATGAGAAACAGTGTTTGACCAGAGAAATATTGGTGTAATTAAAGTGAACTGATGAATGTACAATTTTTGAAAGATCACGTAAAGAAATTCTTATTTCCTTATATTAAAACATTAACAGTGATCCTCAGATTATCAGTTAAAAACTTGCTCTACCCAAGTAATAAATCACGGGCTTACAAAGAGGGAAAGTCAAAACCGAGCATGGTCTGGCCTGGTCCAGCAGCAGCAGTTCCAGCCCCCAGACGCCCGTCAGTCGTGACGCCGGCAGCCGCCCCGCCCCGCAGCTCTCCACTGCTCCATCCCCGCCTCCCCGGCCCACGGCCCCGTGTGAAATCCCCCCCATTCCTGAAGAGCCAGCTGGGTGTTCTGTTTCCAGGAAGGCCCCACGTCCCCCAGCCACAGCGGTAACCCGTCGTGGCCCTTTGACCCTGTCCTCACTTTCTGCCTGGTGCTGTGACTGCTGTGAATTATGTCTCCTGTTGAACCTGTCCTGCCCATCCTCGTGTCCACTCGCCCCGCAAGCTAAGCCGAGGGCCTGGTTGATGTCCAGGAAAACGTCAGCGAAGTTGCTCCGTGGCGACAAATCACCCCCAAGTCTCGGCGCCTGAAACGCCCCGTGTTTCCTCTCACGCGTCCCTGTCCTTCACGGTCAGCTACGTCTCTTGTGCTCCCAGACACAGATGGGGATCTGGGGGCCCCGCTGGGCTGGGGGTGGGGAGAGGTCGGCGCCGTGGAACGCTCTGGAAGCTCCTGCTGGGAAGTGCCCTGCATGTAACTACTGCTCCCCCGTCGTCGGCCAGGCCGGTGTCGGAGGCATGCAGCTCCCTCGGGGGGGACTCTGCAGGGTGGGTGGGCGCCCCCCGCCGCGCCACGGGGGCAGAGTGAGCGGGCGAGCGGGGGCCGGATGGTGAACGGTCCCAGCCGAGCCACTGACAAGCCCCTGCCCTCCAGCTTCGGCTGTTTACCAAATGCCTTTGAGGCGTTGTTTCCTCTCCTTGCCGTGGTTCAGCACATGGGTGCCTGTCCAGCTGCCTCCCTGGAGCAGAGGTTCTGAAAAGTTGACGTGGGGGGCCCCGATGAGCCCACGGCCGCCCAGGGTCTGCGGGACGCAGAGCCAGCAGCCCGTGGGCCAATGCTTCCTGTCAGCAGGAAGTCTGCACCGGGTCAGGGCAGCCACCGTGTATCCCTGATGCCTGGTGGCCACGTCGGGGCCGAGCGAGCCAGCCAAAGTGCTGCCCTCGCTGCTCCGTGGGTCCCGCCCGCCGAGTCCAGCCCACAGCACCCAGCTGTGCAGGGCCTCTCCCAGCGCTCAGCCAGAATCCCAGAAGATTCCAGAAATCGCTGGGATTCCACTACTGCTGTCAGGTGCAAGGAGCCCCCAGAAGTCCAGGAAGCTTCTCTATCACTGCCCTGCCCGGACCTCTCTCCGGGGCTGGGGTGGCGGGAGCGATCCCTCAAGGCCGGTGGGTGACAGCTGTGGGAAAGCGTCGTCTGCCTGGGCCGAGACGCCGGATGGAGAGAATCTCCGCTCTGTGCCCTAACCCTGCACCCGCCCTCCAGCGCTGTCCGTGGGCCATCTGCGTATCAGCAAACGCCAGGGACTGCCAGGCCAGGCCAGCGTGCTTTTAAAAACGAATTTCATGCATTTTAACACAGCATTCTGAGCCGATGTTCGCGAGCGCCGTACTCCACAAATGCTAAGGTTGGAGAACAAGGGGCTCGCGATCCACCAGACGCTCCATCGGTTTCCAAACTGAGCACCTTCCTGACAGGAAAGGATTGCGCTGGGGGTGTAGACAGACGGCCTTCCTGCACGTCAGGGGCTCCCGTCAGGGTGGAGACCCTGAGGATCTCAGGAACCAGAAAAATAAGTCCTGAAACTGGCGTGCTCCGCTCGGTGTTCACCTGGGTTTCTCCCTCCCCTGCTGTGTTAGCATCACAAGAGGCCTTGTCACCTGCAGCATTCTTTTGGCAGGAAGGGGCTGTGCTGTAGGACAGCTGGGGGGCATGGAGACAGCTCAGCCTGGGGACAGCAGCGCCTGGGGCTCAGCTGCCCAGGACGGCACCGGGGGTGGCGGTGGAGGGAGGCTTTGTCCAGCCCGTGTCGACCCCAGAGCCGTCGTGGGCCCTGGGCTTGGCTGTGCTTGGAGAGGGAAACTTGGGGGACTGGGGCGGCCACGCACAGATGGTCCTAACCCGCCACCAGGGTAATGTGCTCCATTTTGCCTTTCGCGTTTTAATCGTACGACAGTAGTTTTGTGATAGAGTCGCCCATGGCAAACACGCAGAAGACATTAACTTTATTTATGTTTTGGGTTATTAATGTGGCTGTTAAAATTCCTCCGGTTAGTTTTGATTGAATTGTTTTTTTGTGCGATTCTGTTGTTTAATGGGGCGGTAAATAAGCATTTCTGATGATGAGGCCGAGCGTCTGTCGCAGCCACCTGGTGGGGGCTATTAACATTTCCATTAGCGGCGGGGTGGGCAGTGACAATACAGGAGCCGCGCGGTTAGAGCAGAATAAACAGTCGGTGTCAGGCTGAGTGGGCGTTAATTACTATTTTATTCTGCACTGGTGGTGGGGAAGCAGGGAGGGGAAGAAGCGGGGGAGGGGCGCCTCAAGGAGGTCATCCTCTCCCCAGGAGGCCTCTCCAGAGAGACTGTGAGCTGGGCGGTCTCCCTCCGGCGCTGACCGCTGACGCGTGGTCCTTTCCATTCATGGCCCTAAATAGACTCGAGTCAAGAGGCAGCGCCCTGGCCGCAGGCAGGGCCGTGGAACGTGAGGGTGCTGGGTTGGCGCCCTGGCCCTGCAGCAATGTCCCCGACAGCTCCGCGGATCTCCCCAGGGTCCAGCCCAGCGTGAAGTTCACTGGGGGAGGAGTCACCCAGGTGGGAGGAAGGAGTAGCTCCTGGGAGGCAGAGGACAGACGGGCCAGAGGGGAGAAATGTCCCCAAATGTACACGTGCGTCCTCCGCGTCATTCCCAACTTACCCGCGGCTGCCTGCAAGGCCACGAGGCCACGGCCATGGCGCCCTGTCAGTCACCTTTCACCTTTGATCTGCACAGTGTGGCCCTGCTGACACCAACACAGCACCCGGGGGCCCTCGGGGTTGGGAGGGAAGGAGTGGGACCGGGTCCTCCTGGGGGGCGCGGAGCTGTGGCCTCTGTGCTCCGTCCCTGAGAAGGGGCAGCCCCGGGTCTGCAGACATCAGCTCCACCTGGAGCACGGCTTCCTACCCAGGATCCGGGACTCGTGGTGGGAACACAGATGCCTTTCTTTATTTATTTTTGGCCGCGAGGCCTGTGGGATCGTAGTTCCCTGACCAGGGATCGAACCCAGGCCCTCAGCAGTGAAAGCGCAGAGTCCTAACCACTGGGCCGCCAGGGAGCTCCCATAAATGCCTTTATATTCTCCGAGTTCCACCTGGAACTGAGCATCTCCCTCAGTTATGAATGTGGCGACGTACCAGTGCCGCATCCCTGGGGCCTGGGACTCTCTCAGCAGCAGGGCCCCCGGGTGTGCCCCCGTCCTGGCGAGGTTGGAGGTTGCTGCGCCGTCTCTGCTCATCCCACCTGACCTCAGAGGTGTCGCGCGAGCAGCTCCTAAGCCTGGCTTCAGGGCTCAGTCACAAGCACAAGCACGTGGGTTACCGTGTCACACCTTCGTTTCCCAAGCTCTGCTGTGTCTCGATATAATCGGTTTTCTTTGGGATTCTCCAGGTTTTATTTCATGCATTTAAAGGCGCGGTTCTGAGGAGGGTGTGTGGTCATGCTGGCAGACAAGCTGTGTGGTCCAGGGCAGGGTCTCGGGACTTCTCAGCGGACCCCGCTGCTCTCTCCGCAGCCCCGGCCATGGCTCCGCAGCACGTGCAGGTGAACCCACTCACGGCCAGCCAGCTGGAGGTCACGTGGGAGCCGCCGCCGCCCGAGAGCCAGAACGGAAACATCCAGGGCTACAAGGCAAGGCGCCCTCTCGCCTGGTTTGCCTCTTCCTTCCAGGTCACTTGCGGGCCAGGGTCGGTGGCCTGAATCCCCAGATCTCCCGAGGGCTCCGCTGGGACCCTGGCCGCTTCTGCTTCCCGTCCTGACTCAGGCCGACAGACCCTCGGCCCCCAGCCGGGCGGCTGGAACGGGCTCAGCCTGACCTTGCCTCTGGCCTGGGAGAGCGGAGCCCAGTTCCCCGCGCGACCAGCAGCGCCTCCCGCCCCCTGCACCCCCTCTGGGAGTCTCCACCGCCTTTGCCGACAGTAAAAGGGAAGCCCTCAGGAGAACAGGTTCCCCCCGCGCCAAGCCCTGCCCTGGGTCCGAGTCTCTTGTTCGGTAGGTCCAGGATGGGGTCCAAGGATTTGCGTGCTCCTGGGAACCTCACTTTGAGAACCCTTACACTGCACTGTCATGATTCCACGTTCAATATCCCAGAGGGGGGATCCAAGAAAGGCAGCAGCCCGTTGCAGTCCGAGCATCAGGTGATGAACAATGGCACAGAGTTGGTGAGGGCAGGAAGCCCCCGCAGTGTTCCACCTCCAACATCACCCCTGCCTAGGGGGCTCGGACCCCGTGAGGTCAGCTAGAACCATCCGGAAGTGCAGTCCCTTGAGAGTTCCCCGCCTTCCTCCAGAGTGAGGCTGGGCTGTTGAGCCCACGTCGAGCAGCCATCAGACTCCATGGTAGCCTCCCCTGAAGACTATTGGGCCAATTCAACGTCCCTTTAAAAATGACATTTGTAGGTGTTTTGTGAAAATAAATACCGTCCTCCACGGCAGGGCACCTGCAGTGATTAATGAGGTAACGGAAAGTCCCCTGAGCCCGGAGCCAAGGTGCTATTTATGTATGTCCAAAACATGTTTCCTAATTTCCTAATGACAGAGACATTGAACCTGGATATTGAGTTCAGGCTAGTAAGGCCTGTTCAAGCAGAGCGTCTCATCTGGCCAGTTCAGAGCAGCAGCTGAACTGCGTCTTGCAGGCGGATACGGCGAGGCTCCCCTGCCAGCTCCGCTCCGGCCTGGCCAGGCATGGGGGCGCGGGAGAGCAGGCCCCGGGCCTCGGCTGCCCTGCGCGTGGGCCAGCGGCTCTCACGGCCCGGCCTGTTGTAGGCCCACAGAGCCGAGGTGGATCCGTGGATGGGGGTTGTCTGTGGGTGGCCTGGCTGGCACTGGCTTGGGCAGCGGTTCTCAGCCAGCTGTCTAGGGAAGCAGTTCTGATGACCTTAGTAAACCTTTGGACGCGGGCATCATGTTCGCCCATGGGCGCATTAAAAGCTAGACGAGAAGAAACGGAACCCAGGAGAAACAAGGGCTGCTCCAGCAGGGCTAAGCCCTACGTGGTTCGTCTCCAAGTTATTTTTGGCTGTTTTAATATCCGGAGTATGGGGTCACATTGATCCAAGCCTTCGATCTCAGCCTTAAAGAAAACGTGGGAGCGTAGGGTAGAAGCTGGGGACTTGTTCTACCCACAGGCTGGAGCAGGGGGTAGATTGGTCTCCCTTCTGTCCAGAAGCTTGGGGGAAGGGGCAGGGCCCCCACAGCCAGCCCTGTGAGAGAAAAGGCACTTTCCTGGCAGCCGAAGGAGATGCCACTGAAATGCCACCTCCATCCTCAGGCCCCGTCCACCCTGGCCTGGCCTCAGCCACCCCCGACTCTGCAGAGCACAGCTCGGCCCCCGGGAGCACTCAGGTCCCCTCTGGCTCAGTGGCCACCCGCCCCCAGGCTGAGGAACAGAGGGGGCGCCACCCCTTCCCCCCCGCGCTGGCCTCCAGCCTCCGGCTCTTTCTGGCAGATCTACTACTGGGAGGCGGACAGCCGGAACGAGACGGAGAAGATGAGGGTGCTGTTCCTGCCCGAGACCACGGCGAAGCTGAAGAACCTCACCAGCCACACCCAGTACCTGGTCAGCATCTCGGCCTTCAACGCCGCTGGAGACGGGCCCAGGAGTGACCCCCGGCAGGGCCGGACCCACCAGGCCGGTAGGAGGACACGGGCTTCCTTCCCACAGCCTGGGGCACCTCCCTGCCCTGGCGCTGTTCCCCGACCCTCCCTCTCCATTCCCTCGGCTCTCCGCTCTGCCCGTCCTGTAAGTCAGATCCCGCGTAGCTGGGAATTTCTGGGTCTGATTCGTGTGGTGTCCCCAGCGCCCAGCCCAGGCCTGCTGCGTGGAGCTGCCCCGTGAACATTCACCAGCGTGAGCAGCGTGGGCAATGGGGGGCCGGGCTTCCATCTGCACAAGGCCTCATCTGTCACCGGCAGGACTTGCTCCAGGCCTCCGGGGGATTCTCTCAGGGTCCAGATCCCGGGGCAGGGGGAGCTCCTTGTATGTTGATGTGCTGAGCCCAGGCCGCAGTGTTGGCCTTCCCGGGCCTCTGGGCCACAGAGTCCCCTGGAAGCAGCTGGCAGGCCGTCTCTCAGACACATGCCCCGCGCAGGTCCTAAGGCGTGGCCGGGCTGCCCTGCCAGGGGTCACACTGCCCGTGACCTCCTCTCCTGATCTGGGGTACGTTCTGAGCCGCTCACTCACTCTCCTGGCGACTCGCAGAGTCCCTAGTGGTTTGGGGCGCTTCCTGAGGCTGACCAGGCTTCCCGAGGGAACGGCGGCTGGGCCCTGGGTCCCGGGAGCTCTGGGGCCTTCTTGAGATGCAGGGAGTGGAAGGCTGGCAGTGTAAGTTAGGGAGCCCGTGGGGCACAGACCCAAACCTCTGTGGGTTCAGCCTTCCTGGGAACAGGGGCTCCTGAGAGTCAGGCCCCCTGGGAGATGACCATGACTGCATTGCAGGGCCTGCGTCCTCGGGGCCCGTCCAGCAGCCCGGGAGGAGCTGTCTGTGGACTGTGGGCTCTGAGCGGGAAGGGTATGGGCGGACCTGTGGGGCCGAGGGTAGGAGGTGGAGGCCCTCGGGCGCTGCGGGCCTAGCGGGTCACAGGGCCAAAGGGCCCCCAGGGACGGGGGAGGACGGAAGGGGGGCAAGTGGGGGCCGATTCAGTGAGCATTTCTGAGCACGGAGGGGAACCCAGCTAGGGGGGCGTCAGTGCCCACTGGGGTAGGGGCAGCTCTGGGTGCCAGCACCCACCTGGCCCTCCCACGGGGCCCAGGCGGATGGGAGCCGCGGGCGGGGTTGGTGTCCTCCCCGGCCACACAGCCTGCCTCTGCGTCTGCCAGAAGCTTCTTCCAGCTCAGGGTGGCGCGTGAGCTCCCCCATCTCCAGACCAAGGGGGACAGGGAGATGGCCGGGCGCCCGTGGGATTTCAGATGAGGACCCGTGTGCGGGGATGTCCTCAGAGGCTCTGGGCCCCCCAGGAGAGGAGGGGAGGGGAGAGCCCACCCCCCACCCCCGCGGAGGAGCAGAACTGGAGCCCGTGGAATCCTCCAGCAGGTGCTAGAAGAGGGCGCTGTCTGCACCGCATTTTCTGTTTCCATCCATTATTCGTGTTTATGCCTTTGTCATTGCACCTCTCGGGCTCCTTTGTGTTTAAACACCGCCGTTTTCTCTGCTCTTCTCGGGAGGCTCTGAGTTTCTGATTTTGACCCTGGGAAGTTCGGAGATGACCGATAAATCTCCTTTTCATCCACGGCACTGAGACTTCACTAAGTTGGAGATTCCATCTAATAAGGTCCCTATTCCACGCGGGGGCGTAGACGCGTATGTAGACGACGTAAAGGGGCTTTGGTGACGTCCTCTCTGTCCTGTCCTCCAGCTCCCGGGACCCCCAGCTTCCTGGCATTCTCGGAAGTAACCTCCACCACGCTGAACGTTTCGTGGGGGGAGCCCACGGCAGCCAATGGCGTCCTGCAGGGCTACCGAGTGGTGTACGAGCCCTTAGCACCCGTCCAAGGTAAGCCTCCCGGCTGCGTGACACCCACCGTCCACACGGCACGGCGCCGGGAGGGGCGGGTGAACCGACTGAGCGCGTCCGGGGCTCCACACGGCCCCTCCGCAGGGCCCCTGACCCGGCCTCTTTATCACCCAAGACCCGCCTCTCCTGCTGCGCCTGAGATCTCAGCGCTCGTCCCACCCTGGGTGCCGCAGGCTGGAGCCACGTGGGCAGCTGGGCCCGGACGCTTCCCTCGGGTGCTCCTCTGGGGCTGCCCTCATTCTTCTGTTTACTCAGCGAGGTTTTTGTTTGTTTTTGGTGTCGGGGGTGGGGGTTTTGGGCCCGCACCTTGCGGGATGTTTCCCCACCGGGGATTGAACCGGGCCACTGCAGTGAAGGTGCCATGCCCTAACCACTAGACTGCCGGGGAACTCCACTCAGCACGTCTTTCTTAAGCACCTGCTGTGTGCCAGGTGCCGTTCAGGGAAGCTGGGATCTGAGCTGACCTGTTCATCGAGATCCTTGCTTTCCTGAGTGCAGTGAGCTGTGCTCCAAGGAGGAGAGAGCAACACACGAACACACACACACCACACACACACACACACACACACACACACACACACACACACACACACACACAAGTCTGATAGCGATCAGCGCCACGAGGAGGAGAGTGGGACTGCGTGAGAGCCTCGGGCGTGGAGCGGGGACAGGCGCTGAGGGACAGGAAGGGCCCAGGCGCCCAGCGTCCGAGACAAGACTGGCCCACAGAGGCTCGGTCACGCAGGGCCTGCAGGGAGGGGGCAATGCCAGTCGTCCGGGCGGCCGCAGGGCCAGTGACAGGGGGCCGAGGTGGAGCCAGAGGCGCCGGGTCTGAGTTACAGGAGACCGGGATCCGCGGCTGAATCAACCCCGGCGCCACCAGGGGGGCTGGCAGGGGGCTCCGGGCGGGGATGATGGACGGGAGAGGAGAGGACAGGTGCAGGGGTGGACAGGGCGGGGGGGAAGGAGCTGGGCCGTGACGGCATGGCTCTGTCCCTGCGCCCCTGCTGTAGTTAGTGCCGCCAGCTCTGTGTTGATTTGATCTCTTATCCACTCATCTCTGCCCGCTGCCCCACTCCCGGAGCACACACTGAGGGCCGAGCGGGCATTCCTCTCTGTCCCCACTGTGTGCCCGGCACTGTGGTGCAGAGAAGGGAGGTGAGGCCCTGGTCATAGACACAGACAGACTGTAGAAATTATGGATTATTTAATGTCTGGGAGGAAAAGGTATCACCAACACATCAAATGATATTGGCTCTCCATTTAAAGCCATGATAAAAGTTTCCTTTTAAAACAAGCACATTCAAGTAAAACAGGGAGTTGATTCGAAGAAGAAAAGTTAAGCCCAGATTTCATTTCATCGAATCTACACCGCCATGGCCTGGGAGGTTCATTGTTATTTTATGAAGTGCTGAGAACGAAGAAATGCTTCCACTAAGCCACGGCCAGTCCTCCTGAAGCATCAGTTCCGAGCTGCATCCCAAATCAGAGATGTAAAAATGTGAGGGGGAGAACGCGCGTCTCAGAAAATCGATGAACGTAGGTAAATAGCAGTAGAGGTGACAGAGGGTCCTTCCTGCCTCTCACGGGAACTTAGGTAAATAACAGCAGAGGCGACGTGTGGAAACGGTTTGCAGAACAGCCGAGAGGCTGGGGACCAGCACTGATCCAGCGCGCTCTGCTGTGTCTTTCCAGGACCCAGCGCCTGTCTGCGGACAGGTGGCCTGGGCGTGGCTTGGGTCAAGGTCCGGAAGGAGACGGGCCACGTTCCCGCCCGTTAGGTAGGGAGGGAGGGCCGAGAATTGCTGGAGACTTCCATTTTGCTCACCGGCGTTCCCTGCACACGCACGTGCGCGCAGATTCCACGAGCCCAGGTCCCAAACACCTTTTCAAGGGTATTAACCCACTGGTGCCGTCCAGATGAGAAAGGGTTGCCGAGAACGGTGCCTGACTGCCCTCCGCCTCCGTCCTCACCCCAGGCCGTGAGTGAGGTTTCCCGCGCTTCCTCCGGCAAGCGACTGAGTGCTGAGCAGAGCGTCTGTGTGTGGGGGTTTGCACAGTCTTTCCAGAAACTCCACGGCCCACAGCTGTCTCCTTGGCCTCCCGGCGAGGCCACCGCCCGGCCGGATTCCGCAGCGGGGCCTGGCTGTGCCCCCCGTTACCCTCCTCTGCACGGTCAGGCACTAGAATTGCTGCAGAGCTTCCCCACGCCTGCGCCCCGCCCCCGCCTCATCGCCGGGGGCAGCAGCAGCTCCAGTTCCCAGTGTCCCCGGGGCTGCTTGTTTGTTTCACGTTGTTTGGACACTCAGGTTCGCCACGAGCAGCTCACAGGGTTCTCCCGGTGCCCCCGTCAACGCGACCCCACCGAGCACGCCGACCGGTAGGCGCTGCCCCTCCAGCACTGGCTACGCAGCAGGCCGCACCCACCGCTCTCCTGCGTTCTCTCCTCATGCTCCGCACAGCCCTGCAGGGCGCGCCACATCTGTCCTCATGCCACAGACAAAGCGGGCGGGCTGGGCTTCCCTGGTGGCGCAGTGGTTGGGGGTCCGCCTGCCGATGCAGGGGACACGGGTTCATGCCCCGGTCCGGGAAGATCCCACATGCCGCGGAGCGGCTGGGCCCGTGAGCCATGGCCGCTGAGCCTGCGTGTCCAGAGCCTGTGCTCCGCAATGGGAGAGGCCACAGGAGTGAGAGGCCCGCATACCGCAAAAAAAAAAAAAAAAAAGCAGTCAGGCTTCGGGACCCTAAGACGTTGTCCCCAGCCTACGGTTGGGGAACAGGGGAGAGGAGGGATTCGAACCCAGGCGGGCAGGTTCAAGAGCCGAGGTCTTATCTGTCGTGTGATGGGGAACGAACGTCCGGAGCTTGTGTCTCTGAACGTAAACGTGATGCTGAGCGGCAGAGACGGAGCCCAAGGGGCAGTCAGGAAATCATCTTGCTTTCCGGCCGCGGGTGGGGCTTGCCGTTCCCTGGAGTGACAACAGGTGGAGTCACTTCGGTCACAGCCGTCTTCGCCTCTTTTCACAAGTAGCGAGCCGCCCGCCGTCCGCAGCAGCGTCCCTTGTCTGTGGGGAGGCCCGCTGCTCTCAGCCTGGGTCTCCACAGTGCGCCAGCCCTGCCACTGGAGCAGGGATGGGGCTCAGCCCTGCGCTCGCTCAGCCGCCGCCCCGGCTCCTGCGCCCTCAGCAGCAAACTGTCCAGACGCCAGGCTCTGGCTGTGCACGGCCCAGACCCACTGACGCCTGCTTGCCTGTCGAGTGGCCGGTCCAGGACTGGGGCTACCCCATGTGACGGTGACGGTGACGGGAAGCGTCCAGTCCCGCCTGAGGTGTCGCAGGGCTGCCTCTAGCACCAGGCCGGCACTAAGCCGGGCCGCCAACCGCAGGCCACCCTGCCCCCCGACAGCTCGGGCCCTGCTCCCGCTGGAGTGAGGCTGGCCACAGGCCCCGAGCCTCCCCCGACCTCCGTGGCAACCAGCAAACACCCCTTCCCCAGGAGCAGAGCTCACCGACCCACTGCCCTGGTGCCGCCCTGGTGACCCTGTGACCTTCCCGAAGTGCCCCGCTCACTGCCAACCCGGCATCACGTCCCAGGATCCCACCGCGAGCCCGCCTGGACCACGGCCTCAGCCAGAACCCCTGACTTAGCCAGATGTACACTAGTCCTGGGCCCTTCCGGCGGCCACGGCTGGCAGCCAGAGAGGAGCACAGCCCGGCTGAAGTGGGGCCGTAAGGAGGCCGTCACCGGGGCGTGGGCAGCGGCTGCTGGTGGCGGTCCTCCTGCTGGTGGGTGTCGTGGGTCGAGCACAGGAAGGCCCCAGATCGAGCCCCATTGCGTTCCTCCAGACTCGGCTGCGTGACTCGCAGTGGCCACTGGAGCAGTAACCGCCGTGGGGCGGGTGGAGGTGTGGAGAGCATTTGCACGCGGGAGGCACCCTGTCCTCTCGTGGACACGCCTGAGCCGGCCCTCGGGGAGATGCTGGGGACGTGACCTATCCGTCCTCTTGCCTTGGCGGACAGCCGGCCACCTGCCGGGCACGTGAGGACCAGCTGCACGCAGGAGCCCGGCCGCGATCGGCCACGCCAGCTGCCTCCCAAGGCCTGACCAGCAGGATGGCGAGCTAAGCTCCACGGTGGCCGCCATAAGCCCTGGGTGGCGAGCTGAGCTCCGCGGTGGCCACCATAAGCCCTGGGTGCTGGGGCAGCGTGGCCACCGCGGAGCGGGAGAGCTGCAGCCGGGGACGCAGGTGGATCGCAGCGCCCGGAGCTTGACGTGCTTTCGAACAGTCACTGCAGGGTCTGGGATCCGGCCCTCCTGACACTGCTGTGAGGTGGGCACTGCCCACTCAGGACCGACGGGAAACGGAGGCCTGCAGAGGTCCAGTGTGTCGCCCGGCGTCTCACGGGGAAGAAGTAACAGGCCTGGGACAGGCTCCAGATCCAGGGGCGTCCGCACTCCCCATCCCTCTGGCCGACCCTGCGAGTTTCAGAGGGAACCCGCCCTCGGCCGATCGTGGAGCAGCGGCGCTCGCCCTGGGCGCCTCTGCCGGGGCTCTTTGGGGCGTTCTCACCTAAGACCGCGCCGTTGCCTAGCTGAGCAGGCCCGACACCGTGGACAGAGTCGTGGGCGAGAACAGAGAGGCTGAACGCCAGGCCGTGGCTGTGAAAGCACCGCACAGCTTCCCGGACCCGCTGAGGGCAGGCTGCCCAGCACCTCGGGCCTCGGTCCAGCCCTGGCTGCCCTGCGTCCCCACACCTGGGCCCATCCCTCCCCAGCGGCCCCCAGTGCCCCGATGCTATGTCTCCTCCCCTCAGGGCGGCTGGCTGACCTGATGGGTGCGCAGGCCTCTTGGAGGGCGTCTCCTGGAGAAGCCTGGCCCTCACCCCCTTCGCGGTTGGATCTGGGATTTAGGCAGGGAACCGTGAAAGTAGGAAGCGGGACTCCGGACCATTTCAGTACTCTCATATGCCTCAGAGGACCCGTGCAGCTCCCAGAGATATGGCTGCAAACGTAGGGAGAAGCTCGAGCATCTTTATATGAACTCTCTGTGGTCACGCCGCTTCCCTTGTGAAGATCACCGAGGATATGATATTTACGTTGATATACACATGCACAAGTTTGTGGTAAAGAGAGTAAAAAGCAGTTGTAAAACAGTGACCTCACCCTGGGGTGACCCTTCTTCATGCCCCCTCCCCCAGGCCCGGGCAGCATCTGGAGGGACACCTGCAGACCCTGGTCGGGCAGCCTGCAGCCCAGGCCCCGGGAACAGGGGCGTCGATGTGGTACTGCAGTGCTGTGGACCCCGGGTCCCTCCACCAGGAAAGTAGGCCTGGCTGCATGGAGAGCCCCCAGGCCCTCGGAACACTGAGCCGTGTTCTTGGGACTCTGATTCCATAGAAGAGCTATTTTTATGTTTTCTTACGTGTTTGAAATGGAAGTATTTCAGGCGACTGCACCCTGAGGTTTGGGGTGCAGGGCATGGTTTTAAAGTTAACTGAATAAATAAGACGCTGATGTGGTTGGAATGGGGGAGGGGGAGGGAAGCAGACCAGCTCCACCTCTTGGCGGGACAGAGTTCACAAGATCTGTGCACGGGGTTGGTTTTGCTCTGAGGAGAAGGAGGGCATTTTTTAACAAAAGAAGGGGCTGCTCTCCAGGAAAACTATATCTGGCAGGATCCCGCATGTGTTCACTGGTGATGGTCAACCATGGGTGTGGACTCATCCCTGAAACCCCGTTCTGGAGCGATGCAGCTGAGGGGCGGCCTCTCTGTGCAGAAGTGACCCTGCTTCTCTACCGAAAAGCTCCAGTCACACAAGAGCAGCCCAAATTGCTCCGAAACAACTTGGAAGAGAATCATGTCGCTGAACAAATGTTTCATAAAAAGCGCAATATGAAGACAGTAAGCCAACTAGAAGGGCTTCTGGAGGCCTGTAGAATCGGAGGAATTTGCTTTGATGACTCTGAAAGCTGGACCCACTTTGTAGCAAGGACGCATGTTGTTGGGCTCTTCTGAGGTCAAGGCCACCCTAGGATTCAAGGTGCAGATAACACCGGCCGGTCGCAGCGAGAGCAGGTGGCCCCTTGGTCTTGGGAAGCACGGCCGTTCTCTGTGTACGGGACACGGTGGCGCAGACGCCGGACCCAGGACAGCAGGCCCCCGGCGCGGCTCTTCCGCACGACCTCTGCTGACTCACAAGGCCTGGAATTGCCCCAGCCTGATACCTTCCTCCAAGAGGTGCCCGACAGACATCGGTGTGTTGAAGGCTCTGAGAAGTCCCGCAGTCTAGAGCTTATGTAGCTTTTTTGTTTGAATGCTTCATTTTCAGACTTGTTTTACCAAAGAACCCTACTTTCCCTTCTGGAAAATGCTGCGTTTGTGTACTTTTCAGTTTGTATCCCCCTGCCAAAGTGTCCAACCTCTATTTTCTAATTAAACCTACACCCAGCATCACATCTGCTCGGTGTCTGTGTTTGAGGGAAGCGTCTCTGTGCTGGCACAGGTCTGTGGAACTGCGTCACCACCACTCTCTGTGGTGACAGGTTCGTCATGTTTCAGGGTCTGTGGATGAAGTTGTCATGCGTTGACAAAGCCTTTAGGCCGCAGAGTGGGCCCCGCGGGGGGGCCGCCTGCAGCCCACGCAGAGCCTTCCTCCATCTTCCTCCTCCACGTTCTGTCCCCCGACTAAGCTGGGAAGCCCGAGGTCGCCTCCGACGTGACACAGGGCTTTGTGCAGCTCCCAGCCAAGTGGGGAGGGACCCTCCAGACGTCGGGGGCCCCCCCCCACCTTGGTGCCTGTCGCCGGGGTTCTCTCCCCCGCCCCAACGTGGCCAGTGAGCCGGGGCCTCCTCCCGCGTGCTGTGAGGGTGGTTCTTCCCCGTGTCAGCACCCACTTACCACGCTTAGACTCTAAGGGCACTTATGTGTGCTGAAAATCGGCCCTTGCCACCACTTACAGTCCCGGTGGTAAGAAACGCTTCCTCAGCAAACCTCGCGGCCTCCTGGCTATTAGAGCTGAAGAGGCGGTGCTCAGGGCCCCTCTCGCCCTTCCCTGTGGCTCTAGGGGTGAGCAAGGTGGTGACGGTGGACGTGAAGGGGAACTGGCAGCGCTGGCTGAAGGTGCGCGACCTCACCAAGGGGGTGACCTACTTCTTCCGAGTGCAAGCGCGGACCATCGCCTACGGGCCCGAGCTGCGGGCCAGCGTCACGGCCGGGCCGGCCGAGGGTGAGTATCGGGGCTCCTTCGTCCGGTCAGGGCTTGGTCTGCACTCCCGACGAGCCGTGCTGGACGCTCAGAGCTGGCGTCAGCTCAGGACTCCTTTGGCCCCGCCTTCCAAGGCGTGTGTTAACTGAACGTCTGCACGCGGACGCGTTCAGTGTGGGCGAGCAAGTTCTTAGGTCTTGAGCGTGTCCAGTTTGTGTTTGTCTTCTGGAAAAAAAGCGAAAAGAAGTGCATTCGATTTTTGAAATAAGATACGTAAGAAAAATTTGAAGTTTTCCTGGCATGAAGAGGAACCGCGTGGTTCCCGCTGCACAAATGCCCTTGGCCTCTGTTTAAGTGCTTTGGAGGAGGGGGCAGTGGATCGAGAGGACACCGCCACGCCTCAGCTCTCTTGATGCTCTGATGGACCCTGTGAGGCCAGTGTCAGCCCCACCCCGACTTTCAAGATGAGGGACCGGGACTGACCCAGGGTGAGCCCCGCCTGGAGACCTAGCAGCAGAGCTGGCCCCTCTGCAGGCCCAGGAGTGCCAGGCCAAAGCCCACCCGCTCTTTTCTCCTCTGTCCACAGGTTCCCCGGGCTCCCCTCGAGACGTCTCGGTCACCAGATCCGCCTCTGAGCTCACCCTGCAGTGGACGGAGGGCCGCGCGGGCAGGACGCCCACCACGGGCTACGTCATCGAGGCCAGGCCCTCAGGTAGGTCAGGCGAAACCTCGAAACGGTGTCTCTGCATCTGTAAAAGAGGGGACGTGTCAGAGCTTGGGGCCTCCCCGGCCCAGCATCTCCCTGATGACGTGGAGACGGAGGGCATTGACTTGAAATGAGAGGTGCCCTCTCACTCCCCCACCCCCCGTTGTTTTTTTTAAATATTTATTTTTTATTTATTTATTTATTTTGGCTGCGCCGGGTCTCCGATGCGGCGCACAGGATCTTTGTTGCGGCCTGCGGACTCTTAGTTGCGGCCTGCGGGATCTAGTTCCCTGACCAGGGATGGAACCCCATTGGGAGTGCGGAGCCCTACCCACTGGACCAGCGGGGAAGCCCCCACCCCCCCATTCTCATAACCACGGCTGCGCTAGCGACCTCACGGGCATCAGACCCATGGTGTTCTGGCCACGTTACCTAGGCTTTGGGGGAGGATGACTGTCACTCAGATACACGTGTGTGAGAACTTAGGGTCACTTAAGGATGTTCTCAGCTCAGCGGTAAGACCCACGAGTGTTTTCAGAGGCTCCGCTCGAGATCTCGGTGGAGAGTGTCCTGCTCATTTCGGATCGTCATGAACCTTCCTGTTAGTAGTGAAACCCACACGTCATCCGCGGGGAGCGAGGTTGAGATCCGCCCCAACCCCATCCACCCTAAGAGGGTTTCCGCCTTCTCTCTGTTCAAGTAATACCTAAGGGCAGGCACCACTGGAAAGTGAGGGATGGTTTGAGTCAGATGTTACGGCTGGAGCTGGGGGGGCATCACCCTCGCAGGAGCCCCGGGCACGTTCACCGCGACCTTCAGACGGCCGTACGGCTCAGCAGGAACATCCGAGCGTGAAAATACACGGCGTGCCAGGGACGCACTTGGAAAGTGATCGCCAGGCCCCGCCTCCAGGTGGACTACAGCGCTGTGAGCACTTCAGTGTGATGTTTAAAGAAGCTCTTAGACCAAGAGGGAAGAGCCCCAAAGTCGCAGACGTCACGGGCGTCCCTCCTCCCCACCAAACGGCTTTTGAAAGATTACTTAGAAGTGCCTTCTAGAAACTTCTAAGGAGAAACCTAGTACATAAAACCAAAACAGTTTCTATGCAAAGGCGATGTGAATACTTCTTTGGCTCAAGAATGCCCGTGTTCAGCCCCCGGGCCTGGGGGATCCCGACAGTTTCTGATAAGCAGGGCATCTGGCCTTTTCTGGAAATGGAGGGTCCCAAATCCGTGACGGGGCTGGACTCGCCAGAGGCCTCTGTGGTCACTTGTTCCCCCCGTACCTCTGAAAGCAGTGGACCCAGAAGAGCCAGCCAGCTCTCTGCTGGCGACATCTGACCCGGGGCACTTTCGGAGATCAACAAGTGCCGCGGGCTTCCCTGGTGGCGCGGTGGTTGAGAGTCCGCCTGCCAATGCAGGGAACGCGGGTTCGTGCCCCGGTCCGGGAAGATCCCACATGCCGCGGAGCGGCTGGGCCCGTGAGCCATGGCCGCTGAGCCTGCGCGTCCGGAGCCTGTGCTCCGCAACGGGAGAGGCCGCAACAGTGAGAGGCCCGCATACCGCAAAAAACCCAAAAAAACCCAAATGCCGTGGCTGAAAGGCCCTGTGAGGTCTGTGCCCAGACTGAGGCAGTGGAGGCTGCACTGGCCTCAGGAGGCAAAGCCGCTTGCTCCCCAAATCCAAGGAGAGCGTTTGTTGCAAAGGTTGCCTTGCTCGGGTCCACCAAGGGGCTCCATCAGCTTCGACGGGAAAAAATACGTGTTTATCTTCACTAGCCCTCTAACTGATTAGCTTTCCTTCACTTATAAACACGTGTTAGTTTGCTCAGCTACTGTAACCGAGTACCAAACACTGGGTGGCTTAGATCATAGAAACGTGTTCTCTCTCAGGTCTGGAGGCTGGAACCCCAGGTCGAGGTGTCGGCACGGTTGGTTCCCTCTGGGGGCCATCGGGGAGGATCTGGTCCAGGCCTCTCCCCTGGCTTCTGGCGTGTCGCTAACAACCTTTGCGGGTCCTTGGCCTGTAGCAGAACGTCAGCCAGACCCCTACCTTCCTCTTCACGTGGCCTCCTCCCTGCGTTCCTGTGTCCAAACTTCCCCCTTTTAGAAGAACCCCAGTCATACTGGATTAGGGCCCACCGTCATGACCTCATCTTAACTAATTATGTCTGCAGAGACCCTGTTTCCAAATAAGGTCTCATTCTGATATACTAAGGATTAGGCCTTGAAGGTATGAACGATGAGGGGACCCAGTTCAACCCATAACCGTAGGTGAGAACCCACGTAAGTAACTGCAGTACCTGTGAAACCGCCAGCAGTAGAAATCACAGCTCCGTTCACGTCACGTGCCAGGTGTGCAGAGATTTCCCAAGATCGTTCATACTCACCACGGCGTTGACATTACGGTCGTCTGCAGACCCTGCTAGACCTTCTCATCGAAAGCGTTCGTGAAGAAGAGAAGACTTCTGAGTTCCCTGGGATGAGGGTGTCACCTCAATGCACGTCTCTCCACCACATCTTCCAAAGACCACGTAGCTTAACAAGGGTGCCAAGAAAACCCACGTGATCCAGACCTTCCGCGTTAACCAGGAGACGGACGTGACTGTGAACTTGCGGTTACTGCCAGGCATTTAGGAGCACCACCAATGTAACTGGTTTCCTTTTCAGTTTTATTTTATGCATGAAAACCATTCTGAGATGGGGTCCTTCAGAGTCAGCAGGTTGGCAGAGGGTCCACGGCACCAAGAAAAGGTTAGGAAGCCTTGCTCTAGAGGACACGCACCCAAGACTCCCGCCGAGTCGTTTCCTTCTACCTGAAAGCTTGTCTCCCCGACAAGAGTTAAGGATCCCAGTGGACACGTGGCTGCAAAAGGGCCACACGAGGCACCCTTGAGGCGATGGAAACGCTGTGGATCAGTGTTACCCACCAGGGTTCCTGGCCTCCTTCCTCAATAGAAATGGATCAGAGGCCAGACAGGAAATTCAGACGAGGCTTTACTGGGGCCCCTGCTGCAGCAGGGGGCGCTCGAGAGCAAGCAACAGCCTCCCTTGCTTCACGCCCTGACGGGGGCGGGGCAGGGGGTGGAGCGAGCTTGTTGCTCACATCGGGTGAGGGTAGGGGTGTATCCAGGAGTCGGGCCAGAGGGGAGACTGAGGTGTTTTGCCCACCTCTTGGGTGGTGTAGTGTGCAGCGGGCGTGCTCAGTACCTTGCTTTTGCTCCCAACCCCCTGCTTTTGCTCCAGTCTCTTCAAAAGTGGCAGTTGGGTTTTTGGGTCTCTGTATCTTTGGGGTCCAGAATTTGTCCCAACTGGGCATGCACGTAGTTATTTTTAGTCTCATACCGTTTCTCTGGTTTTTGTTTCTCGAGGAGAGACGTGTCCAGGTGCAAGCATTGCAGCAAAGGGTCCCATCAGGACTGTGTCAGCATCAGTTTCCCGGTTGCGCTGTACTGTAGTTTCCCAACATGACACCCTTGCGGGGGGACGGGGGGTTGGAACACTGGATAAAGGACACAATGGGATGCCTGTGCTATTTCCCACAGCTGCGTGGGAATCCACAATTATCTCAAAAGAAAAAGCTGAGCTTAAATTTTTTTTTTTTAATCTCCACGGATGGTCTCCTCACCCTGGTCAGTCAGGTGCACCGTCTCTCTGAAACGAGCACCTTCATGTCAGCGATCGGCCTGTGGGGAACGGAGCCCCCCACCAGCCAGACGCAGGCGTGTGGGAATCGTAGCCCTAGTGAGCACTCGGGCCGCCCCGGGGTTGGAGGGTGCGTTCTCAGGCTCCCTGGGGAGCTGGTTCATTTCCCCTCGTGCTGCCCCTGCTCATCTGTCTGCTGCGATGAAGGAAACGGGGTGCTTGGTGGTTACAAGCGCAGCTTCTGGGAGTCTGGAAGGCGGTGCAGCACTAACGGGGTGGCGCCCCACACCCGAGGGCCTCGCCCAGACACCAGCCTTCTGCCGGCAGCTGGCGGTCTGACTCCCCGGGTCACTACCAGAAGGTGGAAGCTGACCCACGGGGACCAGGACGTGCCAGGAAGCTGACCCGGAGGACGCTGTCGTTTCCAGCGAGCCCCGAGGGTCCTGCTTCAACTTCTCAACATTGGAGAGCAAGTCGCCAGCGATTTCGACTGGGCCAGAGCAGGCCGCCGGCCTCACCGTCCAGCCGCTGAAAGTTGAGAGACGCCCTCCCCCCTTAACGGAGGCCTGCAGCTGCCTGGAATCAGATGAAATGCATTTACGGATTGTCAATATTTAAACGCCTTGCCAGTACCTGGGGCTTTGGATCTCAGCTGTCATCTATTACAGGCCTCATTACACGGAACAGTAATGCTGCATCGTCTCACTCTCTCCCCGAGGCTCTTTGGCGACGCCCTCTCCGGGCAGGGCAGTGGTGTCTGGAGGGAGCTTGGTAGTGGTGTTGGGCCCTGGGAGGGGTAGTTTTTAATAGGGGGCCACCCGGGTTCCCGTCACCGCGGGCGTCTGGAAAGACTGAGCCCCTTTGTCGGGTGGCCCTGGGGGCCCCAGGCTGCCTGCCATCTCCCCACCAGGCCTCATCTGCGTCTTGCCCTTGGAAGGCATGGAGCTCGTCCGCTTGGCTGGCGCGGGGACGGTGGCCAGCAGGCTCCAGCGGCCCGGGCAGGTGGCCCTGCAGCCTTGTGCCTCTTCACTTGAACCCCTGCAAATTCTGCTGATGCCCTAACGTGAAAACACCGAATTGAACGGCAGCTGGTGAAATTCACATCGGACTAGGACACACACCCCCGTCACTCCTGGAGAAGGGCAGTCAGCGAGTGTGGACGCGGCCCCGGACGCCACAGGACAGCCTTGCCGAAGGTTCATTTCTCCGGTTGGGCGAAGGTTTCCTCCCAGTTGGAGTTGCTAAGCTCCCAGGAAGGCAGTGGAAACTATGCAGCGGGCATATGCAGATGATCTATTTACACAAATTGTCCCGAGGCATTTTACTGTATAGATCAGGAAACCTAATTTACATATTTACACAATAGACCAGAATGGCACTAAAGGAACTATAAATATATTTTCCTCTCCACAGCAGCCGTGAAATACATATTTAGGATGTACCCGAGGCAGGGCAGACATTGTGTTGCTTTTTTCACGCGTAATGTGTTTAGCCCAGAGAGGAGAGGGGGTTACATGGAGCAGGGCCCCTGTCCCCGTGAGCCCCTCCCTGCCCACTTGCGGTCCTCCTGGGGGCCCCCCAGGCCCCTCCCCACTCACTCTGTCCACTTCTGATCTTTGCCTGCGGGACTTTTCAACTGAACAAAGAAAAACAATCAGTGCTTTTCAGAAGGTTTAAAATCCACGGAAGTTGCCGAGTCAGCGCCTCAGCCCAAGGGCTGCAGCTGCAGTTCCAACTCCGTCACTGGCCAGTGTTCACTTCTTCTCTCCTGCATGACCCCGAGTTGACAGCCTGTCGGGCTCTGCAGCCGTTTCTCTCTGGGCTGGGTCCTGGTCCCAGGCCATCCTTTGCGTTCATCTCATTGGTGTCCTGCCTTCAACAAGGATCGGATAACATACAATTATTTTATCATCAGATGTATTTAGCCTCGGGTGTAAGCCCCACCTGTTTCAGCTCAATTTCCGACCCAGCCCAGTTACACCAAGAGAAATGGCAGCGTTTAAGACATAAGCAGCTCCCAGGCTCAGAGCTGCAAGCCGACGTCATGGCGCTGGTTATGAGCTTAGTGGAACCAGAACCCTTGGGCCGTGAATGACAGTTTCACTCAGCGTGGAGACCCTGCTGGGTCGTCCACGAGGTCAAACGTCTTTCTTGGCGCCTGCCTTGAAACCTGCCATAGACACGCTTCTGGGCGTCGGCAGGGTAAGTGGAGCGTGGACCCTGGGATTCGGGAGGGCGGTGTCCCTGCTCCCCGGTGACGAGGGCATGGCCGGGAGCAGATGTGCCTGGGCGGCAAGGTGCTGGCCCCGCAGGAGAGAAGCTGCCTTGCGCCAAGCGCCGGAAACAAGTGCGGTCGGGGCAGTGACCCGCGTGGACTGGAAGCGCTTGCTCTCCTCGAGGATGTTCAGTATTAGCCGTTCTCCTTCTTTAGTAAACAAATACTGCCACAGGGCGGCCAGGACCCAGAGCTTATATCTTTAAAGGAAAAGCAGCCGGTGGGACGCACGTGCGTGTGTGGACCCTCACGCAGCTTTCCTTCCGAGCCCGGCAGGGATGGAGGTGTGTGACCGGACTGCGGCCTGTCGAGCAGCATTCTGCCACGTGTATTTCTCCACGGTTCCCCCACCTTCATACCTCGAGGTGGCGTTTCCCCAGCAGTGTCACAGTAAGGAGAGGCCGAGAAGGTGCCGGGAGTCCAAGAAGGGGAACCGAGCCCAGCAAGATGCCACGGACACCCCGCCACAGACATCAAGAGGCCCTGGCCTGAAGGTCGACGTGACTCCCAGGAAGGTCGAAGTCCGGGCACCGCCCGCAGGGCTGGTCCTCAGGCCTCTGGCATCGGCCATCCAGGGATGTGGCTTTGGGAAACACGAGCGACTGCTCTCCTCGGGCCAATCACGAGTTCCCCACACGAGGGTGATGTAGGGGTAGGAGCGCCCCCAGTGGGCAGGGAAAGCAGGCTGGGGTCTGCTGAGCACCCGGCGGGGTGAGCTCGCCCGGAGTCTGACAGCCGGCTGAACGCATCCCCAGAAAAGCACGAGGGCCCGCACTCCCCTCAGGTATTGATTGAGAATGTAAGTCTAGGACCGGGGATTACCCTGGTGCGTGGAAAATCAGTTGCGCAAATCTCATTATGCTTAATAGTTCTGTAATGTTATTTCTCCCCCTAATTTGTAGACATGCTTTTCTCCGTCATTGATTTATTGAGATATTTAACAACATAATACAAGCGAGGGAACAATGCACAGTGGAGAGACAGAGCGGAGGCTTCGACAGCCGCCGGGGTTTTCTGCCTGCCGTGATCGCGGTGTGAATGCTAGTGTGGATAGATAGCCCAGGGGACCACAAGTGCAGCCTAAAACGCTGAGGACGCTCATTTTGGAAAGGCAGAATTAAGCAGAATAAAAGTGCGAGCTTCCTTCCGCAGGAAGTTCTCTTGGCGTGACTCCGCCCCTCGCAGCGTTTTTCAGTGTAAAGTAAATCGTGTGTTGCGATTCTGTATCAATATTTTTAAATGTTTTTATGAAAAATGCACATAATTCCTGGAGCTATGACAGAGCGCTTAAAATAAAATGTGGACTTTAGGTGACAGTAGAGGCAGGGGAAGTAATTCTTTTTCCGCAGTAGCAGGAAAGCATTACAGAAACAGTCGTGTAAGAGCCGTCCAGAGAGCCCACTGCAGCAGTGTTCAGGCCTGCTGCAGATGGTCTGGGAATGCCTTTCACACTCTTAAGTCCCTTAATTTCAATGGCTTTAAGCAGTATCCAGTTTCCAAGAGTCTGTATTTTTTCTTCAGTCTCTTTCACAGCATAAAATGATCTGTCTTTTTAGAGGGAAAATATTGCACAGTTTATTCAATGCTTAAAGCCCTTGGCACAGTGAATTGCTCATAGTAAGTGCTAAATTAAATGGTGGTGGTTATTATTTACTGAAAGCTTGCCAGTGCCAGGCCCTGTGAAAGGCTGTGGGGGCACAAAGATGAATGGATGGGAGGACAGATGGAGGGATGGAGGGAGGATGGATGGATGGGTAGATGGAAGGATGCATGGAAGGAGGAAAGGGAAGGGAAAGAGTAAGGAAGGGGAGATGAATCAGGTCAACTGATATTTACTGAACTCTTGAAAAATTCAAGAGCCCAGTGGTGCAAACAGACACGTAAATGTGAAGAAGCGTTCTGGAGGCCCATTGGCAGAAGGGGTGTAGGAGAGGGTCAAGGCTGGCCTCAAAAAGATGAGTCTGAAAGGGTGCAATGAGCTTGTTGATTTTCCTCCATCGCCCCCCTCCCCCATAGGCTTATAAACAGCCCACTGAGAGCAGAAATCTCATCTGATCCCCTGTTGGCTGGAACAGGGCCTGACCGAAGAGGGAGCATTAAGTATTTGTGGATCGAATGCGTGGATGAGTGAGAGGGGGCGGAGGGGAAGGATGCCCGCCACCGCGCCGGGGACTTCAGGCAGAGGGAGTGGCACGTGCAGAGAAAACGCACCCTCCGTGCCTATTATTCCCCGATCTTTCTTGCCAAACCAGAAATAAATCACATATGACAAGCATGAGTGTAAACCTTAATATTTTTAGAAGGAAAAGAAAGGCTTAAGCTGTGACTTGCCATTTGGACATTATTAGTGGTAATGGGTGGCTTGGTGAGAAACTACGATCAATGTGAGTATTTAGAAATAAATAATCAGCGTACTCCCTTTTTGCCTGTACAGAGATTTATGCCTTTCAGGCCTCATTCACATCCATTCCTTCATTAACCTGTGACTACAAGGGCTTAATCGGTGCAAACTCTAAACCCTATGCAAATACAACTTACACACTAGCTGTCTCTTTCTGTTTACTGTGATCCTCTCAAACATATCTGGTGTTCCAGGGTGTGTGATAAGGTTGGTTTCCAGATAACCGCCCCCCACCCCCGTAAAGCTGTCTGCACGTATGTATGCGTATTCAAGTGTGCATGGAGATTCCTCTCCAGATCTCCTGCTGTTTTTAAAAGATCACAAACCTGTGCCTATAAAAGAATTTATAATTCATGAAGGATCACTATTTCAAGTGAACATTTTGGGCCCTGAGCCCACTTTTTACTGAAAGACCTCCTCAGAGATTGGATTTATATTTTATTTTGCAGACACTCACGGAGTGTACTGCTTACTAAGCACTTTATCAATATTAACTTGTTTAACCCTTGCAACACACCTGTGTTGTAGGTGCCCTTTGTTGTCACCGTTTTACAGATGAGGCACAGAGAGGTTAAGTCCTCTCCCTGAGGTCACACAGCTAACGTGCGGTGAGGCAGGCTTCACACCAAGGCTGTCTAGCTTCTTCCTTTTTCTCTGCACCTGATTTTCTGGCTTCAATTTCAATTTTATTAATGTTTTCCTACACGTCAGGGCTTAAAGAAATTCAATATGTATTTTTCTTGTGGTAAAATACATAACATAAAATTGACCATTTTAACCGTTTGTAGGTGTACAGTTCAGTCGCATTAAGTATATCCACGTTGTTGCACAACCATCACCACCGTCCACCTCCAGAACTTGTCCATCTTCCCAAACTGAATCTCTGTCCCCGTCAAACCCTAGCCCCCCATCCCCCTCCCCCGCCCCCTGGCACCCACCCTGCTACTTTCTGTCTCTATGAATTTGCTCTAGGGACCTCCTGTAAGTGGAATCATACGGTATTTATCCTGCTTGTTTCTGACTTACTTACTGAGCATCCTGTCCTTGGGTTCACCCATGTTGTAGCAGGTACCAGAGCTTCCTTCCTTTTTAAGGCTGAATCATACTTCATTGTATGGACGGACCACCTTTTCTTTATCCATTCCTGTGTTGATGGACATCTGCGTTGCCTCCACCTTCTGGCTACTGTGAATAATGCTCTATGAACATAGATGTGTCGGCGCCTGTTCAAAATTCAGTATATTTTTTAAAATTTATACCTGTATTCGGTAGCACCTGGGCATAGATTAAATAACTGCTGGTCTTAGGGCAGGTTTGATGCTGCAGCGCTTCCAAAGGATGCGCGAACTCAAGGGCGGCACTTCGGGAGTTCGGTTTGGCAGGTTAAGGCAGGGTCCCCAGGTGAAGGAACTAGTTGTCCCAGAGCACGTGCACCCCCATGCCAGCTGCCACTCGGCGCCTTCGCCCCGCGAGAGCACACGACCCGTTATCGATGACGGAAAGTTGCGCCGAGCACGCTGCAGCGACCACCCCAGGCGGTGGGGACAGCGTGGCAGCATCACCGCGCGGCTGGCGGCTGGCTGGCACAAGAGGCGTTGTTCAAAGCTTTCCCCTTGACCCGCCGGCGGGATTGTCGTTTCCAGTTAGAAAGCAGTGGGACTGAGAACTCAGGTCAGTGGCTGGTGCGCGCAGGCGCCACTGGGCCAGCGGGTGTCCTCGGTGAGTCTGGAAGGTGGGCTTAGGGACATGCGGCAGGAGGTGGTCGGTAGGCAGCCGGAACCCTACACCAAAGGTGAGATCCAGTCAGAAACCAGAGGCCCAGGGAGCACCGGGGGAAATGCTTCTGCCCAGCTTGCAGCCTTAGCAGAGTCTGGTCACCAGGGGGAGGCCCCTCTCCTGCCTGTGCCCCCGGCCCCCGCAGCTCACCCAGCCTCCGGCTCACATCCGTCCCCAGGGGAGGGAGCTGGGAGCTGAGGGCAGGGTGCGCATCCACGCACAGGCGCCCTGACCTCTGCTCTCGCTGCTCTGCAGATGAAGGCCTGTGGGACATGTTTGTGAAGGACATTCCGCGGGGCGCCACGTCCTACACCGCCAGCCTGGACAAGCTCAGGCAAGGAGTGACCTACGAGTTCCGGGTGGTGGCCGTGAACCAGGTGGGCTACGGGGAGCCCAGCAGCCCCCCTGCTGCCGTGTCAGGTAGGAGCCCTGCGGGAATCCCGGGGCGATGCCCCTCCTTCGGGGGCAGGGAGGGTGACCTGGAGCCATGGTGACGGAAGGAGGGCCGGCGCGCGCCTCGCGAGGAGCTGGGAGGACGGCGCGGGCTCCGCGCGCTCCGCACTCCCAACCACGCTGTGCTCCAGCCGTTCTGAATTCTCCTCTCTCCCTGAGCACCGGAGCCACCCGCTCCAGCCAGGCAGGGTCCCCCCGGGGAGGAGGCTTCCCAGGCAAAGTGGAGCCCAAGACCCTCCATGAGGGGACGCGACCTCACTGTGGAGCCATGGGCTGGTTTTGAAAAGCAAAGCTCGCCCCCAGCAGCCACCGGGGAGTGCGTTAGCCCTTGACACGCGGTTGTGTCCGACGGGGGCCCCGGTGAGCCCTGTGCCTAAAGTGGGAGGTGCCCGCCCCCCGCCCTGCTCTGGGTGGAGCAGAGCACACGGGGAGGCCAGGCTCCCTTTCCCAGAGCTCGAGTGTCAGCGGCGACAGACTCTGTCCTCACCAGTGACGTGGCAAGGCGTGTGGTAGCTGGGGGTCAAAGTGACTGCCCGAAAATCAGGAAGGGCTTCTCGGAGGAGGGAGCCCGGGTCTGGGTCTTGAAGGGTGCAGTGGGGCAGCTGCAGGGAAGGAGAGCCTGGGACGAGGCAGAGGAAGTAGCAGGTGAGGAGCCCAGTGAGGACCAGCGGGCGGGGAGGGGAGGGCAGGTGAGGCTGGGCCCAGGTACGCGTGAGGAGCGGGTCTCCACCCCGCCTGCGCCTTAGGGTCACCCCTCGGGACTGCTTAGGAAACAGCCACGCAGGGCCCCACCCTGGGCGGCAACTGCATCGCCGGGGGCGCAGGTCTGGGCTTGGTGATTGCCTAGCTCCGCCGCGGCCCTTCCGTGCAGCCAGGATCGCGAGCCGGGCTGTAGAGGGGTTGAGTGAGGGCTGGCCACTGGAGGTCATCTGGACAAGGGAGCAGGCCAAGTCCGGGCCAGAAGCCACGAGAGCCTTCCTTCCAATCAAGACAATTCTGTTTCCCTTCCCTGCAGTCGCATTTGTTCAAGCCGCTGACTGCACTTGTTCAGATTGAAAGCATCCTTCATCCTCTCCTGGTCGTGAGTCTGGGGGAAGGGTAGCGTCTTGGGAGCAACATGAATCCCAGGGGCGCTCAGTGAGAGGGGTCGCAGGAAGGACCCGGGCCCCACTCGCTTGTTTAACGAACAGTACGTAGAAAAGTCAAATTTTCCTCGCTTCCTTCATCTTTATTAAGAAAATCGTAAACACACCCCAAAGTAGAGAGAATAGAATAAGGCACCCCCAGCACCCATCACCCCAGTTCAGCAATTCAAGATATGCCTCCCTTGGTCCATGAGCAAGAACTCATTAGAGAGCAATTCCAAACAAACGCACAGAGCTTTCCATGCCACACGCGCGTCGCCGGTGGCAAAGGCTAGTTCCTACGTGAGCACGCGGATCCGGCCCTCGGGGTCACGGGGCGCCGTGGCTGGACCGCTCCTCTGAAATCCGTCGCACCCCCGCGCCGGCCTCGGCTTCCAGCTGGTCGGCAGTCCGCTCCTCTCATGGTTTCGAGAAGCCAGCAGGCCGTCCGTCCCCTGCCGGCACCCCTCAGGCCCCCCTGTGCAGACCGGGGTTGGGGAGCCCGGCCCGGGGCTGGAGTCCTGTAGCCGCCCAGGCCTTTCTGCCCAGGCCTGCTCTGCGCCACTGCCCAGAGGTCGGCTTGGACGTGTTGGCCTTATTAGATGGAAGACTTAACGTACAGCCTGAAATCCAGCTCATGTATTTTGGATTTAAAGTGCTCCCTGGGCTGTTACGTGATCCAGAGCAGACGTCCCCCTCGTTCCCAGGGTGCACACGCTTCGCGTCCACCCAGTGAGGTATTTAGCATAAGGGAGAGGTCTTTTCTGGGGGTTTCTGCTCCTGGGAGCCAGACCTTGGGCTCCACCTGTAATGGGCTTCCTGTTCCGTCCCTCACGTCCGATGCCCTGAAACAGGGAAGCTCGTGGAAGGGACGAGTGGGACCCCAGGGCCATCCGACACCTACCGAGAAGCAATTCCCATTTTTCTCGTCTTAGTAAACAGAATAAAACATGAGGAAGACGATCCTTCTTCAAAGCAACTTTCAAGTGAAACCTTTTCTGTTCGTTCTGGGAAAACGTTATCGAAGGGGGGCCCGTTGTTCGGCTCAGCTTTGCTGGAGGATCGAAATAAATAAAACACAGCCCAGCCTCCGGGGCTGGGGGCCCTGATGCAGCGGAGGAGGCCGACAGGTGGTCAGGCAGGCCCACCCAGCCGGAGGGTGCGAGGAGGTTCCTGGGCAGGTGTGGGAGGGTCCAGTGCTCGGCACGGGCAGGGCTCGGGTCACGGGGTTCCCAGGCTTAGACTGACCGCACCCCGAGGCCAGTAGGGGCAGCACTGAGGCCTTTTAGGAGGGGCCGACTTCCCACCTGAGAACGCTCTCTGTGATGTCAAGGGTTTGAGCACAACGGGAAGAGGCGACACAGTTGAGCAGTGGCTCCGGTGGCCCAGGCGGCGGTGGTGGTGGCCCGGGGGGTGGCAGCGGGGATGGAGGTGGCCGGGGGACTTGGGGGCTGTCTGGGAGGGAAGCCCCAGCACTGGGAGAGACGAGCAAACCCAGGCGCTTTTGTTCCTCCCTCCCTTTAACCCAGACGACATTTGTAAGCAGATGAAATTGAGAGAATATAAACACGATGGCCAGGTCCAGGACAGTGAAGTCTCTGGGCTGGGAGCGGCGGGGGGGTGGTGGGGGAAGGGGGGGACAGGACCCTGGGCCCAAAAGAGACGGTGGAACCAGAGCCTTGTCTCTGGGTCGGTCTGCCCACGACAACCCAGCCCAGGCAGGGGGGTTTACCCTCCCCGTGCCCGGGGCTGCCCCCGAGCCCTCCCCTCCCCCGCTCACGGCAGGGACGGAGCTTCTGTCCCACGTGACCGTGCCCGTGTCGCCCTTCAGCTCAGGTGGAGGCCCCGTTCTACGAGCAGTGGTGGTTCCTCCTGGTGATGGCGCTGTCCAGCCTGCTCGGCATCCTGCTGGTGGCGTTCACCCTGGTCCTGCACGGCCAGAGCAAGAAGTACGGGAGCTGCGGCCCAGGTGGGACGGCGCCTGCCTTTCCCCGTCTCCCCACGGGGGAGCTCTGGAGCTGAAACGTTTGGGGCTTCCCTCCTGGATCCGGGGTGCCCACATCCACATTCCATTTCATTCGATGAAACAGGCACAACAGACATCCCTTCGGAGGCAGCAGGTGCAGGGAAACAGGAGCTCTGGACCTCGGCCACCAGATTCTGTCCCAGCTCCGCCCTCAAGTGGGCCTTTGGGTCATTTGGCCTCTGTGAGTCTGTTTCCTCATCTGCACTGTTGCTCAAATGCAGGAGTATTTTGTTAAGCGATGATTAGAGAGCGGAAAGCGTTAAACAGATGAAAAATCTCACTCCAGTATCGCGAGGACAGTGAGTGGGGCACGTCTCAGGCATTCGGTGTGGCTCGGGGATGGTACAGAATCGTGTCTGTGGCCCAGCGCTTCTCACTAACACAGGGTGAGCACCTGCCTTAGGTCCCGCATCGCAGCTCCGAGCCCTCTGTGGGTCAGAGGGTCCCCGGTGTTCCCAGCACAGCCTGGCGTGGCGTTGCTAAAGGAATCACCGTCAGTAGAGAAATGGACAAACCAACCGCAAAAGGGCCCATACAGTGTGACTCCGTTTACAGAAAGGTCAGGAACGACCTAGTGAATGGATGTTTCTAGAAGGCAGGATGGTGGGTGTTCTTAGTGGAGAAGTATAAGCAGCGAAGGTCCGTGAGGGAACCTCACGGGGTGCTGGGAACACTCTGATACCTCTGTGAAGCGGGGGCCAGCAGATCCCCCGACCCCAGCCCCCAGCACCATTGTCACGGCACCAAAAGGGTTCATCAAACCAGGCACCTAAAGTGCCTGCCATTTGCTTTTGTAACATTAAGCCATTCATCCCTCCAAGAAAGGATTTATTTTTTTCTGTATACATTCACTTCTAACAAGTGTTCGTAAATCAGATTTTATTCCTACGGGATTTACAGAGTATGAATGGCATGTCATTTTACTGAGCTAATGCTATTACAGAATCCTATGTCTGGCGCAGAGAAAATCTCCCCGCTTTCACTCTTCTTCTCCATCTGGGAAACAGACCTGAAAAGTCCGATCTGACCCGCAGCTTCTGATACTCAGCCTCACCCTGGAGCATTCATTTAATGTCATCATTGAAGCCCAGGGGGAAAGAAAACAGAAAAGAAACACTTGTCTACCAGCATGTCCCCCTGCCTGCCCAGGAGACGCACAGAACCTAAACCTTTGCCGCTGCAGCCTCGTTCTAACCCTGCTGCATGATCCTGCTGCCTCGTACGACGTCAGAGTCCCCTTCCGATAACAGTTTCCACCTGCTCGCCTCCCATCAACCCAAATCCCTACTCACAAGCAGCTTCCTCTCTCATTCACCACTCTCTGTGTTCTGCTGGCTTTCCCCCGTTGCACACGAGTAGAACATTAAGGTGAGGCGAGGGCTGTGGGATCCCCAGCAGAGAGGACCCTTGCGGTTCAGAAAGGCTGGTGAATTGTACAGACACACAGGGTGCCCCTGGTGTGTGCTCGGGCAGCGTCCCGGGGGCTGGGATGTAACTAAGAGCGTTATTGTGCGAGCGTAACTGGGTCTGTGCTCCAAGAGTTTATAGTCCGGTAGGAAGACAGACAGATGACCACAGAGAACAAGCCAGCGCAGGAGAAATGCAGACGTGGTGAGGGCACCACGGAGAGAAAAAACACAGGGCGAAGACTTCAGGGTCCAAAAGTTCTCTCTGGTCTCACGACCCTTGAGCTGTGACCTGAAGGAGGGGGTGAGTGATGAGTCAGGAAGATGGCTGGGGGAGGGGCTCCCAAGGTGGGGGAGGGAGAAGGGGGGTAGACCAGCCCGAGCAGAGGGACAGCCGTGAGGACACACCAACTCTCATGCCAAACGAGGTCGGAGCCACCAGGACCTCTTCCTGTCCTCGAGTTACGTGTAACTTTGGCCGGCTAATGTATTTTAGAATATGTTTTGATATGTATTTATAGACTTATTTTAAGTGGTTTTCAGTTACATTCACAGACACCTGTGACCATCATCACCACAGTCAGTTCTGGAGCATTTTCATGGCCGCAGAAAGAAACCCTGCACCCTCTAGCTGTCACCCCTTATACAGTTACTCTCCACTTGCTGTCTTGTCCTATGACTGTGAGGCTTTTATTTTGAAATGTATTGAATCTTTAATGTCCTCAACGGTTTACAGAGTTCACGTATTCTGAGAGCTCTTTAATAAAATACTGATCAAAATACTCGGAGTTTGGTGTCGAGCAGAATAAACACCAAAATGCAAACGGCATTTTGCTGCGGGGTTGACGTGCAGCCTCTCTCCGCAGCCTGACCCTGCCTGTCTGGTGGGCTGACGCAGGCCGGCCGGGCCCTGGGCTCCGTCCAGCAGGCCATCGGGGAGCAGCTTACTGAAGCATCTGTGCTCGTTCCCCCGTCCGGCTTTAGGTAAGAGCATCTCCAACATGGAGGAGTCCGTGACCCTGGACAACGGGGGATTTGCCACCTTGGAGCTCAGCAGCCGCCACCTCAACGTGAAGAACACCTTCTCGAAGAAGAACGGGACCAGGTAGGGCTGCGACAGCTCCAGCCCCCGTGCTGCCTCCACCTGAGGACCCGCTCGGCCGGGCCCACGCCCACGGGCCCCCAGTGGGGCAGCGCCGAGCCGGGGGGGGCAGCGTGTGGGGAGTTAGGGACGTTTTAAAGACATTTCCAGAGACAGAAAAGAAGGGCAGGTCTCAGGGGCAGGGACGCGGTCTCGGGAGACCTCCCGGCCCCAGACGGGGCAGGCGTCTTGCGAAGCTGCAGGGGGGCTGCGAACTGTTTGCATTGGGGGCCAAAATGATGCCAGAGGCGGTGGATTTCTCCCACTCAGCCTCGAAGCAGGCCAGAGGGTGGGTCGGGAGGCCTCAGTGGGGGGGTAACTGGTGTCCCCGTCCCGCCCAGGTCCCCGCCTCGGCCCAGCCCCGGCGGACTACACTACTCAGATGAGGACATCTGCAACAAGTACAACGGTGCCGCGCTGACCGAGGGCGGGACCCTCCAGGAGAAGTCAGGGGACGCCACGGAGTCTGAGGTGGGTGCCTGTTACACGGGGCCCCCGCCCTCCCCAGGGGCCCCGCTTCCCCCACAAGCGCCCCAGTCGGTCTCTCACGTTCACGAACAAAACCAGTTGAAGCAGCCGGTAGAGAGCTGGGGCCCGGTCAGTCCTAGACTGTTTGGTTTCAGCGATGCTGAGCCTTGACAGGGATGAGATTCACCAAGCTCTTTGATGGACGCGCAGGCCCGCCCCACCCCTTGGCATTCATGCTCTAAATCAATATTTAATCTAAGACAAGTCTCACCTTCCTTCTGATCTGAACTCAGGCCTTACTGAGCCCTGAGGCTCCATAGAATGGCGTCCTTTAAATGGTGGCTTGTGTACGCGCTCACGGTGGGACCGGGACAGCAGGGCATGGCAGGGTGGTACAGCTCGCTCCGTCGGCCCCATGTGCTCTGTTCACAAGGACGCCGGGCCCCCCGTCTGTACCGTAGCCGTGGGCACGGGGAAAACAGCAGAAGCAGTGCTGCACACGTTCAGAAGGAACATCTGTCTACGGTTGAGGGGCTGTAGGTTTTCAAGCGAAAAGCTGCAGACGCCGACCTGCCTCTTCCTGATACGGAAGCCGCAGCTTGTACCAAAAGCAGCACATCGGGAAGGGGCAGCTCCGCCGTCCAGCGCGTTCTGGCTCAGCGATTAGAGACAGTCACCAGCACGTGCCTTGATCCGTCCTTGGTTCCTGGGCCTGCCGCGCTTAGACCGTCAGGCCTCGCGGATGGTGTTCACAGTGACCGGGCGTCAGCTGTGCGGGCTGCGCTCTCCACGGTTCCGCGTGTGCTGAGCACTAACTGGGCGCCTGCTCTGGGCCGGGCACGCTCGTTCGACGCTCACACCAGCCCTGCGAGGTAGAGCGGTTCTCGTCCTTGTTCACACAACAAGCCTGAGGCCAAGGTCGCCCCACATGCAGGTGCTGAGGCTGGACGCACACCCACACAGCCAGCCCCCCCGAATGTGTCCAGAGCTTACTGACCCCCGCCCTCACCATCTCCTGCAGCCCAGCTCCCAGGCACCTGTGGCCGTTCCCAGCGCTGTCAGGACTGGATTCATCAGTTCTGGATTCTTTGTTCATGAAAGCATTCTCAGAACGGGCTGATAAGAGGCATTCAATCTGCTGCTCCTCTCACACATGCGGGTGTTTTGAGATTCAGATTTCAGCTGATTTGCGTGGAGGACTATTAAACGCGTGCAGGCACTGAGCTAGGCATATGCACACACGCATACGTGCACACGTACACGCATTCCTAAGTCCATACACGTGGACACACGTGGAGGAAGGAGGCAGGGAGGGAGGACGGCGGGGGGAAGGGAGGAGAGGGACATGGAATCCACAGTACGCCCTGCCAGGAGGTTGTTCGGGTCCTCACGTAATAGATCAGAGCCGAGGCTTGACGAGGCTTTGTGTGTGTGTGTGTGTGGTGCACGGGCCTCTCACCGCCATGGCCTCTCCCGTTGCGGAGCACAGGCTCCGGACGCGCAGGCCCAGCGGACATGTCTCACGGGCCCAGCCGCTCCGTGGCATGTGGGATCTTCCCAGACCGGGGCACAAACCCGTGTCCCCTGCATCGGCAGGCGGACTCTCAACCACTGCGCCACCAGGGAAGCCCTTGACGAGGCTTTAGAACGTCTTCCCCAGACACACACTGATGGGCCTCGGGCTTGCAGTTCCATCTCTCCTGCCAGACCTGCTGTGCAGAGCTGAGCTGTCGTAGCCCCGGGACGTGTGGCTGAGTGAAGGAGGGGCCTTGACAAGCCCTGTGCCTGGAGGAAGGGGTTCCTTCTGTGAGTCCGACAGATGCTTTTTGGTTCAAGAAAGTTGATCAGAGCTGTGGATGCTCTCTCCACCCAGGATTTTCACCTTGAATCTGGGGCTCCAGGCCCCCCTGAAGCCTGTGGTAGTCGCCTCCAGTGAAGGCCCCGTGGAGTCCAGGCTAAGAACTCGCACGTCTGGGCTCTCTGTGTGCTCCTGAGTTCTCAGGTAGATAGGATGAGGCCCATCTTTCTTCCAGAATTCTGTGCTCCATAATCTTGCTGGGTCCCGACGTTGACCCTTATGATTTGGGAGAGTTGTAGGCAGATGCGTGGGATCCCAACAGAGGGATCTTGGGAGTGCCAGCTCCAATGGGAGCACTTCCTTTGAACCACATCTTTTAAACAACCAGACTGAGATGTAATTCACATACCACACAAGTCACCCGTTCGCCATATTGGTTATTTAGGGGTGTGTGTGTTTTAGTTTCCTCAGATTTATGAGCTTCTCAAATCTTCTTCTGTTACTGATTTTTAATTTTATTCCATTGTGGTCAAAGAACATACTTTGTATATTTTCAGTCCTTTCACATGTATTGAGCCCTGTTTGATGGCATAGCATCTGGTCTGTGCTGCAAGAATTCACTTGAAAAGGTGTGTTGCTCTGCTGTTGCTGTGTGGTGAGTTTCGTGTGTGTCTGTTTTGCCTGGTTGATTTGTAGTGCTGTTCAAGTCTTCTACACTCTTATCTTCTGCCATCTGCTGTACTGAAGTCTCCAACTATCATTGTTAACATTGTCTATTTCTCACTTCATTTCTGTCAGTTTTAATTTCATGTATTTGCAGGCTCTGTTTCTAGGTGCATATATGTTTATAACTGTTGTATCTTCATGATGGATAGACCCTTTTTATTAGTACAGAGTGTCCCTCATTGTCTCTAGTAACAATTTTGTCTTAAAGTCTATTTGGTCTGATATTAGTACAGCCAACTCCAGTTCTCTTTTGGTTCCCGTTCACATAGTGTATCACTTCCATCCTTTCACTTTCAACCTATTTGAATCTTTGCATCTAAAATGTGTCTCTTGCACGCAGCATATAGTTGGATCATGTTATTTTATTCATTCTGCCAATCTCTACCTGTTCACCAGGTTGTTTAATCCATTCACATTTAATGTAATTACTGCTAAGGCAGAATTTACCTCTGCCATTTTGGTGTTTGCCTTCTATAAGTCTCATATCTCTATTTCTCTCTTTTTCCTTTGCTGTCGTCTTCTCTTTTGAGTGGGTATTTTCTAGTGTACCATTTATAGTGATTGCCCTAGTATCAGTATTTGCTTCAGATTTATACTAAATCTCTATATTTCTGTATAGATCCATTCCCTCCTCCCCTCTTTGTGTTATTATTATACATATTAAGTCCATATATGTGGCAACCCCAAGAATGCATTTTTATAGGTATCCTTTGATAGAATTTTATGTCTTTTAAAGAAGTTGAGAGAAGAAAGGTGAGCAAGTATCTATTTAGAGTTTACCATTTTAACCTTTTTATTTACTATTTCTGGTTCTCTTCATTTCTTTATGCCTCTTTGCACAGCTATTGTTAAGTATGTTACATTCCTATATATTATAGGCCCAACAATACAATTATATACATATTATTTTATGAAATTCCTATTTAAATCAGATAAGAGAAGAAAGGAGAACAAATAGGTAATTATACTGTCTTTCGTAATTCCCTATGTAATCACCTTTGTTGGTGCTTTTTGTTTTTTCATGTGGATTTGAATTACTCTCTGGTGTCACTTGCTTTCGACCTGACAATCTTCCTTTAGTGTTTCCTGTGAGGCAGGTCAGCTAGCAATGAATTTTCCTGTTTTTGTTTATCTCAGAATGTCTTTATTTCACCTTCATTTTCAAAATAGTTTGTTGAATGTAAGATTCTTGGTTGACAGTTTTCTTTCAACACTTTGAATGTGTGACCCCATTGTCTTCTGTCCTCCATTTTTTCTGATTAGAAGTCAGCTGTTAATATTATTTGAGTTCGGTTGTTCTGGTTAAGTCATTTTTCTCTTGCTGACTTCAAGAGTTTCCTTCTGTCTTTGTCTTTCAGAATTTTAACTATGATGTGTCTGGGTGTGAATCTTGTTCCGTTTATCTTACTTGTGGTTTATTGAGCTTGTCAGGTGTGTAGACTTTTTTTTACCAAGTTTGGGGTGTTTTAAGTCATTACTTCCAGTATTTTCTCTGCTTCTTTCTTTCTCTTCTCATCCTGGTACTCTCACTGTGCTTATGTTGGTACACTCGGTGTATTCTCACATTTGGTGGGTGCTCTGTTCTTTTTTTTTTTTCTTATTCTTTTTTCTGTTTGTTTTTCAGATTGCATAATCTCTATCATTCTATCTTAAAGTGCACTGAGCCTTTCCTCTGTCAGCTCAAATCTACCATTGAGTCCCCCTAGTGAATTTTTAAATTTTGGTTATGGTATTTTTCAACTCTAGAACTTCTCATTAGGTTCTTTTTAAGTCATTTCTGTCTCTTTATTGATATTCTCTACTTGGTGTGGTAGTGTCAGCATACTTTAATTCTTTACACATGGTCTCCTTCAGTTCTTTGTTAAAGTCCCCTACTATGAATGTGTTACTGTCGATTTCCCCTTTTATGGCTGTTAGTATTTGCCTTATGTATTGAAGTGCTCCTGTGTTGGGTGCATAAATATTTACAATTGTTATATCTTCTTCTTGGATTGATCCCTTGATCATTATGTAGTGTCCTTCTTTGTCTCTTGTAATAGTCTTTATCTTAAAGTCTATTTTGTCTGATATGAGAATTGCTACTCCAGCTTTCTTCTGATTTCTATTTGCATGGAATATCTTTTTCCATCCCCTCACTTTCAGTCTGTATGTGTGCCTAGGTCTGAAGTGGTCTTGTTTTTGTATCCATTCAGCCAGTCTGTGTCTTTTGGTGGGAGCATTTAATCCATTTACATTTAAGGTAATTATTGATATGTATGTTCCTATTCCCATTTACTTAATTGTTTTGGGTTTGTCATTGTAGGTCTTTTCCTTCTCTTGTGTTTCTTGCCTAGAGAAGTTCCTTTAGCATTTGTTGTAAAGCTGGTTTGGTAGTGCTGAACTCTCAGCTTTTTCTTGTCTGTGAAGGTTTTAATTTCTCCATCAAATCTGAATGAGATCCTTGCTGGGTAGAGTAATCTTGGTTGTAGGTTTTTCTCCTTCATCACTTTAAATATGTCCTGCCACTCCCTTCTGGCTTGCAGAGTTTCTGCTGAAAGATCAGCTGTTAACCTTATGGAGAGTCCCTTGTGTGTTATTTGTTGTTTTTCCCTTGCTGCTTTTAATATGTTTTCTTTGTATTTAATTTTTGATAGTTTGATTAATATGTGTCTTGGCATGTTTCTCCTTGGATTTATCCTGTATGGGACTCTCTGCGCTTCCTGGACTTGATTAACTATTTCCTTTCCCATATTAGGGAAGTTTTCAACTATAATCTCTTCAAATATTTTCTCAGTCCCTTTCTTTTTCTCTTCTTCTTCTGGGACCCCTATAATTCAAATGTTGGTACATTTAATGTCCCAGAGGTCTCTGAGACTGTCCTCAGTTCTTTTCATTCTTTTTTCTTTATTCTGCTCTGCAGTAATTATTTCCACTATTTTATCTTCCAGGTCACTTATCCGTTCTTCTGCCTCAGTTATTCCACTATTGATCCCTTCTAGAGTATTTTTAATTTCATTTATTGTGTTGTTCATCATTGCTTGCTTCCTCTTTAGATCTTCTAGGTCCTTGTTAAATGTTTCTTGCATTTTCTCTATTCTATTTCCAAGATTTTGGATCATCTTTACTATCATTATTCTGAATTCTTTTTCAGGTAGACTGCCTATTTCCTCTTCATTTGTTAGGTCTGGTGGATTTTTACCTTGCTCCTTCATCTGCTGTGTGTTTTTCTGTCTTTTCATTTTGCTTATCCTACTGTGTTTGGGGTCTCCTTTTCGCAGGCTGCAGGTTCATAGTTCCCATTGTTTTTGGTGTCTGTCCCCAGTGGCTAAAGTTGGTTCAGTGGGTTGTGTAGGCTTCCTGGTGGAGGGGACTAGTGCCTGTGTTCTGGTGGATGAGGCTGGATCTTGTCTTTCTGGTGGGCAGGTCCACGTCTGGTGGTGTGTTTTGGGGTGTCTGTAGCCTTATTATGATTTTAGGCAGCCTCTCTGCTAATGGATGGGGCTGTGTTCCTGTCTTGCTAGTTGTTTGGCATAGGGTGTCCAGCACTGTAGCTTGCTGGTTGTTGAGTGAAGCTGGGTGCTGGCGGTGAGATGGAGATCTCTGGGAGATTTTCGCCATTTGATATTACATGGAGCTGGGAGGTCTCTTGTGGACCAGTGTCCTAAAGTTGGCTCTCCCACCTCACAGGCACAGCAGTGACTCCTGGCTTGACCACCAAGAGCCTTTCATCCACAAGGCTCAGAATAAAAGGGAGAAAAAATAGAATAGAAAAGAAAGAAAGGAAGGAAGGAAGAGAATAAAATAAAATAAAGTTATTAAAATAAAAAATAATTATTAGGATGGGGTTAAAGGAGCCGCTGATTGGGGGCTCTGGCTCACTCAGGCCAGGGGGGAGGGAGGGGCACGGAGTGCGGGACGAGCCTGCGGCGGCAGAGGTCGGCATGACGTCGCACCAGCCTGAGGCGTGCCGTGCGTTCTCCCGGAGGAGTTGACCCTGGATCCCGGGACCCTGGCAGTGGCGGGCTGCACAGGCTCCCCGGAAGGGAGTTGTGGATCATGACCTGTGCTCGCACACAGGCCCCTTGGGGGCGGCAGCAGCAGCCTTAGCGTCTCATGCCCGTCTCTGGGATCCGCGCTTTTAGCCGCGGCTCGCGCCCGTCTCTGGAGCTCCTTTAAGCAGCGCTCTGAATCCCCTCTCCTCGCGCACCAGGAAACAAAGAGGGAAGAAAAAGTCTCTTGCCTCTTTGGCAGGTCCAGACTTTTCCCCTGACTCCCTCCCGGCCAGCCGTGGCGCACTAACCCCCTGCAGGCTGTGTTCACGCCGCCAACCCTAGTCCTCTCCCTGCACTCCGACCGAAGCCCGAGCCTCAGCTCCCAGCCCCGCCCGCCCTGGCGGGTGAGCAGACAAGCCTCTCGGCCTGGTGAGTGCCGGTCGGCCCTGATCCTCTGTGCGGGAATCTCTCTGCTTTGCCCTCCACACCCCTGTTGTTGTGCTCTCCTCCGCGGCTCCGAAGCTTCACCCCTCCTGCACCCGCAGTCTCCACCCAAGAAGGGGCTTCCTAGTGTGTGTAAACCTTTCCTCCTTCACAGCTCCCTCCCACTGGTGCAGGTCCCGTCCCTATCCTTTTGCCTCTGTTTTTTCTTTTTTCTTTTGCCCTACCCAGGTACGTGGGGAGTTTCTTGCCTTTTGGGAGGTCTGAGGTCTTCTGCCAGCGTTCAGTAGGTATTCTGTAGGAGTTGCTCCACGTGTAGATGTATTTCTGGTGTATCTGTGGGGAGGAAGGTGATCGCGTCCTACTCTTCCGCCATTTTCTCTCGAAAACCTCCTTCAGTTCTTTGAACATATTATAATAGCTACTTTCAAAGTCTTTGCCAATATTTGGGGCTCCCCAGAGGCTGCCTGCTTTCTTTCCTCTGTATGGATCACACGTTCCTGTTTTTGGAAAACAGCTCACTTTCAATACTATATCGTATCAACTCAGAATACTGATATTCAGCCCCCGCTGGTTGTGGTCATTGTTGTTCGCTTATCTGCTTATTTGTTTAGTGACTTGCCTGGACCAGTTCAGGGACGTCCGTTTCCTCAGCAGTGTATACCCTCCGATGTCACCCCTCAGAGCTGCAGCCT